>NC_089860.1:11673712-12032462 GCF_036373705.1 Amia ocellicauda
ACAGTGAGGGAAAAAATTATTTGATCCCCTGCTGATTTTGTACATTTGCCCACTGACAAAGAAATGATCAGTCTATAATTTTAATGGTAGGTGTATTTTAACAGTGAGAGACAGAATAACAACAAAAAAATCCAGAAAAACGCATTTCAAAAAAGTTATAAAATGATTTGCATGTTAATGAGGGAAATAAGTATTTGATCCCCTATCAATCAGCAAGATTTCTGGCTCCCAGGTGTCTTTTATACAGGTAACGAGCTGAGATTAGGAGCACTCTCTTAAAGGGAGTGCTCCTAATCTCAGCTCGTTACCTGTATAAAAGACACCTGTCCACAGAAGCAATCAATCAGTCAGATTCCAAACTCTCCACCATGGCCAAGACCAAAGAGCTGTCCAAGGATGTCAGGGACAAGATTGTAGACCTACACAAGGCTGGAATGGGCTACAAGACCATCGCCAAGCAGCTTGGTGAGAAGGTGACAACAGTTGGTGCGATTATTCGCAAATGGAAGAAACACAAAATAACTGTCGGTCTCCCTCGGTCTGGGGCTCCATGCAAGATCTCACCTCGTGGAGTTTCAATGATCATGAGAACACTGAGGAATCAGCCCAGAACTACACGGGAGGATCTTGTTAATGATCTCAAGGCAGCTGGGACCATAGTCACCAAGAAAGCAATTGGTTACACACTACGCCGTGAAGGACTGAAATCCTGCAGCGCCCGCAAGGCCCCCCTGCTCAAGAAAGCACATGTACAGGCCCGTCTGAAGTTTGCCAACATCTGAATGATTCAGAGGAGAACTGGGTGAAAGTGTTGTGGTCAGATGAGACCAAAATCGAGCTCTTTGGCATCAACTCAACTCGCCGTGTTTGGAGGAGGAGGAATGACCCCAAGAACACCATCCCCACCGTAAAACATGGAGGTGGAAACATTATGCTTTGGGGGTGTTTTTCTGCTAAGGGGACAGGACAACTGCACCGCATCAAAGGGACGATGGATGGGGCCATGTACCGTCAAATCTTGGGTGAGAACCTCCTTCCCTCAGCCAGGGCATTGAAAATGGGTCGTGGATGGGTATTCCAGCATGACAATAACACAAAACACACAGCCAAGGCAACAAAGGAGTGGCTCAAGAAGAAGCACATTAAGGTCCTGGAGTGGCCTCTGTGGAGGGAGCTGAAGGTTTGAGGTGCCAAACGTCAGCCTCGAAACCTTAATGACTTGGAGAGGATCTGCAAAGAGGAGTGGGACAAAATCCCTCCTGAGATGTGTGCAAACCTGGGGGCCAACTACAAGAAACGTCTGACCTCTGTGATTGCCAACAAGGGTTTTGCCACCAAGTACTAAGTCGAAGGGGTCAAATACTTATTTCCCTCATTAACATGCAAATCAATTTATAACTTTCTTGAAATGTGTTTTTCTGGATTTTTTTGTTGTTATTCTGTCTCTCACTGTTAAAATACACCTACCATTAAAATTATAGACTGAACATTTCTTTGTCAGTGGGAAAACGTACAAAATCAGCAGGGGATCAAATACTTTTTTCCCCTCACTGTAGGTTGTAGTAGTGAATCATATGGAATAATATTATTATTAATCGGTACTAAAGCTTTGTATTTGCAAAATAAATAGTATTAAATATTAATATTAAATAGTATTAAACAAATTGAATGTAGTATATTTATTAGTAGTAGTAGAAGTGCAATAAATATTCATATATAATACAATATTAAAAGGGGAAACCATATGGTTAAATACTTCAAAGCATGGTAAAATCATAGAAAATATGCTATATTATAGGGAAGAATTGAGGTATGTAAAGGCTTTTTTCTAACCAAGGGCCGGATTAAATCAAAACTTTGACCCACCCGCTAATAGGAAACTACAAACCTGTACATCATAGTGGTTACATTTCTGATTAGAAGAAAGTGGCATGTTACTAAAAATGAAGCCGCAACTGAGTACAGTTCTGTAGTTTGCTATTAGCGGGTGGGTCAAAGTTTTGATTTAATCCAGCCCCAAGTCTCGTAGCGCAAAGTTGTGACAAGGGTGAGTAGTATGTTATAACACAAATAATTTGTATTAAAGCCCTGTACACATGTATTTAATGTTGTATAATTATTATTATTCGTGGAAGCGGTATAAGTATTAGAATAGTAAAGTATTTTACGTGGAAATCAAATAATATACGATATGAGGACCACAATGGGAAACCCCAGTGCAACGCGCAGAGTATAGGAGAGACAGGGAATCGTGACCGCTGATTGGCTAATGACTAGTTTGCATAACCAACACTGATTGGTTACTGACCTTGAGAGGAAGGTTCTTGTGCGAGAATCTGTTCCACCATTCAAGTCAATGGGAAATTTGGCTTTTTTAATCGATCATAATCGATCCTAGCCATAAAAAAAGCACAAGCACACCACACGGTATCAAAATGAACCACTGTGCGAAGTTTGGTGTATGTACGTTAAGAATTGTAGGAGGTTAGTGTTAGTGCAAATGGAATAATAATAATAAAGATTTTGTAAGAGAACAAGACTCTACATGTTTTCACATGCAAACTAAATAAAATACTGTAGGCAATTCAAATTACGAATTTGAATTGGGATAATGTGGGATTCTTCTTACAAAAGATTGGCGCTTTTACAAAACGGTTAAATATTGAAAATGACATGAATCGTCAAATGAAAACTTTTGCCTTCAGCCGCAACACAGCACACATTAGCGTGGGCACAACCAGTCAATCGTATTTGAGTCACTGAACCGCAATTGGAAATTATAGCCTGCTGCAGCTTTGTTTTTTGAGTGATACCCACACACCTGGCTTGGTGGATTTAATGCCCACGGGCTGGAAGCCAGTGGTGAGAATAGAGGAGTCTGCAACGTCAGCGTCCAGGCCTTCCTTCTTCCGCCGATACACCAGGACAACCACAATGAGCAACAGAGTGAGGCACAGCGCCACAGCAACGATCCCCACGTACAGGGCGACGTCTTCTGGGCCTGACGCAGCTGAGAGAGAGAGAGAGAGAGAGAGAGAGAGAGAGAGATTGTGAAACTATTAATCCATTACAGACTGACACATGTTCCTAGCTCCCTTCAACTTTTAAGGTTGGCCATTCCAGTCTCCAGTTCTCATTGGAAATAAAGACGATTAATTGGTATTCGGATGTTTTTACGAGTTATTTGATGTATTTCTTTTAGCCATTTTACACACTATCCCAAAAGAAAGACTAATAAAAACAAAACAAAACTCTTTATCAATGTATACTGCACCATACAGTAGGGCTTTAATTTGACATTCAATGATCCTTCCCACATATATAGAGGGCATGTAATGGACCAAATAAAAAAAAAAAGTTTCCACAAAAGTGAACATCATCTTAGCTAGAAAGTAGTTCCTCCTTAGGCCCCAGTGTCATTCATACCAAAGTGTATGACAGTTTTTTAATGTCAAAAGCTGTCCACTGGGGGAGTGACTGACATCTCACTAAGCCAAGCCATGGGGGAAATATTAGTACATGTGCCGAACCAAAGCCTTCTTGAAAGGTAGCCTTAAATGTCGTCAGGGTATTAGAAGATGTATGTTTCTTAAGGCAAGGTTGCTCTATAAATAAAATAAAAAAAAACTAAAAAAACTTTGCATGATAAATAAAGAGAATATATAATCTTGCTTTCTGTGGTTATAGCTTGACCTCCATCTTGCAAACTGCCCTACACAAGCCAAAGGCGCATCGCTGCTTGAAGTTTGACATGTCACACGCACTTTATGTCAGACCCTAGTTGCCCTGGAAACATGGTTTAGTGGATCTCTTTCCACTCTTAAATGGCTGCTTTTTTGTTGTCAATTCTCTGAAATGTTATTTTCTGATACAACAAAATAGACAATCGACTGAGACTCCAGTCAAACATCTTGAGCCCAGAGCAAGGATCTATGGGACTAACTTGACCGACATCTACAAACAAGGTTGTAAACTGAGCATTTTGTAGTTTAGTTTGATTTTTTTTTAGAGAAAGACGGGTTCGGTACTTTATCAACTCCGTTCCCTGGCTCTTCAGATCTCTTCCATTTAACAGGAAAAGGCCTTGATGTATTGTATGAATGGTATGAGCTGACAGTGTATATTGTGCCCAATGTGTGTACGTGGCTATATGCATTTCTGCTGCGAATGTGTGGGAGATAAGTGGAAGACAAGACAAATAAATCATAAGGACTAGGGGGATCTACAGCATCTGTCTATCCAGATGTAATTACAGCGATTTCATTAACTTCAGGCAAGGTGCTGCTGATCGAGAGGCCGAACAATAGCCTGCAGAATTAGCCACAGAGCACACGTAAGGCCTAATGAATGCTGTCAGTTGTCAATTGAATTTACGTCTCGGCTTGTCAAGAGGTTATCTCTTCCTTGATTCCAGAGAAAAGGTGTCACACAAGGAGTGCGAGCGTGCCGTGCTGTCGCACTGTGAAGGCTGCCTCAGAACAATGCACGTTACAAAAAAAGCGCTGTGCCGCTCCCTTTGTGGCGGCCTCGTGGAGTGTCACTCGCAATCTCTTCTCCCTGTGTCTCTGTGCCTGTGAGGTGACAGCGTGGGGATCATCCAGGCGTGTGTGGGACTGAGTGCCTTCTGCCATGTAACTTCTTTTCAAATCCTCTGACCCTTTTTACAGCTTTGCTACAACGGCCTGTGCACCGCAGGTCTTTCAGAAGACATTTGCAAGCTGAGCGGGGTAACGATTCAGATTTAAATGTCGGTGCTTTCAACGGGGAACGCGCCAAGAAAGGTAGGCTAGATGGGGCTCTCTCATGGGCTTTTCATGACACTGACTTACGATCCTAACTCCCGAGGATAATACAAAAATCCCATACAATCCCAAATCTGCCTCTGCCAGGTCTAACTGCAGGAGAATGAGTCACGCACCGATCTCTGTTCAGGCAAAGAACAAGTGAGCTAAACTTAGAAGGCCTTGTGCTGTTGAGCATCCGTAAGAGCCAGAAGGTCAGTTAGTCGTAGATGCGATGAATTGATCAGGGAATCGATGGCATCTCGGCCGTGTTTTGCGAGGAAAGAGAGCTCAGGATACGGCTGGAAAAGTCATCCCTCTCCTTCCCGTTAGCGGCACGGACACGTGACATCATATGCAAGGGGGACGCCTACACATAACACCCCTGATCCACGATGCTTACATCTAAATCTCCAGCCGCACAAGCTTCCCAACTGCACTCGATGAGTGTCCCTGTCACAGCCGAGCACATACAGTAAGCCAACCCCAATGGACACCGGCTCAAGTTTAATTACTGAGAGGGAGCCGAGGGTGCTAGCAGTGACCTCTAAGCCGGTCTTGCCTCCCCGCCAGAACCGATCGATCCCACCCATCATGACTCTTTCAGCTGACAGAGGTTTCTGTCCAGGGTTTACTTCTCCGATTCTCTCACCTCTTTGTTCTCCCCCCAATTTTTTCCAGCTTATCGGCTGATCGCTCACTTGCTTTATCAGCCGCTGCAGGTGCCACACACAAACGATCCCTCCTTTCTAACTATAGCCCACAGTCAGATCTCTCCTGGTGTGCTTATTGATTTTCATACGGTATTCGAATAATTAAAAGGACGTCCATCACACTTTAATTGACACAGGTAATTAGGTTTTATAATTGGATGGATTTCTTCTTTTTTTGGTCTGGTATTTTATTCACCCTCTCCATCTCCCTCCAGCTTTTTTTAAAAGGTTGTTTTGTGTCGTCTACTTTTGGTACATTTTTATCTCTGCTTCTTTCAATTCATTTCAGCTGTTGCCCTCTATCCCCGTGCCTCACCTACAAAAAAAAAGTCTACTTAAATCTACAAATAAATAAAGTTCTCCAAAATAAGCCCTTGCCCTTTTGAAGGTTAGCAGAGGTTTTCAACAGTTTCCTTTTGCACTCTACTAATCTACAATGCATTTACAGCTTGGAATTTCTTGGAAGATTTAGAAGGAATTTCAGTTTAGAAGTGTTGACCTGCAGAATGGTTTTGTGATGGTAAGCAGTTTGGTTGTTTTTTTCTTTAATTTTCTTTTTACCCAGTGTTAGGTCTCGGGTTTGTCCCCCCTGTCAGTGAGCGTATACTCTTGGGTAACGGATCCAGTTATATTTAACCTGATTCCCTGTTGATTTGAATCTTTTTGCTACGTCTTACTAGCCCTGGGGCCTCTGGGCAGCCTCCTGATGCGTGTAGAGCCGAAATGGTCCTGACGGCTGCTGGGCAAGGTGGCAGACACTTTTCACTAGATGATGGCTAACAGGAGAAATCTGAGATGTCACATGCTGCTTGTCAGCACTGAAGAGTGTGTGTCGACTTGCGCGCCGAGGAAAATGACCAGGTGCTGCTTCGCTGAGATAACTGTTCAGAGTTCGCCCGTCTGTTAATGGAACTTCTCAACCCCACAGCCTGTCAATAAACCCCAAGTCTCTCTAATTGACATGTTTCAACCCTTCCGCACAGGAACCAGTGCACTTTATTGATCCATCCACAAGATATTAATTTAGAGTTAATCAGAACCTCAATATCTCTCCTGCAAAAATGGTATTGTATTTATTCAGCTACTGTGACTTTTACAACTCCTACCACCACTACTACTACTACTATTATTATTTATACAACAATAATACAAATGTACAACACATTCCTGTTTCCGATAATAAAATATTAATAGTATTCATATTACCTAAACTATTGTAAGCCATGTATACTTTAAATGAATACATCTAACTTGATGACAAAGGCAATTCAATTCCTCAGCAGAAGATATGATATTTCTGACAGGGCTAAACTGCCAATTAGGTGCAACTTCCAGAGTATGCAAACAGTCAAAGAACAGATTTGCGCTCGCTGGCTCTCAGATCATTCATAATATGCTTAGCTGAAGCAGCACCGAGCTTTTACATAATTTTATACTTCATTATACAAATTAGGCCGATAATCATTTTGATGTTGCTCTAATTTTACTTGGCTCAGTTTCACATGAGTTAATGCTCCTCGCAAACCAATGTAAATGACATAATGAATATATGTTCCCCTCTGTGCTTTTTCATTTTGTTTTTCTCTCTTGTGTTTTTTTTTTCAGTCATACCTGAATATGATTTCATTAATAGCCATCAACTGGATTTCCCATTATGCTGCACAGTATTCAACACACGCAAAACTTTGGAGTTTGCACTTTCACATGGTAATAAGCATATCAGTCAAGATTAATGCCAAACGTGTTTTCCTGAATTATGTGAAATCACAATGCTTCCCCATTTAGGAGATCAGAATACATACAATCATTGACTCTGACACATGCCCTTTTCCATTTAATGAGTAAAAAACTGGATTTTTGGCAGTGGTTAAATCATCTTACGCCGCAGGCTTGTCAGGCTGAATTTTACAAAGGGTCATAGCATAATTATATATCACACACACAGAAGAGAGGGAAAAATAAAAGACTGCTGTATATGAATCTCACTTTAAAAACATAAAATCAACAATAAATATGTATAATTTATTAATCTTTGGAGGAGACACTAGTGATATGGCTTGGAAAAGGAGATTTCGTTTTTTCCTGTAAGCTGATCGTTTTGTAGGCTTGCCCTACTGGAACAAGTGTTTTGCTTGTCAAAATGTAGAATGATGCAATTGTCTGAGGGATCCATCTGTTCTGAGCAGGTTGCGAACAGAAGTATACCTCTCTCTCTCCAGCGGTAATGCATATACTGTTTCCAGCGCAAACACTTACAGTCCAAGGTCAACTGGGAGAAAGTCTCACTTGGACGTGGCAGCCACAGCCTTGAGAGTGTGCCGTCTCCCGCAACAGCCACCAGGCCACTAGGAACAACCTGACCTCGGACAAAACCAAACTTTGGCTGTTTTCTTTTAGTGGGGAGAGAATACATTTTGTTTGTACTTTTAGTAAAGTTGACCTACAACATCTCCCTGTATTTCCAATCTGGGGAAAGCATACCTTATTAGTACTCTCCAATGTTTAGTCCATAAAAAACACATGCAGATAAGCCCCCGCTTTGATCCCGTACAGATCTCCCTTGGTATGTTTGATGTCCATGTTCTTTACTGTGAACTCAGTGGAGTTCTTGCTAATTTCCCCATGGCTGATGTGACTGGTAGCTTGCTGGTTTTAATTCACACAATCTTGGTCTTTTAATGACTAAGTGACAAAATTAAACACATCGGACCTTCTTGTTTATCTGCTATTTCCTTTCCTGACTGAGAAACGTCCAGTGCTTCGACTCAGATGCAGTTGCTTCACTGTAACATGCTGCAATTTATAACCACATTTTAATTACATTGCAAAGGGAACAATAATTATTATTGGGAAATCAGTTAACCACCACTCTGTCTGCTTAGTTGGTGGGGCCTTAATGCTTTCCCTGCATTTTTTAAAAGTGTAATTACTTCGCAGACTAAACACCCAGCAGCCATCTGTCTTACTTATGTCAATGTTATACCATCTTTTATGACCTATAAATCATAGTACTTTAACAGAAGTACAGGACCAGCAAATATAAGGATAAACAGAACACTATTTGCAGTATGTGGTAGGATCAGTATGAGTATATGAGTGTATGTGTGTGTGTGTGTATATTATATTTAATGTATTACAGTTAATAAAAACAAATTATGACTAATTTTCATAATCAAACTGAACTTCAGACAAGCTCTACTATTCAGCTTATTTTAGTCAAATAATTAATTTTTAGCTTCAGAGAACTGATCCTTTAATCCAAACCTATTTTTCTAATTAAACTCTGACCACAAATTAAGTAATTTTCCTCCTTGTTCAGTTAAGAATACAAAAAAAAATCCTGAATACTAGACAGACAAGGTCAAGCCAAACCTTTTCTCTTTTTCATGTTCGGTCTCAGGGCTTTATTTTTTACTTTTACTTTCCTTGTGTCGATATTCTATGCAAAACTCACTTTGTGGGCAAAGCTCGCTGGTACAGTTCTGGGACTGGAGGTCGAGGCCTTGGCAGTCTTTGCCCCCTGTCCCTGGCACGGGCTGGGTGCATTCTCGGGTTCGCCACATCGTGCAGTCCGCGCCACAAGCCGACCATTTACTCCACTCACTCCAGCCTCCATCTACTGGTCATGAAAACAAAGGCAGCAGTGAAACAACCCAATGCAACACAACTGAACACTTCTACAAAATGTTTGGCTTCCTAGGAATCTTTGCAATCTTGCTATCAAACAGAAAACAAACACACACACACACACACACACACAAAAGCCAACCTTAAAAAAATAAAATATAAACTCCCTGACCCCACATAAAAAGCCATGTCTGAAAATATTCCACTTCTTGAGAATGTCCTGCTTTTTCACACTTAAATCAGCCTGGGGTGATGAAAAACATATTCCACATACACCATTTTCATTTTCTAGCCCAGAAATAATGGGCGTCATGCAGTACAGATGCAGTATGTGGCCATTTGTGTTTAGGACCTGTCCCCATACTAGGTTAAGTGGCAATGTTTTTTTTTTTTTTATCCTGTCCTGTATTGCACATTTTCGTTCCAGACACATTATTCCCATGCTGTGCCATAGCCTCATATGTGATCTATTAATACATTGTGAAGTTCTCGCAAAGGAGCTGTATGGTAGAATGCAGATTGACATTTGCAGCCTCAGCAGAGAGACCAAGCCACTATAGGCTTAGCATCATGTGACTACATTTTTTAAATACAGCTTATTGGCTCCAAACAATGAGACTGAACAAAACAAAAGACAAACTGGGAAATGGGAAATGAACTGAAATAAACTAGTTAACAGGAAGGATGGCAGGACTGAGGATGTCTTTCATACGATAAAGCAAACATGGAAGGAGCCATATGTGGAAATAGTAAAAGAGCAAGTAAGGATTATGTAGTTTAATATGCCATAAGGTAACATTAATCTTGATTTTATTTAATTTTTTTAAGTTTCCCAAGTACCACGAGCACAGATTTCGCTGAACTTTGCTCTCGGGTCCGTTGAAAACAGTGTAGTCGAGGTTAATCATGGCCAGCAGGTATTACAACAATATTCTAAACATGGATGCACACAGAAATATTGTATCAAATAAGTCTCTTCCAGAAGTGTTGACTACAATATTTAATAAGTCTTCCAGGCACTAATTTACGGACCACTAATTCAATTAATGCAACTTACAGCTTCAAGAAAGAAATGTGTCATTTAGTACTGATGTAAGATGCAAAGTTGGACACAAATCCACAGCAGCCACGCATAAAGAGCAACACGGGATTTAGAGTAAGTCAACTGTGTTCTGGCTTCTCTTGCTGCGGTTTACAGATGTGGGGAAGCATCATAATACAAAAAGCACTTGTTCTGGGGTGTTTATTTGATGAAATGATCGCTCTTCCAGGGGAGGTGAAATGAGCACAGCGTGTGATATGTGAGAAGGACGTGGACATTTTACCATGAACATGATTTAAAAAAAAAAAGTTGTGAGGATGCTGAATATGGAAAGAGCAATTACAGGTTGGAAAAAAAAATTACAGAGATGCTTTGTTAGTTGCTAGAGACAACCCTCATCACAGTTAAAGCAATTCAGCAAACAAGATATATCCATGGACGTACACGTCTGATGACTACAAATATGCACAGAAAAAAAAAAAATACAAGAATTTTAAAATATACTGAGATGAAAAATAAACCAAAATGCAGTATTTAGTCACCATCTTAAGAAACTCCATACATTAATGATTCAATCCCGTGTACAAGGTATCTGTTTTTTTTCTAACACATAGATGCTAAAGGTTCTGAAGAAGATATTTTTAAACATAAAATACTGACAAAGACTCTGCATCAATTACACCAATTATATCTGGCACCTAGAGCATTACCAATCAGATAACTGGCCTTGTTTTCAGTTAAGTGGACCCATATTGAGATTGGGAGGCTAAATGCGATGGTCAGTTATATGGGAGAGGAAGATGAATGACTCCGGAATTAATGGTTAATGAATACATTACGATTCTAGGCACTGCTGTTCTTTGCAGGATAAAATTCTATTTCACGTATTTTTTTTTTGTTACATGGAATCTCATCTGATTTGTCTTGCTAAACAAAGTTGAAGAATACAAGTCTTTCATTCAAGAACCTAAATACAAAAAATTGTAATGAGAAGGCAAAACGAATTACAGAGAAAACAATTCCCGAACGTCAGTTAAGGAGAAATCAAATTAAATCAATATTTGCACAATGGAGTTCTGCTATTACTCGTATCGATCTAGCAATATATCTGAATATATAATATCTTAATAGGCAGATTCACAATAGATAATAACAATCACTAAATGATTAAAAATAAATGCTTTAATCCTTTTTTCCAGCAGGTAGACAGGTTACTGGCAATATTTTGATGAGAAAAGCATAACTGAGTTGCAGTTAATAGGCTAAACAGGTCCTTTGGGTAATGGGGCGATGTATATACCATTCCATTAATGGTATATACATGTTATTTTGCTGTTTTATCATCCTTTTACTTGCTGAAATGTAGCAAACAAGACACACCCTGCTGTTAATAATAATAATAATAATAATAATCCTAAAAGGAGATTATAATCACTAGGTACATCAACAGTGTTTATTACCCAAAATTTAATTTTCAGCTAGTAATTAAACATACACTCACCTAAAGGATTATTAGGAACACCTGTTCAATTTCTCATTAATGCAATTATCTAACCAACCAATCACATGGCAGTTGCTTCAATGCATTTAGGGGTGTGGTCCTGGTCATGACAATCTCCTGAACTCCAAACTGAATGTCTGAATGGGAAAGAAAGGTGATTTAAGCAATTTTGAGCGTGGCATGGTTGTGGGTGCCAGACGGGCCGGTCTGAGTATTTCACAATCTGCTCAGTTACTGGGATTTTCACACACAACTATTTCTAGGGTTTACAAAGAATGGTGTGAAAAGGGAAAAACATCCAGTATGCGGCAGTCCTGTGGGCGAAAATGCCTTGTTGATGCTAGAGGTCAGAGGAGAATGGGCCGACTGATTCAAGCTGATAGAAGAGCAACTTTGACTGAAATAACCACTCGTTACAACCGAGGTATGCAGCAAAGCATTTGTGAAGCCACAACACGTACAACCTTGAGGCGGATGGGCTACAACAGCAGAAGACCCCACCGGGTACCACTCATCTCCACTACAAATAGGAAAAAGAGGCTACAATTTGCACAAGCTCACCAAAATTGGACAGTTGAAGACTGGAAAAATGTTGCCTGGTCTGATGAGTCTCGATTTCTGTTGAGACATTCAGATGGTAGAGTCAGAATTTGGCGTAAACAGAATGAGAACATGGATCCATCATGCCTTGTTACCACTGTGCAGGCTGGTGGTGGTGGTGTAATGGTGTGGGGGATGTTTTCTTGGCACACTTTAGGCCCCTTAGTGCCAATTGGGCATCGTTTAAATGCCACGGCCTACCTGAGCATTGTTTCTGACCATGTCCATCCCTTTATGACCACCATGTACCCATCCTCTGATGGCTACTTCCAGCAGGATAATGCACCATGTCACAAAGGTCGAATCATTTCAAATTGGTTTCTTGAACATGACAATGAGTTTACTGTACTAAACTGGCCCCCACAGTCACCAGATCTCAACCCAATAGAGCATCTTTGGGATGTGGTGGAACGGGAGCTTCGTGCCCTGGATGTGCATCCCACAAATCTCCATCAACTGCAAGATGCTATCCTATCAATATGGGCCAACATTTCGAAAGAATGCTTTCAGCACCTTGTTGAATCAATGCCACGTAGAATTAAGGCAGTTCTGAAGGCGAAAGGGGGTCAAACACAGTATTAGTATGGTGTTCCTAATAATCCTTTAGGTGAGTGTATACTAGATTTTGTGTTCGAACAACCAGTTCAATATCTCCGACACGCAGTATGTGTCCACTTTCGGAAAAAGTAGAAAAGTTAACTAATTTACAAAATGGGTTCATACAAATGAAACCAATCATCTTTATGGTAATTTATAAACCATACTTATTGAAGTTGACATCATTCAGCTGTCATGACACCTACCATAGGTTAAGTATAGCTGTTAAGCATAAAATAGATTTACAAATAAATAAGAAGGGTTGTGGAGGGGTGGGTTGTGGTGGTGGGATTGGTAGTGGGGGCTCACAGTGGTGTCACAAAAAAGAAATCAAAAACATTTAAAACTGGCAAAATTAATATATTGTAATATATTCAGGTGTTTTTTGTTTGTTTGTTGTTCTTTATTTTATGCTCAAATGCAGATGAATGCTACACTGGTTAACTGGGTGGACGCTCTCGTCAATCTGAATTGTTGAGGGTATTCTCCGGTGTCAAGTTCCTCCCGGGCCGGGCGACAGACTGGGACAGGCCGTTTATCTGTGGGTTGCAATTTACACTGAGAGGCGGCAAGAAGGGAGCAGAGGAAACAAATAAGCAGAGTGTAAAGTGTCTCGCTGATGGCGCTATGCTTTATTCGTAATGGCTTAATTTGATTAGATGATTTTTATACAGGGCGGCCTGTTGAGCATCCATCGAGACAAATTCCTTTGCCGACAGGGTAACCACTGAACATCATATGTTGTGTCTGTCAGGACACAGGCACCCAACAAGAGGAGCATCTTTTGATCTCTCCATTTACTCAGTACATCATGAAACCTCCTTGAGAAAGTGGTCGAGAAAGATCTCATTCACTATCTTTTCATGCCGCCTCTTCAGTCTGCTTCCGTCTTTTATGGTCTTGTTCAGTTCAGAAACTTCAGCAATTACCCAGGGGAACGAGTGAGTCATTCCAGTCAAGTAACACAATAAAAAATTAAATAATAAGAATTTGAATTAATGATAACACTTTAAATTAGGACTATCTAATTACAGTGTATTAGCATAGTAGATACTCAGTAACTACATCTTATTTATTCATAAGAACAGTGTAATTATGCATTTGTTAACATGTACATAATGTGTGAAAATAATGAACGGTATATTTAAGTACACATTTGTCTGGTAAGGATGCCTTTGGAGCTATACTGGGCATCATAGGCATAGGGGACACCCCACCAATATTGACATTGCACCCCCCAGTTCTGAAACGAAACCTACGCTCTTGCCGGGCATGGTTCACTTTTTACACAATAAGTACATGTTAACAAATGCATAATTACACTGTTATTATGAGTAACTAAGATGTAGTTACTGAATACCTACTATGTTAATAAGCTGTAATTAGGGAGACCTGTTGTAAAGCATTACTGAATTAATTAATAACAATTAAAAACATTATATAAGGCTTTGCATTTCCACATCTCCAGACATGAATTAAATCAAGTCTATCCAGGTTGAAAACATAACCACTTTTTGTTCTTGTGGTTGCTGGTTTTGCATTTACTCTGTGTACCTACTAGGTTGAGACAAATAGACCCGCAGTGAAAACAGCAGTGGTGAACATTTGCTCTGCTAACCACACAGACAGACAGATGTTTGAGCTTGCTAAGGGCTTTGCCTTTCCACGTCCTCTAGCGGCCGTCCCATTAGGCTCAGCAGTCACTCTGCTGGATAGTGTCTTAAGCAGTGAATGATTCATTTTACATGGGAGAACGCTGCTGCAAGTTTTCATTACCCTTTTTCCATCAGAAACTCTGGAAACAAGAAGAAAAGTTACTTTCCTGTGCACACGCTCCCCGCTTAACCATAAAAACCAGCATCCATCATCCCAGAATCCTGTAAACAGATGGGCTGGCTGAATATAATTATCCTCAATGGCAACACTAGCAGGCTCTTAATCCAGACCTAGGCCGGGTATGGCCGTTGTAAGTTTGACTCCTCAATTTCCCCCCAGCTGGTACTCATTACAACAGTCATATATCTTTTTTATTTTTATGACGAACTGGGAAAACAAAAGTCTATTAGGTCAGTTCGCTGTACATGTGTCCTTTGTTACCTTTAGGATATGAGGAACAGAAAGGTTGTTGATTCTGAAGATTGTAGATTCAAAAACTGGAGTTCATTAAAAATATGTAAAATACTGCAGCTGATTTTGTTGTCGTCATATGCCATGGATGTAGTCCATTTGAATGTTAGTCCTTAAGCATTTTGCTGTATATTAGAAAGACACTGAATTGAGATGAATGTCGCTGAAAACGTTCTGATTAGTGTGAGGTTTCTGAAATAACAGTTTACTCAATTTATTTCAGATTTCGTTGTGAAAGATCAGGTTTCATGTGAAATAGTGTAGCCAGATACATAGATTGGTAACTCGTGGTTCTGCAAAACAATGATCCTTTAACAGCTCGATAAAACGGTATGATTGCTCTGAAGAAAAACATCATAGCATTTAAAGTTTAACAACATTCGGAGAGATCTGAAGTGCATGTCCAAAACACTTGGCGATGACTCATCCTAATTCAGAATGCTCTCTAAAGAAGAGCGAGCGCATGTCAGCGTGCAGCATTGTATCCATCTAAATCCATTAAGAAGACACAAAGGGAAATGAAAACTATTGTTCTTATGATTTTGAGTGCCACAATGTCTGAAATGGGCAAAAACAGAGAGAGCTTACTGTTGGGGGGCTGCTGGGTAGACGTTAATGATG
This sequence comes from Amia ocellicauda, assembly GCF_036373705.1. Taxonomy (NCBI): domain Eukaryota; kingdom Metazoa; phylum Chordata; class Actinopteri; order Amiiformes; family Amiidae; genus Amia; species Amia ocellicauda. Next base: position 11,689,322 of record NC_089860.1, read on the forward strand.
CGCAATAGAGCTCGACTTCTTCAATGACTCAGAAATATCAAGCAGGGAGCACTATCTTGCAGTGTACCTGATTTTCACGAGCACAGGCAATGCACAGATTTCAATACGAACAACATCATCTTCATGAATATGATCCACAACTAATCTCAACAGCAAACCTCTAGAAATACAGTCACAAAGGACAAATGTGCCTTGGACTTTATGAGTAATTCCTGCAATCTGCACCAACACTAAAAATAAATCATGACCTATATGGTATATATGAATAGCACCCTTCAAATCAAGGCCAAAATATGACTGAATGATAAATATCAAACATTCATTTTGCACAAATGATAAATAGTACATTAAAAGTCAATCAGAAGTGTGGTGCAAATTACAGCCATGATTCATATGCAGTGGAAGTGATGGTGATTGGTTGTTGGCAGTACCACAGCATCAAATCATATACCATATGGCAACCTGTACTTTGCAAAGGCAATGCAACAACAGATTCACAAAAAGATAAGGATCTCTTCTGTGGTGTACCATCGCCTTGTATATATAGTTTTCTTTCGGTTGTGTGTTTTGAAACGGATCCCTAGTCTACTCCTATGCCCTGGTGTATAAATGATGATTTATGCCCTTGCGGTGTAGGAACAGTGTTTTGATAAATCGGGATGGCTGGAAGAATTCTCAGATGTAATTTTTAGGCGCTATTGCTGTCAGGCCTTGTCTCAGTGCAATGACAAATGGGGGAGGGTCAGTTTGCCTGGGGTTGCAGTTTTGCTGATGAACAAACAACAGTGGCAAAGTGCCTTTCTTGATTGGGAGCAAAGCGTGGCCGTTTTTTTCCGAATCAGGGGCCTCCTCAAGCTCAGTGTCAGAACGGAGACAGAAATCTATACTGAGTGGGAGTCAATAAGGCAGTGTTACAAAAAAAAAGCACCTGGGCAGCATTCATTACTGTAGCTTCCTTCACAAAACAAATCATGGTGGATACATCCTTTTCATCCAGGCTGTGCTAACAGGACACAATGCATTACAGAATGTATATAACGTTCTTGATTATCTCACAGGGTGTTTTGTACAAATACCCCTGGTCTAAGTGTTTGCAATGTGAGGTTACATTTTCATCCCATACAATTATATTCCTATGCCCTCAAAGCTTGTTATACCACTTATTCCCTCGTGTTGTTCCGAGTCACTGCATGAACCTGTTATTTTGAAGTCTGTTTTCCCTCTTTCTCCTCAACCAAAATATGTTTTGAAGTAATTTCTTTTTAGAGTTATCTAAAGTGTATTACAAAAGTACATACATAGAAGCATATGTTTTGTTCAGAAATGGGTACTTTCTCTGAGGACAAGACACATGTAAGTGGATAATCCACTTCACTTGGGGCCAAAGCTTTCGATTTCCTTTATTTATCACTGAAAAACGGATTTTTCTTCTCCTCGGCAACCGAGATATTGAGATGCCTGCCGCATGGCAAAAAAAACCATTGCGAGTTCATTGTCATTGAGCTACCCCAATCCAATAGCTGCTCGGGTTTTCATGAGGAGCTCACATCAGGCCACAAATGAAGCTGTCTTATTTACATGACATACTGCTGGGAATCAATACTTACTGAAAGGAAGGTGGCATACAGTAGTCTAAGCTGACAAGGAAGAATTGAAGTGCAAGATAACTCTAGGTTGTGTTAACATGACATATTATTCCACTTTTAATTTAAAATGCCCGGGTGGGTTTGCGTTCATGAAGAAATCTAAGCAACGGAAAACTTGGGACAGCAAACAAGGTCATTGACACTCACTGCACTTGTAAACAAGGACAAACTGAAGCACCGTCTTCAAGGGAAACTCAACTATAGGCCAAGTAAGAATATTTGTGATTCACAATTCTTTAAAGAGGCTGCACTTACATTGCTCTAAAGATGCCAACATGGGGACAGGCCTCTTCCTAGGAAATGCATCTTCACACAAGAACATTGTGGAATTACCTCAGGAAGGAAATGTGAAGAAACAAGACGTGTCTCTGCAAAAGTTCCCCACAGAGTACATATGTTTACTCACTGGTTTGCCAAATTAAACAAATAAAAAACTCTAACCTCTCCTCTATGCCCAGCAGTCTCTTTGACATAAGAAATTAGGATAATACATGCTCAGGATTCACACGGATCTCAGACACTTTCTATCACTGAGGACTGATTCCACTATGCTCCCTGTCTTGAGACGCGCTTGTATGCTGAGCGTTACCTGGACAGGTGGTAGTGCAGGCGCTTTTCTGGACGTTCTGCCCCTCGCAGAAGGTCCCTCCATTCAGGGGGGTGGGGTTGGTGCAGCTCCGGCTCCTCTTCTGCCAACCCCGGCCACAAGTGGCGCTGCAGCTTGACCACCCTGTCCACGTGGACCAGCCGCCATTGACTGACCACGGGGGGGAAATGAAGAGAGCAGCCAGGTTTACCCGACGTGCGCCAAAATGGACGTCGCTCTTGACGATGAGGTCACTCAGCCGTCAAGCACTCTACACTACAGCGGCGGCAGTGCCCAGGATGCCCTGCGGAAGAGCTCCCCAGCAAACGACTCAGCACGGCTCGCCCCACTTCAAAACAAGTGGGCAATGCCAGCTACTCAAGCACAGTGGACACTGCTGTTGCCCTCTTCAAATGAAAAGGAGCAAAAGTTATTCATGGGCATGTCTTGAAATGATTACAATAAGCCACTTTGCAAAGAGTTTCATTAGGTGCCTCTTATTTCAGGAGCTTAAGCCCCATCCCTCATCCTTTTGCCCTTTGCTTTTACTATGTTTCCAAACAGGCGCCAAATTTCCTCTTAGTTGATTAAGCAGAACTGACGTCATTCGTGAGAAACAAATAAGCACGGAGCTCCAGTCATGACCAAAGGCCGCAGCACGTTCGGCAACGATCTCAGAGCAGCTGCAGTGTCACAGTCACTCAGTGATGGAAACTAGCTGTCCCGACACCATCATTCCGCTTTTTTACACTTTTTATGTGCTATCGTGTCAACACCTCATTTATTATAATAATTATGCATCTGTAAAACGATCTTAAATAACAGCACTGAAGCATCGCTATTGGCATTTCACATGTTTTAATGCATCATTTGAGAGCGATTTCAAAGCCTGACCCTTTGTTGTTTTAGGATGCTTACACGCAGAGACAGTATCCTGAGATTACGGTTTAATACAAAAGGGTTTTCACAAAGATTAAGATTAATTGCTACATAACCTCAGCTGCAACGTGGGGCTTAGTTTATGTGACACGACCAGTGCATAATTCTTCCAAATGATGGGGAAATTATCTTGCAATAGAGGAGAGAGCTCTTTTAATTTTATTTAGTTACTGCAGCAGTATCATGCATCTCTGCTTAAAACCACAACTGCTGAAAATGTTGATATTTTTAAAATAAATGACTTCACTGGGAATACACTATACACCAGGTAGAAAAGAGTATAATTACAATTGTTCTGTTCTTAGTTTATTAAAAAGAAAACTATGGTAAAAAGGTGTCTTGGGACGATTTCGCCAATGTTTTGGTACAGTTTATCTTTTTGGTTTCCTGCGTTTTTGTTTGACATTTAAGTTCTATATTTCTTAAATCAGAAGATTTCACAAGTCATTATTAAGGAGGTTAGGAATAAATGGTTTTAGGACTAAAACCTACGAGTACATTTATCTTGCATGTTGCTTTTTTTTTTTTTCTTTCAAAATCAGATACTTGGTAGAAAGCAAGTGGAGACACTCAATGTCTACATCAATACGTTTGGAGTGTATAGTGTGTGTTTTTCCAGATATATAGGGAATTAATTCATTACATTCGGTGCAAAGCCTCCTACTCTTGAAGGGAATTGATTGTTGGCCACACAAACGGTGAAACAGAATGCTTTTTGTTGGAATTATACACTGTTCTTGCAAGGATTCTCCATGCTCCAGCACACTGACTGGTAGTGGGACTGTAAACGATGCTAAATTTGGTTTGGAAACTGACTGCTGAATGCACCACATATGTTCTATTTACTAAAGATAACAGGATCAAGTAATTTGCTCATTCCCATAGTAATTTTACAGGAACAAAGTGACTACACGGCTTTTTCCAACCATACTCATTATCATGCGGCTCTGTGAAATCTGCATCTGACAGACGAAATACGCTGATGAACCTAATCATTTGCAATAAATTGCAGTGTAATGGAAGCCCTGCATATATTATAGTATATGTAGCTGAGTGTATGTCACCAAGTGAGAAAAAAATAAAGAAGGAAATGGAAGAGTATTGTAGGTTGTAAAGCCATTACCAAGGAGACAAACAAAGCCATAGAAGCAAACATCTACGATACAAAAGGCATTTCATTCACTAGTGCACCACTGACCATTTGGTACCAATTATGATATTTACAAAAGCTTTAATATCTATGAGTTTGGAACGATCTTGTGTATTTATAATATCATTTATTTTCTTAGCTTTTTATATCTTAATTGATTATGAGTTCAATCTTCCATAGCAACAGAAAAAACAAGGCGCTTGCTTCCACAGACCTGATTAGCTGTTGCACAACTGTAGCATCTAATTCATTTGGATTATTGTAATTATGTATTGATCGCTTTGTTATTGCACATTAAGACCTCCTCCTTCTTTAATGGTAACTCTCAATTCTTATTCAATTCTCCCCAGAACCATCCCAGCTTTTGAAATACAACACTTTATTTGTTATCATTCATTGGATCTGTGAAAAAGAGAATCTGCCAGCATTTTTGCCGAAGACAAAACTATGGGCCCGGTAACCTCTTTATTGGAGCAATGCAATGTCCTATTTAGCCAGCAAAAAAGAAAGAAAGAAAGAAAGAAAGAAAGGAAGAAAAAAAGAAAAGAAAATACAGACAAGAAGAAATGAAACTGAAAAGGAGTTGTAAGATATTGTAATGTGACATTAAGTATTGTGTAGAATTAGATTAATTATAAGCAGAAAAAGGAAGAGGTGGGTGAGATGAATGGTAAGGTAGGGGATGATGTGGGATAGGGGACACAAATTGAGGGTGAGGATTTTGAGTCCATTCAAGTTACATTATTACAATGGGCACAGCTACGAAGTCTGAAATAATACTTCATAGGCAGAGCATGGACAGAGATTGCATGTGCAACTGGTGTCAAGTCTACAGTTTTGCGAGCCGCCACGTAAATGTGACTTTGAAACACAGTAAAAGCAACCGTGCTTCAAAGATCGTCCTGGAGGTTGAGTTGAGTTTATTTTGAATTAAATATTCACCACCAATAATCTAGACTATATGCCAGAGTTTGTATTGTTTGTTGTCTTCTTGATACGAGTCTTCCTTGTACTACCCAATCAAAGTGTTCAATTAACAAGGTTCAAGTCTTTAGACATTTTGTTCTTAAAACGCAAGAACATATAATAAAAATTGTAATCCTACACAGACAAATCAGACTCCACCCCCCGCCCCCCGCCCCCCGCGTCAATTCCACTCAGGAATTATTTTGATTAGACCGACCTGGGTCCTATTTGGTCGTCGGGTTTGTACCTTTTGCCAAGTATCTCCCTAATTCCTTCATTAATCTCCCCGTGGTGTTGTTAAATAATTTCCTTACCTCCACTTCTGAATTGATTGGCCACCTTGGTGCGGCAAAACGATTTGCCATTTCACCTCTGATTGCCTCTTACTGCTACACACAACCACATTAACAGGACCTTGTAAAAACAGTGACTCCCCCCCCCCCTACTCTCTAGTCTTTGACAAGCAAGCACCTATGATAAAATAAATTAAAACATAAACAAATATGGTCATCATAATGAATCCAAGGAGTGCCAGGATGATGGAACTTTGTGATCAATTTGAGCTTATCTGAGTAATTAATTTGTTATCTCGTCATCGAGCATTGACAGTACAATCCTGGGCAATGATGAGACGTACTTTAAATCGCAATTACATCTTCAGAGGCAACTTCAGATAGAAAAATGCAGGTATTTCAGCCTAACGAAGTGAATAGGGTTTAAATTAGTAAAGGAAAACTAAAATATGATTGCATGACTAAAATGTTAACATAAAAATGTATAGATTTGGGGGGTTTGTTGTTCTTTATCCCCTTTTCTGTCCATCTGAAAAAAATATCTAAATCAGTAAATATTAAATCCTGGAATTATTAAAAAATAATTATACAACAGAAGCCTCTGCCTGCGTGTCTATTTTTGTCTCTGTATTTTCTCTGCTCAAATCAGGCTTTTAAGGGCCTTATCATTGTTGCTGTGGTTACTGATTGTTTTGATGTCAGACTGTAATTGCAACATTTCTATCTCTGTGCTGTTATAAGGGTTGTTATAGTAAAAAAATGAATTCTATATAAATATATATGTATATGCATGCATGTATAAATATACACATATACACAGACATACACAGACACACACACACACATGCAGTTGTAGTTAAAAGTATTCACATTCTTTGTTTTTTAATCAACGTGATTCATTGAGTTTGATGAGTGTTGGCAATTTTCTGAATATTTTCAAATGCTGCTTAAAATATGTGGGGATCCAATACATCACTAAATTGCTGGTTTTTGAGACATTTTAGCTGGTTCATTTGTTTGTACTATCATTGTTTTTTCAGACAACTAAAAACGAACCCACAGGGCAAAGCTTTTAGTCTAACATTGTCATTTTAAAAGCTAATAATTGTGCTTATGGTACATTCATCTATTTTCTTTCTTGTGTTTTTTGGGGGGGCTGATTCCATCAAAGCCGTGTACATCTCGTGCTATGAGAGTTCCATCATCTTCTTCCTTGGAATAACCAATGCAAGTTTCCATGCAGTGCAGGATTAAACAATTCCAGTTATGTTGAGCCCTTACCCTGGGACCTCACTAAAAATAAGAAGATTACTTTTCCTGTGCATTTTAAATAAAGGTCAGACAGCCTAGCAAACCAATTAATTAAAGTCCTTTGTGCTGGAAAAATAAAATGATAGGAAATTATATAACTCAATTTCAAAATGCAGTGTGGCATGGAGCAAATCACTTTCTTATGGTGTTCTTATTATGTGTGGTTTGCTTGTAGAAAACAATACCGCCATAGAGAGAAAACTACAGTCATTACTCTGAACCTGCTGGGACCTGGGCTGGGCAAGGTCCAAGTCTAATTACCTATTCTTACAAGTTGGTGACCTTCATTGAATTGTACATTTCCTTCATTGAAATTTACTTTAGTAAAGCTAGGTCTAAACCGAATTAGCGAAGGGAAGGATAAGCGTACCATAGACAACGACGGGAGCCGACGAACTCTTGCGCCTGGCAACGATGTTCTTTGCCACACAGGTGTAGTTGGCCGTGTCCGCAAGCCGGGCTTGTTTGATGATAAGATTGTGGTCGATGGTGATGTAGAAATTCGGATCACTGGCCGGATCTATCAAGTCATCATTCTTGAGCCATTCGACCTGGGCAAACACAAGAGCGATCCGTTCAGCAAAAGGGAGTCATTTGATTCATTTGCTGTCCTCCCCCTTGATTCAGTCTTTTGTTTGAATCAGTTTTACCCTCCAGCCCCCTCTAAAGTTTTCCAGTGCATGCACTGCAGATTGACTTTCAAATCGAGCGAAAAAAGAAAAGAGGAACAAGTCTCAGGGGACGTGGTACTGTACATTGTCAGTCATGTCCATTTTTTTTTTATTGCCTTAGAGGAGCAATAGTTTTAAGCAGCTGAGATACTAAACTGGGAACAAAAGACACTGTTTTGCTTAAATAGACACAATAAACCAAAATGGTGAGTGAAGTTAATGACACTATATAGAGCTGAGCACTATGAGATTCTGGACCACTTATACCACCAGCATTATGCATTGAACTGAAAATATAGTCTTGGTGTTAGACAATGAATGACAAAAATGTTTTCGACGTGGGTTCCAGAGAAGATGTCCATCTCTCTCACCTCTGCTATGGGTACTCCCTCAGGGGGGCTGCAGTGTAGAAGCACTTCTTGGTCCAAGGCCACCTCCTTACCCGATGGCTCCTGTTCAAAATTCTTCCTCAGATCTGTGAACAGAACAAAACGGAGACCCATCAGCAGTGCGTTTGGGGGCCGTTTTTGTCAAGTAGTGGCACCGCTCAGGAATACAGTTCTCAAGACATTTAGAAAATCGTAAAAAAAAAAAAAAAAAAAAAGACAAAATCCAGATCCAAAGTGATCGAGGATATGAGAACAAAACTGAAGTAATGGTGTGTGAATGTAACATTTTTATTGTTAGCTTATAAATGCCAGATCAAAAATCCCAGAGAGGTTCTGTCAGAGATGTAAAGGGTAAATCTAGGATATGGAAGCCGGGAATATCTTGAATGTTTTGGACATTTGTACTGTTTTTATTTGTTTCCCCTGCTTGAGTTAGTTTAGTTTGTGCATGGTGGTTTTCTCATTTGAACATGCATAATCAGCTTTGCTCTTGGCTGTCCAAACATTTCTCTTTACTTTGGGGAGAAAGGAATCCCTTCTGCAGCTTCTTCACTGGCGTTTCCATGCTGCCCGGCTCATTTAGCGCCCGCAGACTGCAGGGGCTGGACAGGGCCGCGCTGTGAGCAGACTGCATTAATTCTCTCCACATTGTGGCTTAAGAGATCGTGATGAAAAAAGCCTTGAGGAGGTACACTAAGTGGTTCTGCAAATTTGATAGTGTGTGGCTTTACATCACTATTAACATTCAGTAAGCAAACTCCACATCTGAATCCCAAACTACGTGTAATGGTGTTCTGCCATGGCAGTGTCTCGGCTCAATAATATTATATTGATAACAATATTGTTTACAAGTTCATTGTCACTAGTTTTCCGATTGAAAAGGATTTTATTTTTTGGAACAATTATATATATTTAAAAAAAGTCTCTGATGTCTCGCCTACTCCACAGATCTTTCTGTATTACAAAGAGAAACATTTGGTGTAACAAAATCTATCTGTGCATCCATCCATTAGTATTATTATATTTCTTAGCAGAGACGCTTATCTGCCATACAATATATTACATATTTTTTTTACATACAATTACCAATTCATACAGCTGGGTATTTACTGAAGCAATCTAGGTAAAGTACAACAGTGTCCCTCACCTGGGACTGAATCCACGACCCTCCACTGCAGAGTCCAGAGCTCTGACCACTACTGTGCATTACTGTATTATCTCTATATATATTTATCCAAATGGGGAATAAAATACTCTCTGGAACCTCATTTAAAGCACAGTTTGTAAAAGTGATTTGTGGTGTCAAATCAGTGGGTAATAAATTAGGAAGCAAAAGCAATTATCAAATGCAACTCCAACACATTACTGAATTAATTTATTGACAACCACCTTGTGAATTTTCACCTCAGCCTGTTAGATGTTAAGGGCACTGAATGAGTGGAGAGATTGCTCCTTCAATAAGGTTTCCAATGCATGTGCTTTGTTTGCTTTCATCTACCTGCATATCAAAAGGCTTCTTTATTTTCTTTTTCTTTTGTGCATTTCGAGTGAGCTGGAGTAACTTGGAAAGAACCAACACGTTTCCCTAAGTGAATTCTCGATGATGTGGACACAGGATGCCAATCATCTGCTTATGTGATCCTGACACTCAATAAAGATACCACTTGCAGTAATTTATTCCCTAAACCCGATGTTGGGCCAGTCCGGAACAATAATGATGAAGAAAATGTTAAGGGGAATTGAGTGCTCTTTGACATTTAACTTAATTAAAAATGATATAACATTGCTGGGAGGAACGGAAGATATAATAGCCCTTGAAGGCTCATGGATCTTATTTCTCATTTTGGTGCACTGAGCGTCTACAACCCTGGGCTTAGTGACATTGAAAAAAAAAAAAAGCAGTAGAAGAATGCTTTTACAAATCCTCTTGGAGCAATGCAAATGTTGAAGCTTTTATCAATTTCCCCTGTTTTAAATAATATGTTACATAATTCACATGTCCTACATTATTTAAACCTAGGCGGAACCTGCAATATGACCACTGGTGGGAAGCAGAGACGGGATGTGCGCGGTAGAGGGCGGATTTTGTGAAGGGCACCTCGGCCTGCAGTTCCCTCTGTGCTATTCTGGACAGCAGCATTGTCTGCCTGCACTGGCGAGAGTTTGGGGCATGTATTGACATGATAGCGCACCGGGTGGCGAAGCTAGGAGTGCAACACAATGATTCAAGGACAATGGTACGGAAAACATTTCATGGTCTATTGAGCCCTGCCCTCAACCCCACAGAACACCTCTTGGATAAATGGAAGTGTTGCAGGACAAAAGGTGCAGTACTGCGACAATCAACCATCAACCATCGACCATCGACCACCCAGCATGCACTAGTCATCAAGGCCGAATCATGAGTTAAATAGATGTAGAACACCAAACAAAAAAACTCTGCTGGCAAAGGATCTGTAATAAAAATATTGGAGGTCATTGATGCGAGCACCAGGGTTATCAATTTCAAATCAGATTCGTTTTTAAATGATCATTATATCAGGACACCTATTACATATGCACTATTGTGAGCTGTAGCTTGCACTTGAAAACACTGCACATTCGCTCAGCTTTTTTCCTCAAATTGACTGGAAATCAGCAAGGTTATGTCTCGTCGTCTTATGTCAGCTTTAGCCTTCACTCACTTTTCTAAAGGCCCATCCTCGGAGGTCAGAGGGAGACACCATCTGTAACCAGTGGAAGTGCTTCACAGTGGAGCACAAGTTGAGCTAGGCCTTTCTTTGTAGCAGAGATTGCCTTATTTTCTATTAACCGTTGTGACCTTAGCACTCACTGTCACAATGGAGAGTACATTTAAGAGTTTAATGATTCTTTCTTTTTGCCCAAAAAAGCTCTCATCAGCAGATACATCTGTAGCAGACAAGAGCACCAACTGCACTGTGAAATAACATTGGACTCAAAATCGTAGAATCAGTTTTGTGATATTCATAATGATATAGTCATAAAAGGACTAGAGAGCTGAGCTGTAGGCCATATTTCATAGGATTCATTTCATTATGATATCCTTTTCACTGTCAAGTTGAGGGGCATTTTTTACTCACATAACTTTTTTATTTAGTCTCAGTGATGATTTTCTTTAACTTGAACATCAAAACCTTATGGAACATTAAAAATAAAGATTTAAAGATTGTATAGGTTTTAAAACTGTTTAAAACACACGTTTATCACAACATTAAATAAGATTAATATAATAAGTTATGTATCCCTGTAACATCTCTTTTAATACTTAAAAGTGATATAAATATATGGATTCCTATTTATTTTTATTTAACTTGAAATACTTGCAGGGCAACATTAATAGCAACAGGTCATCTAGTTCCTTCCCAACAAAAAGGATTGTAACAAAATAAGACTGAGATATTGAATTGGGGGAAACCATGGTTTAAAGAAATACATGAATTATGTCAACATTTTTGTGTGTTTTGAGTGCCAGCATGTTTTTCAGGTTTATGACTCCAAAAACACCTTTTAAAATTGAGACCATAGACATGCCATAATGATAAGATTGATATTATAGCCAGGAAAGATATTATCATACAAGAATAAAGAAAGGGGTAAATAAACTGGTATCCTGGTATCCAATAAACAAGCAGGGGTAGATGGTAACAGCCAAGTTTTGTGTCCAGAAAAAGTCTGCAGGACTCACAAGCAATGCGGACGTAGGCTTTCTGACTCTTCTGTGTTCCTGAAGTGCTCCAGGCCACACACTGGCACCAGAAGTCCTCCAGCCCAAAGATCTTCTCCACCTGCTGTCTGGAGATGTCGATCTTCACTTGCATCACCGGCAGACCTGAACACAATTGGAAAGAGGATCAGTGACACAGAACAAGGTGGGTAGGAATGCAGATAACACTGTATCATTTATTTCCAGTCCAATTCATTTGAAGACAGGTGTAGGTACTCTATAAGCTGCACTGTCCAATTGATTTGTGAAGAAACAAGTCATTAAACAGTTGTATTAGAATATGGAGCCAAAGAACAAGATGGCAGCCATGCCTTTCACTTATAAGCACACAATTAAAAAGAACAACAACACTATATATAACTCTAGTTATATGAACCAGTTGTTTATTGTAATTTTAATTGTTGGAAGAGGTTATGAAGTTTGCTCTTGGACATTTAATTGGTCAATTAATTGAGTCAGTTCCAAAGTAGGAAATATTCCTCACACAAAGTAATTCAGCATTTTGCTCTTTTGCCTAGAAGGACAGACATCATTTAACCTCAGCCTTTCTCTACAACAAAATTGCTAGGTTGAAATAATGATACAGAGGTTATGGAGTTCACGGTCGGTATGGAAGTAATTCTGTACATGACATTTAATATATATATTATTTTAAAGATTTCACACAGAAAGTATAGCCTTGGACAAGAATGCAGAAGCTAAAAAGTTATTTGCTGTCTCCTTGTTTTGACTTTAAGAAAAGGTCGCCTCACAATGAGGAAAATGTCACGTCTCTGAGGGTTAAGGGCCCACAACAGAGACAGGCGATGGCAGGTTCTCCTTGTTTTGAATCCAATCCAAAGTTCCCCTTTGCAAGTGTCAATTCAGCCGCTCAGAATGCCGACACGGGATGCTCTGATTTTGTCAGCTAACTGATGGGTGATTGGATTTCAATTTGCGAAGCCACTCACAAACACGTTTATTTAAACATGGCCAGGAAAGAGTTGCGTCCGTGCAGGATCCGCATTAGCATGTAGGCATGGTTGCGTTTCTGTGCTCACGATCAGCATTCCCAGAAGAGGGGAAAAAAAGCAAAACAAACACTATCTTTTACCTCATGTTACACAAAGATCTATGGAAATTACCAATTCAGACCACATTTCATTTGTGGTTAGAACAGCAGTGCATTTATTGTAATCATTTTAATTGGTGTTTTCCTAAAGCAGCAGTACAAAGTAGCACACATTTAAAATTGAGTACTGCTGTAGGGACCCTATCAACAAAATGAATTAGGAATTACTTCAGGTGCTGTTCTAATACTTTGGTACCCCTGGCTTTTGAAAATCTGTATTTCAGAAATATGTCACATGTACAATAAAGTTAAAAAAGCTTGATTGTGCATTTCCATAGGCGAGATTTTGCAGAACCCAGGAAATATACAATTCATCGTGGCTATAAATATCCACTTTCTTACAGAAAACTAACTAATGAAAAAAAAATGTATCATGCAACTTGCATGCATATTTCACCCTCGTCATCATTAAAATACTTGTTTATATTTCTCATAAAAATACAGAAAACTAACTAACAAAAAAAATGTCACTAGTTTAATAGGAAAGACAATAGGAAAGCATCACGCGTTGTTGGCCATTCTAAAATCCTTCAGGTCTTTTTCTCTTTATTTTAACATTTGCTTTTTTGACAGCATGTCGGAGAGCTAGAGGTGGACACAATAGTCCCTATAGGACGTGTTTTAGTTGATAGAATTGGCCTCATGAGTCAGAACCCTCGCAAGAACGGTGGCCCTGATAGAAATGTAATTTTACACACTTTGATTTTGCCTGATGAGGTAAATTCACGCAGTTGGTGCCACCAACTCTTTCATTATAATTACCTGGGTTTCTTTCCTGCTGTCCACTTTAAGTAAATAGAAATGCAGCAGTGACTGATTATGCTGAACAAGGGTGTCTAACTGCAAATGTATTTGTGTTTATAAATATGCAGCCCGGGGCACTTTATCTTGTGCGGTCACGTACACACCGAGGTTCTGCGCTTTGAATTATTTTTTCCTTGCCGTTGTGTTCTCGAGTCGATCCACACTTTTTTCTCTCCAAGAAACTTGCCTTTAGGCCCCCCCCGTCCACAAATGTGAAAATGAAACGAAATGGTCTACACATTTCCACTCGGTGACTCCTTTGACTGTGCTTTATTTCTCAGTCAGGCTAACTGTTTTTTTAAAAACATTTTCCCTTTCTCCCCTTTTGAGTAATAATATGGGGAATGGAGACTTGCTGAGATGAAGGAATCTTTCTAACAAGCTTTCTGGCAGGTATGCTCTAGTTCACCCTAAGAAAGCATAATTTGTGGCAAGGCACCTAATTATCTCAGAAAATGTTTAAGCATTACAGCCTGCAATTACCTGCTATAGTCTCTTGACAATCAGATGTCCAGCTGCTAGTCAACGTTCTCTATAGACCACCTGGCAGTAGGAGCAAGCAGATGTGAGGCACTTCTCAAAAACACCACGTCTGCATGCAAACCATTCAGACAGTCGGAGCCCAACACACCAAAGTGGAAGGCCGTTACCGTGTGCTCTTTCAAGGCAGATGCACAAAAATGGGAGCAGTTTCATGAAGTGTTGTGTGCTCCCCCAAGATTTCACCCGATCCTCACGATTCTACATGCATCGAAGCGCCCAGTAGAAGAATATTGTATGCAATCGAGGCGAGTGGGGGCCGCCCCTGTAGCTCCCGGAGACAAAGGCATATGCATTGAGCCGTCACGATATAGCCCCCCATTGTAGTCTATGGAACAACTAGCGCAGGTCCCCGCTAGTGGAATAAAAACGCTGCTTTATCCTATGCTCTCCCAGCCCCCCAGAAGCTGGCATTCACTTGCTTCAGCCTTACATCTCGCAGCTCCCAGGTGCCGCACACGGCATGCTTTAGCCAACCTGCTCCGCGCCTCCAGAAGCCGCTATTCACTTGCTTTAGCTCAGTTCTCTCATTTCCTTATTCTTTCATTTGATCCCATGGAGACACAAATGGATAGGCTACATTTTAAACGTGGTGTCTTGAAGGAGCCCTTATTTATACATGTGTGTATTTATTTGTGTATGTATATGTAGTGTATTTAAGACAACGTAATAGAATGAGCACAGGTTCATGCGCTCTGTGTGGAAGCTAGGCGGTGCCTCCAGAAGCCGCAATACACTTGTTTCAGCCTTATATCTCTCAGCTCCCAGGGGCCGCACACTGCATGTTTTTAACCCTCCGGCTCCGCACCTCCAGAAGCCCATATTGCTATAGCCTTACTGGTCTCAGTTTCGTCTCTTACAGCCTCCATTTATCACATTTCATGTGATCCTATAGAGGGGAAATATTGATAGGCTACATTTTAAACATGTTGTGTTTTGAAGGTGCCTTTATGTAGCCTATATGTGGATGGGGGAACTGTTAAAGTGTGCCTGCAGGGTGGGGAGGCCCTGTGGATTCCCGGGGCTCCCTGCTCCAGAACCCAGGGATCCTGGCGCACCCTGGGGGGGATCAGGGGTGAGGCTAAGCAGACACAATGATTGGAGGGAGGGAATCACATGGGAGGGGTTAAAAATAGTGATTACGGGGTGAGGGGAGGGGGTTGGCGAAGAAGACGCTGTATAGAGAGGGTGCTGTTTGAGCAGAAGCTGAACAAGTGATTTCTATTAGCAAACAGAAGAAGTTGGCTGGTATTTGGGACAGAAGAGAAGAGGGAACGTGTACCGTTTTGGTGTTTATTGTTTTGGAGTGGGCTTGGCTGACAAAGTCCGAGTGCGTAGAGACTGGAACAATAAATCCTACCTCTTATTCGCCAGATCACCTGGTCGTTCACATTATTTTTGTTATTTTGTTATATTATGAGAAGGTAATTAGTTAGCACACTGGAAATGCTACAATATATTTATTTTAATAACCAAGACCACGCAATAACAAGGCAGTGCAGAGACTCAAACGAGGGGGGGGTTATACTATAGTGCGGGGCCATGGATGAACTGTCGGGTGAATCAGCAGTGGCTAGTAACGGCCCCTGCCCTCCCCCCCTCCCATCTGCATGTCCCTGTTTTCCATCCAAATTATGATGTCGATGATGATGGTGATATTAATCTCTGTACTGTGTATGTATGTTTCTGTCTGAATGTGGTTCAAGAACTACAGCACCCGTACATCATTGGAGCAACCCAGCTCAGCGAAACCTATAGAGGAGAGACAGCAAGGCATTTAGGGGCTGTAGTCTTTTGGGGGGGTGGGGGGGTGTGGACGAATCAGCAGCAGCTTTACAACAGACTCTGGAAGGGGCACAATCGCAATGAGGTCATATATATATATATCTGTATATAAATATATATGTAGTAATTTAAATGGTAGCCCATATTTTGGACCGTTCCGCAAAGATAGAACATCTCAGAAAGTTATTTTTGAAATACCAATAATTACACAAATGCATAATTAAAACATTAAAATCAGCCAATAATTACATTCGTGAATAACTTTAACTAAGTAGTGCTCCCCCACTGTTTAACCCTTTACAACGTAGTAGAGGTTTTGTCTCTCTCTCTCAATGTCACAATGTAACGATACATGTCTATATATAACTATGTATGCATCTATTTCACCTCACCCAATTATATTCTGTATGTATCAATGTAATGTTATTGATATAGGCTAGCAATATTGGAATATCTGCACGTGTCTGCATCTCTTGCTCTCTGGCTATAAACAGTGTGTGACGTCATATATCTCTGACAGATACGGCCCAATCAAAGGGCGAGGCTGCTCTGCGGTTCCGACCCAAAATCCAGGCCGCGGTCCTCGCGCACACAGATGAGCAACTTGTTGTTGTCATTCAACTTGCATAATTATACGCTGCACTGCCTTGTTATTGTGTGGTCTTGGTTATTAAAATAAATATACACACATACAGGCTACATAAAGGCACCTTCAAAACACAACATGTTTAAAATGTAGCCTATCCATTTTTCCCTTCGATAGGATCACATAAAATGTGAGAAATGGAGGCTGTAAGAGATGAAACTGAGACCAGTAATGCTAGAGCAATATGGGCTTCTGGAGGCGCCAAGACGGAGGTTTAAAAACATGCAATTTGTGTGGCCCCTGGGAGCTGAGAGAAATAAAGCTGAAGCAGGTGTATTGCGGCTTCTGGAGGCGGTGCCTAGCTTCCATACAGAGCGCATGAACCTGTCCTCATTCTATTTCGTTGTCTTAAATACACTACATATACATACACAAATAAATACACAACTGTATAAATAAGGGCTCCTTCAAGACACCATGTTTAAAATGTAGCCTATCCATTTGTGTCTCCATGGGATCAAAGGAAAGGCAACAAATGCAGTGCTGTATACGGAACTGCGAGATGTAAGGCTGAAGTGAATGCCACCTTCTGGGGGGCTGGGAGAGCATAGGATAAAGCAGCGTTTTTATTCCACTAGTGGGGACCTGCGTTAGTTGTTCCATAGACTACAATGGGGGGCTATATCGTGACGGCTCAATGCATATGCCTTTGTCTCCGGGAACTACAGGGGCGGCCCCCACTCGCCTCGATTGCATAACATTTTCTTTTACTGGACGCTTCGATGCATGTAGAATCTCGAGGATCGGGTGAACATTTGGTATCTGTCTTTACTCAAGAAGAACCTTAATTTGGCTTAAAATGTATTCACTGAAAATCATGTCTCACATTTACTGCTTCTGTGTCTCAAATAGTTGTTGTTTTCTCCATAAATCTAATAGACTATCCACTTAGTGACAGACTGCAGTTGTGCCCATCTTACGTGGTGGTGTGCCTTCTTTCTCACTAGTTAGCTATGTGGACCCACCTACAGTAATTTGACTTTAAGTTCCCCTATAGCTGCATCTTGTCATGACCAACTGTGGTTCTCTGGATGGGCCAATAAACTTCAACACTGAATTTCTTATTTCTGTGTGGTCTACTCACACCAATCCGCTGTTAACAACATACAAAAAATGTTTGGATGGAATTCGATCCTCCCCATGTAAAAGAGACACAGCTTTTAATCAAAACCCACATGATCCTTTTAATTGCAAACGGGATTTAATAAATTACTTCCTCATTATATTATCTATTTGTTTACCTTATTTCCCCCAAAGGGTTTAATATAATTTATGATAAATCTGCTTAGCTACTGTTTACTGATGTGCAGTCTAATTATTAAAATAAACGTTTTGTTTTTTAAAAGTTTTTATTATAATAATTATTTACAAAAAACTATACCAATGCTTTTTCAAGTGATTTAAATGACATTATTTAATTAACACCAGTACAAATTGTGATATTTGGAAAAAAAGGGGTTGCCAAAATGTATGCAGTTTTCCAAACACATTTCCTGCAACACAGCTTCTCTAAATTGTAAAATAAAAACATGGCGAATCATTATGCCACATTAATCTCCTCAGTTGAGCTGCTTCAAGATGTGGTTTTATAATTTTCAGTTTCCTGTTACTTCACTTCATCTTATATCTTGCATATCATGTTGGAAGTGTTATACTTAATCATTTTCAGTGTTTGGCATTGTTTTTGCTTAGATTACTATTTACCATGGCAGCCAACTATTCAAATTAATGTAGCTTCCGAACAGGTATGTCACAGATAATTGTCAGAAAGAGTACAGGGAATTCAGCATGCCCAAAACTGGAGTGGGGGAAAAAAGCTTTAAAAAAGTGTGAAACTGAGTAAAAATCTTTAATGGGTCACTTATGGACTTTTAAGCTCTTTGCAATAATAATGTTCTTTCTTGTGTGCTTGTGGCGGCTGTGAACAATCCTTTCAGATGCTATTGTTCCTACTATTCCAGTAGAAAAAACAACAACAAACAAACAAACAAAAACATTACAAATCATATTCTAAGCAGACATTACACAACTATATGGAACTAGTTTTTTAATGGGGTGTGCAAGATGTAGGACTTTTCAATAGCAGGGAATAGAGACATACAGTATTAAACAGCTGTGTGATGTTTTTTAATAAATGAAATAAAGGGTTAAGGAGTATGAAGACTTCAACGTAAACTTATGACACAAATTAAGACGAGATGTGAAAACAAGGCTTTGTATTCAAAACTATCTCTTGGTGACGATCCGTAGGGAACAATTTCCCTCTGTGACCTTCAGAGGTTGGGATATTTGTCAATGGGCCGCACGTTTTTTCCTCTGCTTGGAAGATGTTCAATAATTCAGAGGGGAGCGTAATTGGGCCGACCTCATCAGGGCCTCCTCCTGCTAACCATGCTAAAGTAGTGATTAAAGTGCTAGCAGAATCCCACATCTCTCTGTCAACCATATCCCTCCTGTCTGTTAAACCCCAACCCAGTTGTGCTGGGAGGTGACTCCATTTTGGACAATGTCATTTTTGTTTTGGTATGTCAAGATACACCCAACTGAATTTTCCTATTCAAAACAGTGGTATAAACAGGGTAGAGAAAATTAAAATAAAATAATACATGATTATGGAGTGCAGAAATCTTAGAAAGTTACCAGAACGATTACTCTTCTGACCAAGTATCTGTTATAGGTAGAACATCGTCAATAACTCGTTCTTACGTAAAAACATTACATGTCATATTAACTTTCCTGATTCTTTGTTTAGAAATATGTACATTAAAATTGAAACTTGCTATGATTGACCTAACAATTACGTTTAAAATATTGCTGTGCCATGGCTCTGTTACATAGATGTCCCATGTGATTCTTTCATTCATTCATTTGAATATATATTTATAGAGAGAAGATGATGGGAAGTTGGAATGCTCTACTACACTGTGTTAGGAGACGATACTCCTGGAGTCCAGAAACAAGGTGCTCAGACAGACTCAAGGTAAACATCATTAACGTGATTGTTCTCCGAGAGGCAATATCAATTTTGTCAGTAAGAGACTTCTTTATTTTTTCCTCCCTGTCCTGTTTCCACTCGTCTCGACCTCAATTCCACATGGGTCATTTGCTTATCACAGACAGAGACTGGAACCAGCAGATTTGAATGCACTTCCATTGTGACCAGAGAAATTCAATTAGACTGTGTCTACAAGGTACACGCAGGGCAGGTGGCAGAGAGACCCCATCGGCTGCTAAAATGAGAATCACATGCCCCCCCACAAGAAGAGATATAGGGCATCCAAGGACTGGAACTGAGTCTCTTTCTTAAATGAGAAAGGGTGATTAAATACATCCACTTCCAGTATAATTTTTGATTTTTCAATGCACCTTAGGGACATAAACCCTGCTGAATTCAGCAAATGCTCCAAAGGGGAACAGGCTTTTAATGCAATTATGGATGTCTTGGTTGAAACTGAGCTAAAAATGGCTTACACATGTTTTACATCCCTACAGTGATTAACAACCTCTGCTTTAAAATGGAGTTACAATTATAGTCTAAATCTGTACAATATGGATCTTATTCACAACAGCTGCTGGAGCAGGGCCTACATTAGTTTGGTCTGCTAAGTGAGAGAAGGTACCTCCACTATTTAATGTTTAGGTTATGAATCTTCAAGGAGAGTATTGAGTAAATCAATCAATACATACATAATAATGACAATAATAATAATCTTGATTGAGAGAATCAAAACCCTCCATTTCTTTAGCCCAGAAGGTTCCAGGAATATGGAGAATGCTGATATGTCAGTTCTTGCAGACAAGTCCCGTCAAGTTGCATCATAATTGGTTCCAAGACCGCTGACGTAAGACAAGTCGATGACCGTATTGCAAAATGATTTGACGAATTCTCATTGAGCCGATTCACAGCAGGACATATTTTTCATATACTCCAGATATATGCCTATTTCCAGAACTATTCAAAAGTGAATGGATGCTAAAACCATGTCCTTGTACAGTCCCATTTAAGGTGTTCATATTCTAGCCTACCAAAATGTCCCTTTGAGTTTAATTGGATAAGCAATTCCTCACCACTCTCTCTTATCTTTGTTTAGTGAGCTTGTAGGACAAAAGTAGTCTGTCATGTGCCAGCGCAGTGAGTGAGCACTGTGAGTGACTCCTTCCTATCTGTGAATCACTTCCATGCCTTCACAATGACATATACTCTCTAAATACAAAGTATTTTTCTTTTATTGTTATTACTATTACACACATTGAATTGTGCCAGGGGTAATTTTAATGGTCCCACATTTGAGTAAGGGCACATATTTCTGTACAACATTTTCCTCACAGGCAAGATTCCATTCCTGGAAAATTCAGATTGAAGATATCTAGCAATCAAATTGAAATGCATTCTGTGCCATTTCAGAGCGATCATGATTCTGGGCTTTGCTATAATAAAGCAAGGTAAAAAGTGCAGTGGATACTTAACAAAGTCACACAAAAAGTACAAGAAAGTCATCCTTAAGTATATATATATATATAAAAAAAAAAAAAAAACTAAAAACAAAAGAGCTAACAATCTATAGACAAAGGACTCTTTTGCCCACAAAGCACTTTGAAGTTCAAGCTTATGCATTTACAAGAAGCTAACAATGTCTAAGCTGGGTTATGGGACGCAATACACAGGATGGCTTAGTAGGTGAGGGGGGATCAAATAGACTGTTTAAGTCTGAACAAATATCACAATTGCTGCGAGAAAGATGGCAGTTTGAGAGGAGGCTGGAGAGAACTGATGTGTTTTCAGTTTGAAGTAGTAGGAGCCTCTCTGACTCTATCCAGCAAAGAGGTCCCTAGCTTGGGTGTGACAACTCAGAAAGTGTCCACCCCCAAGCACTGGAGGTACAAGCAGAGCCGATCTGAAGGATCTCACCCGAAACATAGCAAAACGAGGTGTCAGCAGCAATCCAGACCTAAATGTCGAGGTCTTGGCAGATAGGGAAAAGAGTCTTCATTGTGATTTGAGGTCTGATGGGTACATCAACATCAACATCAACATCAAGATTATTGTTGCCTCTCTCCTTTCTGAGCTGAACACATTCAAAGCAGCAATCATCTTAACCAAGCACGCGCATCAAAGATCACGAAGCTGGCTGGCTAGAAACATACTTCAGCCTCATTCACTTGCACAGTAAAAATATGCTTCCTGACATCCAGTCTGGTTCGTCAATCTGCTGCACAGGGGCTGTAACCACGGCCATGAAAATAACAAATGATTGTGCTCTGCTCTTTATTGACTCATCTAAAGCTTTTGATAACTTTGATCACTTGATTTCTTTAAAGAATAATAGCTTGCCTGCAATATCACAGTTTTCATCCCAAAGGACCCAAAAGCAATTTAGCAGCAGGGGGGGGACTCCATCCCCCAATGGAAGCGCAGCCTCCGCAGGTAGAGTGAAACGGCATATCGCTATACAGCAGGTTTGGCAGAATTAAACAATTCAATCTGTCCAATTTATTTTCCATGCTCTACACTGGGACCAGGTCTTTTTCATATTAGTATTAATAATGCATCTCTTTCATACATCTTTATGCAGATGCCACAGTCTTGTTATTTAAAGGTTCTTCCTTGCGTACTGCGTTACGTGGCTTGCAGCTTAAATTGGGATAATGTCCAATCGGGAAAATCAGACCATTATTTAGGCAGTAACTCAAAATGAAACCATGAATGAGCCACAATGAAGATTTACACATTTTACCACGAGTATTTTATTTGAAACATTCTTGCACCTCATTTTGGTGATAGGGTCAATACAAGGCTTCAAAAAGGGCTACCGAGTAAATTAGACTCTGATAGGTTGACTCCCCATCTCAATCACAACAGTCTGATCTCTATAGATTGTACAAGTATATATTTTCAATATATAGATATAGGACTGCTTTGCATTAAGCTACAGTATTGAACCCTAGCTGGGAAAACCTTCGCTTACCAGCTAGAATTCGCACAGCTTTCTAAAGCTAAGGATCAAGTCATTTTATTAAATTGTTTGTACCCAGGGCAGTTCGATGCTGCCACTCATTTCACCAGTTGTTCTAGACAAGGTGCACAATACAGATAACCACGAAGAAATATTACTCAGACTCAGGTGTCAGCTGACTGCTCAACCACCCCCCCACCCAACCCCTCATGATAATATATGAAGAGTGGATTAGTGAGCTGCTACTTAACGCCCACAGGTGTTATCATCTAATTAAAACACAACCTGAGAGCATTTCAGCCTTTAATTAACAACTTTCGAGGCCAAGAGAAGATTCAGCAGGAACCAGAAGGGTTAAAAACATCACCGCTCTGCAGAAATCCAGGAAGTCCGGTAATTAGGCAATGCTGGACCATCCTGACCACAGGAGGGTGTTGAAAAATACAGCATTTGTGGGGGGAAAAACATCCCAATAAACAAAACAGATTCAAATATCAACAATAACAGCAATCCTGTGGGTGTGCTTCCTCTTGTTTTGGCTTTGAAATAGAGCCCTTGGCAGGGAAAAAGCACAGCACTGCAGTGATTTGGGATATTTGGGGTTGACTGTGTTGATGGTGCTTATTAAGGTACAGTAGGAGAGAGTTGGGGGTCTGTGCGCTCTTAGGTTACTACAGATCATAGTCTGATTATTCCACAACAATCTCATTACTCCAGCTTACATCTTTGCACAGCTTGTCTTACTCAGTTGATGCATTTCACTTTGTGGATGCTTATCTGGCATGTTTTTGTTTTGTGTCGCTAACCAGGGAATAGAAGGGCTTCGTTAGACATTTCCTTTGTAGGGTCAGAGAGTACCTAACTGTAGTTTCGTAGACATCAGCCAACAGCCTTTTTCTCTGAAGGATGCAAGCTGGAAGGGTTGCAGAGAAAAACATGCACTTTTTAATTCTTCCAAGGGAGCGATTCAGATGGGCTTCAGAATGTCTTGAGAGCATGTTTTGAGCTATTTCTGAAAAACCTGCATACATTCTCAGAAAGTCTGTACCTATTCCAGCTACAGCTGGTACTCTCACTCCACTCCAACATCTTCACTGTTTACAGCACATGGGAGATGGAAAATGAACCATTTATTCTCATTTCAGAGTGTTAGAAAGTTTCAGAATCTACTACATTAATACGGAAATAGATTAAGAAGCCTATGTACCTCTGTATCTAAGTAGATCATTCCCAATTTTAAGGTATGTCATTTAACATAGTAGGTTGGACATTTATGAAATGACCACAAAAAAAGTATTTACTCCTATCCAAATATTTCAGAATATGTGCAGGCTAATTATCACCAAACACCTAATTAAAATGTGCAAACATAAGAATTGATGTTTTAACAGTTTGCAGGATATTTCAAGTTTCAAGCTCTTTTCCTTTGTTTCTTTTATTTCTTCTATTTTGTCATTGCAAGTAAACATCTTAACAATTCTGCTGAAACTGTAATATCGCAGGGGGCAATTCAGGGGTGAAAATTGAAATAAAGGCGGCAGACTGCTGTTTCTTCCTGCTTTGCAGCTGAATATTTAGATCAGGGTGATGATTTCTTCTTGGAAAAAAGGTGCATAAATTAGCAATTCATCTGCCTGGGTAAAACAAAGTATGATAATTGCATTTGTGATTGAAGGACAAACATTAAGAATCTGCACCATCTCTCTCCCTCTGTAGACGCTTGATAAAGACTAGTGCTTTTACCAAGTCAAAATGTAGTATTTAGCAAAGCAAATTTCATGGATATTCAAATAAATAGTATTAAAAGTGCAGCTGACACACGTTCTTATTGCAGAGTGTATTCCCCCACAGCGGTCTGGATGGATCTCTGAAAAATGCACATTAAACTAGGAAAAACAGAGTGACCTGTAGAGGGTTGTATTATGAGTATGGAAGTCATGCAAGCAGACTGATCGGAGCATCTGGGTTTATTAAAACAAAGCATGTTGAGAGCTCTTAATGCAAATGTAGTGCCTGCGCACATGATTTAACTAGGATTTCCCCCAACCAAGAGCGCTCTTGATCTACATAATTTCTGTTGTGATTATATACACTCACCTAAAGGATTATTAGGAACACCTGTTCAATTTCTCATTAATGCAATTATCTAACCAACCAATCACATGGCAGTTGCTTCAATGCATTTAGGGGTGTGGTCCTGGTCAAGACAATCTCCTGAACTCCAAACTGAATGTCTGAATGGGAAAGAAAGGTGATTTAAGCAATTTTGAGCGTGGCATGGTTGTTGGTGCCAGACGGGCCGGTCTGAGTATTTCACAATCTGCTCAGTTACTGGGATTTTCACGCACAACCATTTCTAGGGTTTACAAAGAATGGTGTGAAAAGGGAAAAACATCCAGTATGCGGCAGTCCTGTGGGCGAAAATGCCTTGTTGATGCTAGAGGTCAGAGGAGAATGGGCCGACTGATTCAAGCTGATAGAAGAGCAACTTTGACTGAAATAACCACTCGTTACAACCGAGGTATGCAGCAAAGCATTTGTGAAGCCACAACACGTACAACCTTGAGGCGGATGGGCTACAACAGCAGAAGACCCCACCGGGTACCACTCATCTCCACTACAAATAGGAAAAAGAGGCTACAATTTGCACAAGCTCACCAAAATTGGACAGTTGAAGACTGGAAAAATGTTGCCTGGTCTGATGAGTCTCGATTTCTGTTGAGACATTCAGATGGTAGAGTCAGAATTTGGCGTAAACAGAATGAGAACATGGGTCCATCATGCCTTGTTACCACTGTGCAGGCTGGTGGTGGTGGTGTAATGGTGTGGGGGATGTTTTCTTGGCACACTTTAGGCCCCTTAGTGCCAATTGGGCATCGTTTAAATGCCACGGCCTACCTGAGCATTGTTTCTGACCATGTCCATCCCTTTATGACCACCATGTACCCATCCTCTGATGGCTACTTCCAGCAGGATAATGCACCATGTCACAAAGGTCGAATCATTTCAAATTGGTTTCTTGAACATGACAATGAGTTCACTGTACTAAACTGGCCCCCACAGTCACCAGATCTCAACCCAATAGAGCATCTTTGGGATGTGGTGGAACGGGAGCTTCGTGCCCTGGATGTGCATCCCACAAATCTCCATCAACTGCAAGATGCTATCCTATCAATATTCTTAAGTCATTTAATAAGTTTAGAGAAATAATGGTAACACTTTACACTTTACAATAGTTCTACCTAAATAATAAGAAAAAAATTATAATAATAACATAGTAGGTATTCAGTAACTACATCTTAGTTACTCATAAGAATGTGTGTAATTATGCAATTGTTAACATATACTTAATGTGTAAAAAGTGGGTCATGCCCGGCAGGGGGGATGCTGTTAATATTTGGGGGATGTGTCCCCTACGCATATGGAGTCAGGAATACAATGATGGGGGGAACAATTTAAGGTTCCTTCAACACTGGGGGGAACATGTGTTCCCCGTTCCCCCCAAAACCTATGCCTATGATGCCCAGGATAGCTCCAAAGGCATCCTTACAAGACAAGTGTGTACTTACATATACCATTAATTATTAAGTACATTAAGTTCATGTTAACAAATGCATAATTACACTGTTCTTATGAGTAACTAACATGTAGTTACTGAATACCTACTATGTTAATAAGCTGTAATTAGGGAGACCTATTGTAAAGCATTACTGAATTAATTAATAACAATTAAAAACATTATATAAGGCTTTGCATTTCCACATCTCCTTGCTTTGGAAGACATTAATTAAATCAAGTCTATCCAGGTTGGAAACAGAGTACCTACTATGTTAATACACCGTCTTATCAAAATGGTAATAAGATATGAAAAATATACCTGTAACGAGTACCTACAAAGGATGCATCTTAAATATGGCCTTAAATATCCATACAAAAGAGGTTATGATGTTTTTAGGAATATGACTAATTGATTCTAGATCTAACTCGGAGGTAAAGAGGGAAAGAGGTGTAACAGAAAAACCTGACTGTTTGGAAAATGGTAGGTGATTCAGATTTCCCTCATGCCAAGAGCTTAGTTAAAATACAGAATCTAAGAGGACAGCCGGTCAGGTGCTCAGGTCTTGGCAAATTGGTCAGGAAGCCCTAAGACAAGGTTAAATCTAACACTCGACAAAATGTCTTCAGCTGAAAGCGCATTTGTTAAACCACCCACAAACTGCTCAAAGTGAAGATATCAAGGCATTCGCTGTGCTCCACTGAACAGATACAAACGTTTAACATCCCTTGCAGTTATGAGACGCCCTCGTCTTAAATAAGGAGCGAAGGTGTTGACTCTATTCCTCATCATATTCAGAAACCAAAGAGAGACCAGCTTCATCAATGTCATGCCACTAAAGGTACAAGTTAACAGCTCCGACTGGAGGGATTTGGAGTTACTGTAACCTGATTCCTACCGTACAAGCTTGCACAATATTTGACCAGCAGAACAAAATGCACTCATGTCAATGTGGAACGGGTGTGGGTTAAACAGAATATATTTTCCTCCATAATAGTTAATGGAGTAAAGAGGCAGCTGTGTTTCTGTAAAAAAAAAAATTGACCTTGCCATCTGTTTCAGGTTATCATCACCAAATACTTCTCCATCAGCCTTCCCAACAGGCTGAAATACAATTCCCATTATACGGATCCAGCTAATAATGCATTATCAATTAGGCTCTTTGCTATTGATCGATGCGCAGCAGGTGGTACAAGCCCATTATCTTCATTTAAGACTATATTGTCCTTTTCCTGCATCTCCTATTTCCACGTGTTCATTAAATCCAAGCTCATAGAAGTATCGGCTTTTACTTAAATTGTGGCTTGATTGTTCTCCGATACTCCATTACAGATCATGTTTAATCACTGTTGTCCGTTTCCATTGTTATTCTGCAGTCCAAATCCCAATTAGAAAATTGAATTGCCGGGATACTTTCAAGGCAGCAGATGTACCTCTCTACAGGGGTGTGCGAATGTGATAGGGACCTTTACTGACATCAGGGCAGGTTGTAAAGAGCAAAACAAGAGCATCTTAAAGGGGAAACAGAAAGAGATATGGATAGGAAGTCTTTTTTAAGAAGCTAGCCTAACTAGATCAACTGCTTAAGAGGTATACGTCACATATGTGTTGAATTAATGTAGACAACATACAGACAAGCAATGTTATTTCAAAAGGTTTGAGATAAATGACTCATGAGGTCATTCTGCAAAATATGGCTTATTTTTGCTATATCATCTCACTTGATGACTTGACTCTGACTTTGGCTGGAGATTAAACCTCCATTTAAAAAGGTGATGCATAACGAAAGAAAAAGAAAGAAAGAAAAAAAGAAAGGAAATAATTCACACTATACTAGAAGAAAAATAGACCAATATTTGCTTGACGGGTCACCACCATAAAAGAAGTGAGAGAGATCGACACATTGAGCTTAGGTGCAACTATCTGCTTTTAAGTCATTAAGTATATTCTCAGAATATAGAGTACCTCCATAGCAAAGTGGCAGAGGAATTATAAGAAGCACTTTTATGTGAAGAGAAAGCTAGGAGAGGAATTTTCAGGTAATGAATGAAAGCAGCTGTGAGGCACAAACGTATAAATGTGTAAGCCTGGAGAAATGTCTCCCAGCAGAGAGTCTATAAAAGTTTGAAGACTGGACATTAACTGGCCAGCAACCCTAATGACTGCTCAGCAGCCATCCATAAAGGCAAGGATTCAGACATGGAAGGTACGAAATGTCACCTTTTCAAGGGGGTTGCTCAAACGTGAGAGATCGCATTTAGGTTTAACTAGAAAATAAGTGGCCAATTTACCTTGACCGTATAGAGAATAGGGTCCATCGGGCAAAAGTCTCATCTCCCCTGATGACGAAGAAACAGCACATTTTGTATCTGTGTCTCAGAGTGTGCCAGATAGTTCATTCATTCTTCCCCGTATCACACAGTCTCACTTCTCTTTTGTTTCTTCAGATCAGTCTGAAAAGGCCAGTACATTGATAAAATGCCGTATATGTTTGCGTCTTTAGACCATCGTGGGCATCGTGCAGTTTGAACGCACAGAACAGTGATGTAATTAATTAATTCCAATGCGCCAATTATTATACCGTTATCTAAGGAAAAAGCACAAGATAATTAACATTTTCATGTGAAATTAGCATTTCAATATCAGTCGGCATTGCTTTCATATTCTGCCCTTCAAACTCAGGAATTAATAACATTTAGTCTGTCCGTTAGAGCTGTTTATTTTTGCCACCGTTTCTTCCACGGACAAGCCCATGCAACACCATGTTCTGTGAAAATGGACACGTATAAATACTGGCCCGTTAACATGAATTGTATAATTCTGGGACTAGACCTTCTTATTGTTACTAGCCATGGATAACAATTGTATGTCTCATGTTCTCTCATCGCACTCCTTCAGTTGAGGTTCAGTTGCGTGTTGTTCATCTTTAGGCTTCCTGTAGGTTGTAACATAATTGAAGGTTTGCAGGATTTCATTGCACAAGCCCAGGACTTTCTTTTTTTGAGGCTTCCAAAAAGAAGTACCCAAAACCTCAGTTCCCGAATGATGAGATTTATGACTTAGGACTTCAGCTACAAAATATAATCACTTGGGAGCTGCTCGTTCAGTCCCAGATACTTTCGGATTAATTCTGACCCCCGCGATACGCTCTGTCCCTGTCCTCCATTTCCCTTTTTCATAAATACATCCTACATTATCTTGCTTTCGAAGGGTGAACTGAGCGTTCTGCTTGGAAATAATATATACAGCTCACAGGGTCACCTGACTGTGTGTCGTAATTCTCACAAATAGCCCTGCCAGTTAGCATTGATTTCTCAAGGAAGGAAATGTCTTTATGTGGCATGCTAAGGACCTCCTTCATCTTCATATATTAGGGATGGAAACGGCATCAGACTCTCTGGGAGACAGGCGGGCAGCGACTACCTGAGCTAGACGAATGACGAGAGCCAGCAGGCAGGGAAGGCGAAGAAAGATAAGTTACTGGAGACATATAATGAGGATTGATATACTCCACAGATAAAATCAATACCATCTGTAGATACTGTCAGGTGAAGGACAAATTGTAACACTATTCGGGGGTCAGATATGCTTTGCAGAAATAATAATAATCATAGTAAAGAACAAGTTCGAAGACAAAGAACCCTAAGGTCTGAAATAATGTAGTGATATCAGAAACTAGGTATAACAATTAGATTCCAGCTGGGAGAAAAACCGAGACAATATATATTGTTAGATTTAATATATCAGTCCCACTCGTATTGTCTCAATGCAGAGTGAATGTGTGCTGTATAGACAAACAAATACCCCCCTTTCCAATTCACTGCAGTGTGAAAAAATAGTGGCCTACATAATTACTTCCTCAAACGCTCTTGCCCTCTTCCTTTACTTTATTACTCTGAGAAATATCAGCTTTTTAAGGAGTGTGAGTACAACACACAATGAAAAGCAGCAGACTGTACACTTCACACCAAAACCCACAACAAAAAAACGCACTCATGCCCAAAACAGAACAGTAAATAAATAAGATGTTAGCATCTAACAAACTTGTGTTATTATTTGTGGCAGCCACTTCACAATCAATCTGGAGCAATTTCTACACCCATTCTTGTTATTCATTTAAATCAGGCATACACAGAAGGAAAAACAAACATGAATCGAGAGGAGAAGATTTGTCTGCACTTGACAGATCAGCGATTACTTAATCTGTTTAGTTCCTGGAGGAGAAAAAAATAGCCTGGCCTCCTTGTGCAGGATTATATGATATGTTATCCTTTGCTTGGTTGGAACACTTTGGAAATTAATTGTCAAGTATGAATTAATTTTAATGTAGAATTGCATAGTAATAGCAATCTAGGAACCAATAAAATGTATAGGCCTACATTATCTTTATAATTTATACATTTATAAAGGGAAAAGTACTAAAAGTTGAAACGGATCGTGCGCAGCTTTGCAAGTGGTTGAAAATGAAAACAAATTTCCATTCAGTTACAGCTTAAACATTTGCCTGACTGGACACTTATTCAATACTTATGTGAATCAGTTTGCTGGCCTCGTTTTCTACCAATCAGCCTGAAATTGTTCAGCTGTTGTGTATTGTGAGGCACGTCGGTCACAATGGTCCTTGATTTTGCCTTTTGATGTTGTCAATATGTTGTTTTTCACACTCTTGATTATTTCTTGCCTCTGCTTCCTATTTCTCAGCCAAACACAAAGTATGACTCACTGCGCTCCTCTCATATCCCTGCCTCATGATGTGCTCCGTTTATTTCACATTTCATCCCTGCAGCTCATCTATTCAGGGGGAGAGGTTGTGGTGCAGAGTGACTTGTTTGGAAGACAGCAAATATCATGAGAAAAGACTAATTGAAGTCAAGCTTCTCTAAACTTTTTCCTAATCTCTCACATTTATATCTCAGACCAACACCGATCTCAGGCTAAACAGGTTCCTTCCTCCATGTAATAATGTAATAAAACCGTTGCTGTTTAACTGGATAGGCCGGTGGTTGTGCAAATCCATCCCATAAGCCATGCTGTTCAAGACCCCCTTGATAATACATCATGAACACTTTCTTATTTTACTGTCGCAGTACTTAACGCAGCGCGGATGTACAATAATATATATTTAGAAACTGTCAGAAGATACTAAGAAAGAACAGCAGCTCTGCTACATGTCCCACTGCCCTGTTAGTTTCTATATTTTAAAAAGCTGCTGATACAAAGTTAAAATCTCTCTCTTTAAATGTAGACTTTCATCTTTAATTTGAGGGTACCTACATCCAAATTGGGAGAACGGTGTAGGAATTACACCCATTTATATATGTGGTCTCCCTGATGTTAGGGGCTCAAAAGTATTTGGACAAACTAACTTAATCATCAATTAAATTGTGAGTTTAAATACATGGTTGCAAATCCGTTGCAGTCAATGACTGCCTGAAGTCTGGCACACATAGACATCACCAGATGCTGGGTTTCTTCCCTGGTGATGCTCTGCTAGGCCTGCACTGCAGCTGTCTTTAGTTCCTGCTTGTTCTTGGGGCATTTTGCCAAACCAATCAGAGAGATAGCAAAAACATTATGTGTGGCCAAATCAACTATTTGGTACATTCTTAAAAAGAAAGAACGCAATGGTGAGCTCAGGAACACCAAAAGGCCCGGAAGACCATGGAAAACAAGTGTGGTGGATGACAGAAGAATTCTTTCACTGGTGAAGAAAAACCCCTTCACAACAGTTGGCCAGATCAAGAACACCCTCCAGGAGGTAGGCGTATCTGTGTCAAAGTCAACAATCAAGACTTCACCAGAGTAAACACAGAGGGTTTACCACCAGATATAAACAGGAAACAGGAAGACCAGATTAGAGTTTGCCAAAAAAAAAACATCTAAAGAACTCTTTACAGTTCTGGAAAAACATCCTATGAACAGATGAGACAAAGATCAACTTGTACCAGAATGATGGGAAGAGTATGGAGAAGGGAAGGAACTGGTCATGATCTGAAGCATACCACCTCATCTGTGAAGCATGTTATGGCATGGGCATGTATGGCTGCCAAGGGAACTGTGTTTAGGGCTATATTATCTGCTCAGATTCAGCCAAATGCTTAAAAACTCATTGGACGGCGCTTCACAGTGCAGATGGACAATGACCCGAAGCATACTGTGAAAGCAACCCAAGACTTTTTTAAGACGAAGAAGTGTAATGTTCTGCAATGGCCAAGTCAATCACCTGACCTGAATCCAATTGAGCAGCATTTCAGGCAAAATGCCCCAAGAACAAGCAGGATCTAAAGACAGCTGCAGTGCAGGCCTAGCAGAGCATCACCAGGGAAGAAACCCATGTCTATGTGTGCCAGACTTCAGGCAGTCATTGACTGCAAAGGATTTGCAACCAAGTATTGAAACCCACAATTTAATTAATGATTATGTTAGTTTGTCCAAATACTTTTGAGCCCCTAAAACTGGGGGGGGGGTCACATATACAAATGGGTTTAATTCCTACACTGTTCTCCCAATTTGGATGTAACTACCCTCAAATTAAAGATGAAAGTCTACACTTAAAGCACATCTTGACTGTTTCCTTTCAAATCCACTGTGGTGGCGTAAAGAGCCAAAATTATGACAATTGTGTCACTGTCCACATATTTATGAACCTAACTATATACATGTACAGACGGGTGACAAATTAAAGGAATAACCAACATAAAGTGTCTCAGTAAGGTGTTGGGCACACTGAGCCACCAGAACAGCTTCAATGCTCTTGGCAGAGATTCTACAAGTCTCTGAACTCTACTGGAGGGATGAACACCATTCTTCCAAAAGATATTCCCTCATTTGGGGTTTTGATGGTGGTGGTGGAGAGCGCTGTCTAACACGTCAGGTGTTCAATTGGGTTGGTGACTGCGAAGGCCATAGAATATGATTCACACCATTTTCATACTCATCAAACCATTCAGTGAGCCCTCGTGCCCTGTGGATGGGGGCATTGTCATCCTGGAAGAGACCACTCCCATCAGGATAGAAATGTGTCACCACAGGATAAAGGTGATTTGCAATGACCCAAACCATGTCAGGAAATGCCCCCCTACAGCATAACATAGCCTCCGGACCCCCTCACTGTAGGGGTCCAGCAGTGAGGCCTGTACCGTTCTCTTGGTGTCGCCTCACACATGCACTTGCCCACTTGTCGAGAACACTAGCCAGTTGAGCGTCTTTGCGACTGAAGCTCTTGCCATTCGTGCCCCAATAATGACCCTTCTATCACAGTCACTTAGATCCTTTCCTCTTTCCATCTTGATCCAAAATTGAGGTCAGCTGGGCCTGCTCAGCATTTGTATACATGCCACAGACCATGATAGGATGTTAAATGCTTAATTGTATCATGCAGTACACCTGTTTGGAGGCATCTGCATTCGTTATTGTTCCTCCACACATTTATTCAGATTTTTCCTTGAATCTGTTACCCATCTGTAAATTGTGATGCCACGCTGGGTGGCACAGCAAAAATGAAATTGCTGTTTGTTTGTCTTTATAATTTAGTTCCATGATTAGCGAGGGGTCTGTTATTTGTGTTTAGATTAAGCTCAGAGGAGTTAGGTTTGGGTTTTGTTTTCTGTCTGTCTAAAACATCTGTTTAGTTTTGATCAGTGCACATTGTCGAATAAATCGCCACTTTTACACCGTAATCATGTCTGTTGTTTTAATGACACAATAAATAAATACATATGATATGAATTTTGTATTCACCTAAGTTTTATATGAACCAAGACCTTTGATCCACACTTTGTGTTCACTAGGCTGAACACATTGTGGAGTCTGTGGCGAATCAATGGAAGAGGCCATCAAATGAAACAGTATGCATGTACAGGTTCAATGAAATTTCGAGCAAAAGGCGGTGTATTGTGGTCACTAGGCAGTCCTGACAGACTCTGGTTCAAGAGTCCTGGGAGATCGATTTAAGAACCTCAGGAAAGCATCATTATGGTGCTGGCGGGCATCTTCTCATCCTCATTCTTTCTAATGCTCTTGTGTGACAAAATCCCTCCTCTGTACATTGGCCATGGCGCTTCTGAAACGTGGCTTTGCAACACGACAGCACATAGAGAGTTTGAAAGGTCCAAGATGGAGCCATTGGGGAGACGCCAGGGTAATGCAGCAGAAGGAACTTCACAGTGGCTTCATAGACACAAATTGGCAGCGCCAGTACTGTGCTGTAGAGCCACATTCCCAGTGCTTCCAGATCATTAAAGGCTCGCTGTGTCGCACTGGTCACACAGCGCTTTTCCAGCAGCAACAGTCTTTCCTTTGAAATAATTTAATTTGCAGGGTTTAAGGCGCTGTTGACTGGGTTAATTATGATTATTTTTCCTTTTAATGTCATTCACCAAGGCTGTATTAAAAAGGAAGGGGATATTTTCATTGTGTTTGCCATTTAAAACATTTAAATCACTCACAGAACAATATTCACACCAACCGAAATGGCTTCTGTGCTAAGGCCACGTTTCTGCAGTGCATCCTTTCACTGCCTGAAGGTTGCGGCTTGTCTAGCTGATGCTTTCGAAAAGGCAAGCCACTAAAAACAGATCTGTATTTACACTACAAAGAGCAATGTCAGACATTTTAAAAAAAAGCTTTGTGGGAAATGCCATGTAGTTTGAACCAGACTCTGTTACTCAGTTAAACTATTATTTCTAATAAATATTAAAAGTAGTGCTTCGTAATCTAAGTTTATTGTTATTAATAATGATTATAATAATAATGTGTGCCAGAGACACACCCCACAAAGCCATTTTGATAACGTAACAAAGACTACTACAGTTATTTTCCACTATTTAGTGTAAAACTGCCTTTTTTATTATTTCCTACAACTGCATTAACACCTTAGTTGTTTTAACAATCTAATAGCAATACAGCTAAAAATGTGAAGTGTTAAGTTACAAATCCATCCTAAATCACAGCTCAGCAGTGACAGACAGTTCTATTTTTACGGACGGATTTACATTGGAACCTCCTGAGCTCAGTTTCTCCCAAAGCCAACACACAGCGTGCTCTGAAAAGGCACGACGGTGCAGGAAACGGCCTCAGACCTTCTCAAAATCACCTTGTTACACTGACAACAGGAATGCACAACAACTATGAAACCACAACTCTAAATAACAGGGGCCGAGGCCTTGTCAGGAGGGTATCAGAGAGAAACAACCAAACAAATATAGAAATGGTCAGGTCATCAATCTCATAGCCATAGCTGGTTCTGTTATCCTAGTCTCAGTTTTCATCACAATAACATCAAACAACCAAACAAGCAAATAAATAAATATAGGAGCAAATAAATATACATGCATATATACATATTCCCTTAATTTCAAAGCGTAGTAATAACAGGATTTTCTTTTGTATGTCATTGTTTTGCAAATCATCAATATAGTGCTGTAAGAATACCTTTCCAAACACTATTGGTTAGGTATTTTAATTATATCTAGTTCTTCAGGCAACATATATATGGATTACAGCCACTCCCCATAATGGACTTAATGTAATTAGTAATTAAAATGAATAAGGAAATATTTTAGCCAAATTAAAATTGCATGCCATTTATTTCATTCAAAGTAGGTTGGGAACTATTTTTCTCAGTGGAAGGTTACTGAACAAAATATCAGAATATGAAGGTAAATATATGTTTTTCAGATTCTTAAATAATACACAATACATTGTTTTCTAATAGCAACAGAGCCCTCTCGATGTGGGCTCTAACGTTTGATATATGACCTTGAGTTTCATTAGTGCCCTCGCCTTTGGCTCGGGACACAAAACTCCAGTCATCGACGGACTCTGTTGCTTAAATATATATCTAGCTGCCATATGAATAAGAGTGCCCCATGAAGCAGTGTCTTTTTCTATATATTTTTTCTATAATCTCTTAATTAATCAGTATTGCTGGATATATATGCATCAGCCTTCTACCTGCCTGTCTGAATCAGAATGATGCATGAGGCCAAATTACAAATATATTGATTTTCTGTTTTGGTATGCTTTTTGGTTAACAGTTGCAATATCTACATATTGTAATATGCAGAGACGAGTGAACAGATTTAAATAAATAGACATCTTCTACACCTGCTAGTAAATAAATAATGTTGGTTCTTATATAAGTGTAACATAACACAAGAATCAATTAATTGCAGTGATTAAAGAGCTGAGAAGAAGGGCTGTGACATAAACCCACGCTCGCGCTCTTACCTGTGGAGGGGTCGACGGTGCGTTCGATCATGTGATCGTCCTGATGCACCCACTCGCCATTACATTTGAAGTAGATCTGAGTGGCGGGAGTGGAGCGGCAGGTCAGGGTGACTGGCTTGTTCTTGACTATGTACACGTCATCCGGCTCCACCAGGAAGTGAGGCAGCAGGTCCGAGATGGCCACAGGAAGTGGATTGGTCACCGTGGCAACATGCTGGGCATCTGCAAGGAAACAAGAACGAAACAAAACAAAGCGTCAAGAGGAGAGAAGAAGACGGAGTATAAAAGACTAGACCCTAGTGAGACTGGTTTGCTCACTTGTTTGCAACGGTAGGTTTCTGATTGAAAAACCTCATCCACCTCTTGAAGGACGCAAGGGAATTAGCTTCAGCCACAATAACAGTGTCAATTGTTCCACAGACCCATGACTCAAAGTTTTGTATAAAAAAATAAAAAAAATCGATTCCCATACATCCTAAATACACCTGCACTTAAATGTCTACAGTGAAAAGCATCCCTTCTGAGAGGCTCCGATGTGCTGCAGGATTGCCAAGGAGGAAAGAGAGACAATGCCATTAAAGTCGTTTAAGTCGATACAGATGAGACTTTTAATTTTGTTCCTTTTGCATCAAAGACGCTGATGATGTGGAATTGCTGTATACTGTAGCAGTGTGGCGGACAACTTTCATCTATCAGGTTTCTCTCCAGAAGTATACGAGACTAAGAATGGAACGGGGATCTACATTTTTTGTCTCCCTATTCATTATTTCTCAGCTCGGCCCACAGAACCCAGCAGATTGCTGATTTGGTTGGAAAGAAGCATCTCTGTGCACCATGGCTTTGCTTTTGCATGCATATTCTTTTCCTGCTTTCTTATGAAAGAACCTAGTATGCAAATCATGTGAATTTAGCTTGTCAGCTTTAACAGCAAGAAGAAAAAAAAGAAGAGTGGAACAATCCTGATGGCTGCTGACACCAATGGGAAAAAATTATATGGAACTATTCTGAAGGCTTACAGTGACTATTAATTTATACATTTGTGTGGCTGTGAATGTGACCTCATAGATGGTTGTTGCTTTTCTTGGAATATAGAAAAGTGAAGACAAATAATCGCCGATGTGACTGGAAAATATTGACTACAATTATATTTCTAAGTTCAAGGTTATAGACACTAATCCTAACCCCTGACACCCCAGAGCAGAAGCAGTCGAAGCATGAAAAAGACCTTAGCAGACAATTCAATCGTCAAGCTCTGGAGGAGTACGGGCGGCCTTGTCAGAGCAGGCCTGCAGCACGGCAAGCCTCATGTCTCACAACTCCTGTTAATCACACTCCTTTAAGATCAGAGCAACAGCACGAGAAGCCATAAATTCCAGGCTGTGAGGCGGCAACACTTAACAAACGTTATAGGTCTCGTTTCCAGGGTTTTAACTCCTCCATAATTTCACCGAGGAGGCTGTCACGGTAATAGACAGTAGAGCACGAGGCCGGGCAAAAGATGAACACTCCTAAAAGTAGAGAACTAACTTTCATTAGAAAAAAAAATAAAGTCACTCATTTGTAAAAACTTCCAGGCCTGCACTTTCCTAACACCGGGCCTGCCAAGTCAAGATATTTCCTGTGCAATAAAACGCGGTAATAAATAGTAGGAAGAGCTCATCTTTTTCTTTTGACACATCTCTCCTTTGTGTAAACTCAAGTGTCAGTCTGAAGCGTCCCGACATGAGCCCCAGCTTGTTATTGGAGTAAGTTGTCATAGAGCATTATTGATTGGTTTCATGCTGCAGGTGGAGATGTGACATTGGTAGAAAACGTCAGGATAGTTAGATAACCAAGGGATCCCATGGCATCTTCTAAGTGCTGGTCTACACAGGCCAAGAACACACTGCCGTCACACTCCGGCTGTCAGGGAAATTATTAACATCAGTCCAGTCCACCTATAGAAGAGTGACATTATGTTCAAGAGCTCAGACTCATACAGGTCATCACTTCCTGCCTAGTTAGCTTGATACCGCAAAATAGCGTGAATGTGCGATCAAAGAATGCGCTTCTGTTCTGATGAATCAAAATGTCCTTCTACTTTGTTCTGTTATTGTATGGCCTATGACTGATGAAAACTAAAGGTAATGGGATGAAAAGAATATATGCTGCTAGAAACCAAATACATTAGAAACACAATTGTTACATTGACCTATGACCTCTGACCTTGGTGTAACACTAGTAGACTGCAAATGTAAGCAAAACCTTGACACCTGCTTCACAGTGCTCTGAGACAGCATTGAGTTTAACACACTTGGTTGTTTTGTACGAGGGTGGGTGGGTGCTGGCACAAGGTGGGATGCTGTTTGAGAAACATCTAATACAAAAAATGTCCTGCTCCTTTCTTGAGATCATTCATGCATTAACAGATTCTATTGAAACATTGTTGTTGTGGCGTTCTGAAAAAAATAAAGTTTTTATTTTGTTCAAATCAAGCAACTAACATCTACTACAACCCACTCACCGATCTACACCAGGCACCTGATACCCACTCTTGGCGACAGCTGTTTGGCTTTCATTTTCAAGATTTGTTCAAAATGTTTGCCATTGTAACACATACGTGAAGGCTGCTCCTCTGAGGAACCGTTGATCCGAGGGCTTTTAAAGATGATCAGAATTTCCTGAATACAAAGGGCTGTTCAAAAATTGATCTATTGGGCAAACGGTGTTTGAACGCCAACCCAAAACTCGTATAAGTCACAGGGGAGAGAGGCTTAAATCCAGAAATAAAACCCTCTTTAAGTGGAGAATAATAATAATTTACTGCCAGGAATCCAATATCAGTGACAGGCTTTACATTTACGGTGTCCTCCATCACTTCCCAGCGCCTCGGGAAGCGGAGCTACACCTTTCATAATGAAAACTTGGAGCTCGGCTTTGACCTTTTCCATTACCAGCCGTTCACTTTGAGAGCTCAGCCCAGGTCAGGGACAATATTAGCTGGCGTTATAACACAATCCTGCACAAAGACATTACCCGGCTGGCAAAACGCGTGTCATATTAATGTCATCCTTCCAGCTTCCCTTTGTCATCTCCTTGCCAGCGAGTGGCTTGCTAATTCATCAGAGTGAAATACAGTGAGCTCACAGTGGCAGCCACTGAACCCCTGCTAATGTATCATGTACGCGTTTAACTCTTAATGAAAACTAAATGTTCTGTGTCCAATGAGGGACATCTATCACTTCTCACAACCCTGCCACACTTTTTTCCTATTATACGCGGCAGGGCAATGAAATGGAACCCCCCCACCCCGTAATATTATTTTCCGTACCTGTCGAACAGAAAGCGTCTCTGGCAGCACGTACTTTGTGCCCTGACAAGTGAACGATGAGCGTCTTTGATGTTACAAAATGTAATTGAAATTTTCTAAAGTATGATAATAACTCTCTAATGGCCACTTAGACTTTAAGATGCTTAGTGCTCCTGCTTTATTTAGTTCTCTTTGCATTTGTGTGTCTAAGGTGACCCATTTAACAGGACTCTTTATCTTTTGGCTGTCATGATAGGTGTTAGTCTTGCTTGGTCTCCTTCATCTATACTTTGAAGATGATCCAAAAAATGTAAGAACCCTGAGAATAATATTGAGAGCAATTTGCTTAGCCCTGCCCTTAAGAGAATATATATATTAAATGTTTTGGTATATATATCATCACCATCAGCCTATATCGATCCACTGCTGGATGAAAGCCTCCCCAAGATCTTTCCACTTGCTTCGATCTACAGCTTCGTTTCCATGTGATGCCTACATATACAATTTATAATAACAAAACTACTCAGTCCCAGCTAAAGATCTTTTCTGACCCAAAGATACCCGAAATATTCCTAGGAATGCTTTTTTATATGTAACCTGAATACAAAAAATATTTGTATATGGTTCCATTTTATGATGCACATCAATTGTATAGATACTTTTAATATTTTCATACATACATGCATACATAATCTCAGGCACACAGAACAAATTGCAATAAAGGGAAATTCAAATATATTATCATGTAATATCAAATACAGTTTATCGTTTTTAATTTCAGCTTTCTTTTTTTTCCACAACATCCAGTAATTTAACATATGGTACAAGTATACAGATTTATTATCTCTTAAAATACATTATCTCCATGAGCTGTCTGCATCTGCTGAGCTACACAGTTATGTTTAATTTAAAGTGTATTATGTTTTTCAGTTGGTTTTGTTGCTGGGGTCATTATATTTTTGAATTATTATGATTTTTTTCCCCTTTTTTCTTAAACCCCACCAACGCATTCATACTCTGTAAGGAATAGATATGAATAATTAAAGAATCTCACCAATATCATAGTTTGACTGCAGACTTCACGGAGAATCCAAATCAGAATGCATTCCCCTCAGTCAGCTTTTATATAAGCAAGTTAAATCAAAGATAACATTTCAGAGAAGCGTCATTTTAAATGTAAATGCATTACTCTTTTATGTACTATTTATGTATGAAACATGCTTTCAAATTGGATTTCATCTGAGGCAGGGCAACATTAACGTTGCATTATGTTGTGCGGCAGTCACTTGTTCAGAATCTCAAAATGATGCTAATCAGAACTAAATTCCTACAAAATCCATTTGCAATCATGCCAAATTAAAGCACCATTCATATCTGTCCGAAAATCACTTTCTGCAAAAATATTGTACACATTTCTAATGTCACATGTCCTAGGAGCAAGAAATGTCCCTCTGAAAGGTCTTGCTCCATGCACATAAAAAATACCAATTATTATATTTCACCCTTGGCCATGGTGACTTACAATTGTTACACTATATCACATTATTTTTACATACAATTATCCATTTATAAAGTTGGGTTTTTACTGGAGCAATCTAGGTAAAGTACCACACTCCAGGGTACAACAGCATTGAACCCACGACCCTCCGCTCCAGAGTCCAGAGCCCTGACCACAGATGGGTACCCATGATCAATTAAATAGACACTTTCCCAAATAGAAAAGGGCACGGGGTGGCAGCTAAAGACAATCACTTTCCGAAGTTGTAAAGTTTCACAACATTGCCAACCAGTTAAACAATTCAACCACCTCTATTTTTAAACTGCCGTCGATTGCTGGGGAGTTCTTTACACAGGCATAATTGGTTCAAACAGAGCTTAGGCATAAAGTCACTAAGCGAAAAGGTTGTTAACGATTAATTTATCAATAGTGTGCCAAAGGAAACCTGTTTGGTTGTGTTTGGCCTATAACAGTAAATCAAATCACACGGTTTTCAAGGGCTTACATGGTCCAGGGACTCATGCTATATTTATTCTCCCAGAGCTTTACAAATATATTGCAGCTGGCTCCTCCAATTCTTAACTTGCCCCTGGACTGTGGGCAGAATTAGATCAACCTTTAAAGTCAAGGGAGCTGTCAACATTAACAGGGGGATTTTCAAAGCCTTTTTTTGCTCCAGATCAAAAATTGCTCCCCAGGTTCTGAAAGTAATTGTGAAAGTCTAAAGGTGCACATTTAGGCTGAGACTACAGTGGGTTGGAAAAGGGGGATTTAGTATTGTTTTCACAGAAATGTCTGAGGCGGAATAAAACCAACTAACTAAATAAAATAAACACAATAAATGCAGTCACTGGTTCTCTCTTTTATTTTTGGTTCGACATATCTATGGTCTGCAATACTGAGTGTCGGTTGCATTGCTTCTTAGAAGTTTTTGAAAAGATTTATGTGCTGAAATGTTGGTTATGGGCTGCAGTAGTTTCCTATGGTGGCTCGTTGAGGACACCTAGCATCTCTGGTTATGTCGTGATCAAGAGATAGCGTTCTCTCTCGTTATCTGAGAAAGCAAAAGTGTTGTCATTTTCCTGAGACTACGGTGGCTTGTTGAGGACATAGAAAAAACCTAGTATCTCTGGTTATGTCATGATCACGAGATAACGTTCTCTCTCGGCATCTGAGAAAACAAAAGTATTGTAATTTTTCGGAGACTACGGTGGCTCGTTGAGGACATAAAAAAAAAAAAAAACTAGCATCTCTAGTTATAATTTACCTCCAGTGATCACAACAAAAAACATTATGACTAGAGAACGTTCTCTCTCGCTATCTGAGAAAACAAAAGTGTTTCATAAAAAGTCATTTTCCTGAGACTACGGTGGCTCATTGAGGACAGGGGATAACAAGAGAACCAGAGATGCTAGGCTTTTTTTCTTCTCATGTCCTCAACGAGCCACCATAGGTTTCCCTATAGAGTAAGTGGTGTCCTAAAATATGCTCTCTCACAAATCATTTCCCCTGGTGAGTCAGACCATAAGTTGTTTAGTTGCCAATTGCTGTGTTTGATAAAGAAAGAAAAAAAAAATCCACCAGCTGTCAATACGTTGATTAATGCTTCATTTTCACAGTACGAACCCAAGGCAATGGACATCACTGCTTGAAAATCCCTTCCATT
Source organism: Amia ocellicauda (assembly GCF_036373705.1). Lineage (NCBI taxonomy): Eukaryota > Metazoa > Chordata > Actinopteri > Amiiformes > Amiidae > Amia > Amia ocellicauda. Next base: position 11,732,097 of record NC_089860.1, read on the forward strand.
TTCTTTGTGTAATCCAGAGAGGGCTGAAGTTCTGCTACACTCCCAGCAGTCTCGGCTCAGAAGTGTGTGCTGGCAGTTCTTGCCTCCGTTTACAGAAGGACAGATATGTAGCACAGTTGTAGCTATGGATATGAAAGGATAATTTTTTTTTTTCCTCCCGGTTTACTTTACATTAAAAGAAGAACAAGGAGATGTTTCATTAAGCCTTTAAAGGCCCATTATTTAAACCTTCATTACAGTGTGTGCTTGCAGAGAAAAAGAAAAAAAGAGACGAAAAGGTGGGGTTATTCCTCAATGGTCCCTTGCGTTTCTTGCCCTTTTGGAGCCAATTAAAATATTTTATCTGTGTCACGTCCCTGAAGGAAGGCATCATTGAGCAATCACCAGGCATAATTTACATCACAATGATGAATGACAGCTATAACATGTGTTTTATTACACCATCAGCGCTTTACAATGTCTTTAGCAATTAATTTAATTAAAATTGCTGTCCAGAATATTAAACCATTTCATATTCCAGTGATTTAACAACATATCCACAACGGCATTCATATTAAAAAGCCCTGCTCTGTAAATGTATTACTTAATGGATTTTTTTTTCTATCTCACTCCTTCTCCTTCTTTTCTTTTCACCCCCCTTCCTCGCAATTATTTTACACTCCTCTTTCAGCCTCCAGGCAAGGAGGAAGATGGATCTGGAATCTGTCACGGATTGCAATACACCAGTTAAGTCAAAGAAATCTGTTCCACCAGGAGGTGGTGGAGACTTGAATACCACATATAGGTTAACAGACACCATTCATTTAGACGCTACAAAAACACTGCATCACAATGAAGCCATCAATTCAAAACACCCCCTGCAAAATGGATTTTGTCTACAGTGCCTTAATCAAGCAGTCTGGCCAGTAAAAAGGCTCTTCAATGTGTAACAGAACTAGTTTACTACAGGATTATTCTGATTCAGTGTTCGAGGCTGAAAAAATCTATACAAAAGTTAAGGTAAAGCAGCTATAGAAACATTATTTCATCAGGGCTGTAAAGTGTAACAAAAAAAAAAAAACTAGAAAATGATGAGAGGACGTGAGTGTCAAGGTGTGTATTATGACCCATTTGTTTTCCTATTTTCCTGGTTGTGTGGAAATAAAAGTTGATGATGGGGACTCTGAAAAAGTAGTTTCATGTGCAGGACTGTCTTTGTCTTTGTACTGTACATGCCGTGTTCACTCAGCAAGTTTCACTCGGCGTCGGGGCACAAATGAGAAGAGAACAATCCAATTAGGCCTCTAGATTTTATACATGCTGAGATAGCCCCCTGAGATGAGCCACCATGACAGAACCTTGGTTTTAATGTTTTATCATAAAGATCTTGACACCTGCAGCAGAAAAAAAAAAAATCTTATGCAGGAGGCTAAATTATTCATAAACCCAGCTGTGTATTGGCATTTTCTTTGAACACCTCACAGATTTGGTTCTGTAAAGAATTTTCGATTTTCGATTTGCTGCCCTACACGGTGACAATTATGACCCATGTATAATCATTATTAATCGAGGTACAGAATTGATCAACAGGTGTACATTTTCAACACAATTACAACTACTACTAGTACTACAATTATAACTAGTATAACTGCTATTGCTACTTCTTCTACTACTACTACTACTACTACTACTACTACTATTAATAACCTGCCAACTAAAGGACATCAAAGTTATGATGGGATAAACGGATTTGTAAAACATTGGTAGGTATTTGTGTTAATTGATTGTCACTTGAGGCTACTATATGGCTAATTCAGACTGGGATAAGATGTATATATAAGTGTGTAATCAAATTTGATTAAAGGTATGTCCGTATTTATGTTGTTATCATAATTTTCTAGACAGGATGCAAGTACAAGGAAAATCTATTTAAAGTATGAAATGGGAAAGTTATCCTTGTTGTAATACATGTAATAACGTATTTTACTGAGGAGGGTGTCATGAGAGTGACCTCAACTCGCAATGCATCACCAACTGGTGCGATTATAACCTGATTATAAACTGATTCCTTCAAGTCTACAATCAGCTGTGTGAAGGGATAATTTGCTGAGTCGCCAGCATAGAATGGTCTACCCAGAAACGAAAGCAGATACTCAGAGAACAGAAGTAAGAGGAGATCCAAGCAGCAAAAAATAAAATGCGATAAAGTAAAATGATAAAATAAATTATCCGTGTTCAGTGATCTATGAGCATCCTTTCAACATGCCAACTTTTTTTCATATGCATTCCCTCACTTTGGACTGCAGCTCAGTTGTCCCCGCTCCTCTCAGTTCTACTGCAGAAAGAAAGAGAGGGCTCAGATTGGGTTCTTCTGGAAATTGATGTGAACTTCTCGTCTGTACTGCTACACGTACTGTTTTTAGAAATGTTATGCCTGAAGATTTGATATTTCTCATTTGCACAACAACAAACACAATATAATGATGATGATGATGACGATAATAAGAAGAAGATAAGAAGAAGTCCTATATACAGCAGTACATGAAATGAGCACAATACAAAAATCATGAAAGATTTCACTCCATCTGCTCAAGTCAGACTGCTTATACTTTTCCATGCACGTATTTCTCATAAGGACAAACATTTATTTCCCTTACAAAATGGGATCTTCGCATGATTTCTGATGCATGCAGCACACATTATAATAAATGTTTCATGCACAACTTCTTCACTCCACTCTATATTGAGCTTTAACAGAAGGCATTTAAAATACATATGTTTGAGTCACATTGCGATGGAGAGCACACAATATGTTTGTCTGTCAACATTAATGAATCATTAAAAAAATATCAACAACGACGGGTTTATGACTAAAACAAATGCCATGTCTATGTTCATCTAGTGGTTTGTGCTGTGCAGAACAATTACTAACATTGAATGCTGACACAAGACTCAAAAATTAGACTCAATGCAGCAGATTAAGAAAGGTTGTTTTATATTTAATCTGATATTTGTATATGACTTCAAAAAAACTGACATTCATCAACTGAAGTCATAGAAATACTCAAATATGAGATCTATATTTGTTTATATATATATACACTCACCTAAAGGATTATTAGGAACACCTGTTCAATTTCTCATTAATGCAATTATCTAACCAACCAATCACATGGCAGTTGCTTCAATGCATTTAGGGGTGTGGTCCTGGTCAAGACAATCTCCTGAACTCCAAACTGAATGTCTGAATGGGAAAGAAAGGTGATTTAAGCAATTTTGAGCGTGGCATGGTTGTTGGTGCCAGACGGGCCGGTCTGAGTATTTCACAATCTGCTCAGTTACTGGGATTTTCACGCACAACCATTTCTAGGGTTTACAAAGAATGGTGTGAAAAGGGAAAAACATCCAGTATGCGGCAGTCCTGTGGGCGAAAATGCCTTGTTGATGCTAGAGGTCAGAGGAGAATGGGCCGACTGATTCAAGCTGATAGAAGAGCAACTTTGACTGAAATAACCACTCGTTACAACCGAGGTATGCAGTAAAGCATTTGTGAAGCCACAACACGTACAACCTTGAGGCGGATGGGCTACAACAGCAGAAGACCCCACCGGGTACCACTCATCTCCACTACAAATAGGAAAAAGAGGCTCACCAAAATTGGACAGTTGAAGACTGGAAAAATGTTGCCTGGTCTGATGAGTCTCGAATTCTGTTGAGACATTCAGATGGTAGAGTCAGAATTTGGCGTAAACAGAATGAGAACATGGATCCATCATGCCTTGCTACCACTGTGCAGGCTGGTGGTGGTGGTGTAATGGTGTGGGGGATGTTTTCTTGGCACACTTTAGGCCCCTTAGTGCCAATTGGGCATCGTTTAAATGCCACGGCCTACCTGAGCATTGTTTCTGACCATGTCCATCCCTTTATGACCACCATGTACCCATCCTCTGATGGCTACTTCCAGCAGGATAATGCACCATGTCACAAAGGTCGAATCATTTCAAATTGGTTTCTTGAACATGACAGTGAGTTCACTGTACTAAACTGGCCCCCACAGTCACCAGATCTCAACCCAATAGAGCATCTTTGGGATGTGGTGGAACGGGAGCTTCGTGCCCTGGATGTGCATCCCACAAATCTCCATCAACTGCAAGATGCTATCCTATCAATATGGGCCAACATTTCTAAAGAATGCTTTCAGCACCTTGTTGAATCAATGCCACGTAGAATTAAGGCAGTTCTGAAGGCGAAAGGGGGTCAAACACAGTATTAGTATGGTGTTCCTAATAATCCTTTAGGTGAGTGTATATATATATATATATATATATATATATATATATATATATATATATATTATATCTGTACACTCAGTAAGAGTACAATAAAAGCTTATTAAACAATGTAACAACAAAACTTCAAAGCATATTCTCCAAGATCAATGTTTTACTTTTCTCTTAGAAGCGAAACAAAAAGGCAATGCATTAATATTGTTTTTCATTTATTTGCTCCTCAACACAATTACTGTTTTTTTTTCTGGAATCAAATGCAATTGTTTAAAGTGTCAAATGTAGCTGTAAACAATACAGTATGGTTATGCTAAAATACATTAGACATTTTGGATAAGAGTTCATTTGGAACTACCAGTACTTGTATGGAGTACTACAATGGAGACCAAAAATCCAATAGGTCATAGTTTCAAGTTAGAGATCATATGAGGGTAGGTAGACGAAGCAATTGACAACATCGGAAAGGACAGATCACTCGTGTAGCTGTAGTACCTTGACATTGGTAAGCAATGCATCGATGTGACTGGCAGAAGGAGACTGGACAGCTGCTGCCTCCTCTGACAGCACAGCAGACAGGCAGGGGGAAGTGTCAACTTGTGACTCTCAACCTGCTTCATGCAGTCTGGGGCAGGAGCTCAGAATAAATGAGGGGGAAGAAAACTGTATGAATTACTCTGGGTGTGTGCTTGGGGAAATGCTAAGAGGGTGTTTATCTATCTATGCATCTCTCTATATATCCATTCTGCTGCCACCACCATGCCTCACAGTGGGGATGGTATTTTCTGGGTGATGCACTGTGTTGGGTTCGCGCCAAACATAATGCTTTCCATGTAGGCCGAAATGTTCTACCATACAAGCCAGATTTGTGGAGCGCTTGGGACATAGTTGTCACATCGACACTTTGACCAGTCTTGGCCATAAAAGCACATAGCTCTTGCAAAGTTGCCATTGACCTCTTGGTAGCCTCTCAGTTCAGTCTCCTTCTAGCGCGGTCATCGAGTTTGGAGGGACGGCCTGATCTAGGCAGGGTCTTGGTGGTGCCACACACTTTCCACTTCTTAATAATAATCTTGACCGGCTCCAAGGAATACTCATGGCCTTTGATATTTTTTAAAGCCATCCACTGATCTGTGCCTTTCATCAACTTTGTCCCCGAGTTCTCTTGAAAGCTCCTTGGTGCTCATGGTTGAGTCTTTGCTTTGATTTGCACCAGCAAGCAGAGGGAACCTACAGGAACTGCTGAATTTATCCTGAAATCATGTACATCACTACAGTTTAACTTGGTGTGTGATTTTGAAGGTGAATGGTTACGCATGAGTTAATTTAGGGGGTTAACTTACCTATTTGTTTGGGTTGGACTTCAACACAAAGTTTTTCTATATATTTCTATATATGTTTGTTTTACTTGGAAGTTGTGGGGTAGGATGTGTAGATAGATGAAAAAATACAAAACAATTTTAATGCATTTTAATTGCAGGCTAAAAGGCAACAAAAGGTAAAAATGTTAAAAGAGGAATAGACTTTCTATAGGCACCGTATATATATATATATATATATATATATATATATATATATATATATACACACACACACACACACATAAACACAGATCAGCCATAACTTTATGACCACCTGCCTAATATTGTGTAGATCCCCCTTTTGCTGCCAAAACAGCCCTGACCCATCGAGGCATGGACTCCACTAGACCTCCAGCAGATCCTTTAAGTCCTGTAAGTTGCGAGGTGGGGCCTCCATGGATCGGACTTGTTTGGCTAGCACAGACTACAGATGCTCGATTAGATTGAGATCTGGGGAATTTGGAGGCCAAGTCAACACCTTGAACTAGTGATTCATCAGACCAGGCCACCTTCTTCCATTGCTCCATGGTCCAGTTCTGATGCTCACGTGCCCATTGTAGGCGCTTTTGGCAGTGGACAGGGGTCAGCATGGGCACCCTGACTGGTCTTCGGCTACGCAGCCCCATACGCAACAAACTGCGATGCACTGTGTGTTCTGACACCTTTCTCCCCACATGCAACAATGAGCCTTGGCCGCCCATGACCCTGTTGCCGGTTCACCGCTTTTCATTCTTTGGACCACTTTTGATAGGTACTGACCACTGCAGACCGGGAACACCCCACAAGAGCTGCAGTTTTGGAGATGCTCTGACCCAGTCGTCTAGCCATCACAATTTGGCCCTTGTCAAAGTCGCTCAGATCCTTACGCTTGCCCATTTTTCCTGCTTCTAACACATAAACTTTGAGGACAAAATGTTCACTTGCTGCCTAATATATCCCACCCACTGACAGGTGCCATGATAATGAGATTATCAGTGTTATTCACTTCACCTGTCAGTGGTCATAATGTTATGGCTGATCGGTGTATATATATATATATATATACACACACACACACACACACACACACACATTTGAATTCACACCTTTTGATGAAAGGATGAAAGCAATGTAGTGCCACTCAGATGTTTACAAACCTCCCCACTAAACATAATAACATAACTCTAATCGTTTTAGTTTTCTTCATGCTGAGTCTGTGTTCAACAACTCCAAGAATGTTGTCACTGATAAACAAATATAGTTTAATGAACAATGTTTATTACACTAAACAAATCCTTATATAACGGTTTCAAAAGCTGGGTGTGTAAATGTTAAATCACAACTGTGCGTCTCTGTACAGAAGCATAATGAGAGGCAATCTTTCTCAATGGAATTTAAATACTTTCATGTTGCTTCCACTATTCAGACGATTTTAAAATTGTGACATCAAAATCTTGTTAGCAAAGGATTACATATGCAGCCGAGGTAAGAGTGATCTGTTTTTGTGGTAAAAATAGCAGTTGTCTGTCAAATCATAACAACTCCTAAATTTCTAAACCTTATTATTCACATTGTAAAGTTATGGCTGCCAATCCACACATGACGAAATTAATCCAATCCAATCCAATGTTCTTTTACTTTACTTTCAGCAGAGACATAAGTGAAGGAATCAGGAGAGAATCGAACACATAATAAGAGCATTACTGGTATTGTATTTAAAACCTCAACATAGTCATTCCTCTTTGAAGCATTCTAGATATTTTAAATATCTGTTTGTGTACTTTGTTGGTTTTCGATCCCTAGGCAAAACTGAAATCTACATTTTCAATCTTGTGACCTTTGTTTTTTTGCTTTGCTACAAAAATGGTGCCAAACTTTTATCCAAATGATGCTTAATCAAAAGGAAATAATATTGCCACACATTCTTATCTAAATCATTGGCGACATTCTAAGGGGGATCCTATGCAATTATGAAGTCCCTCAAAGGTCGTGATCATTTTTTCCTTTCTGCCCTTCCTTTCTTCTTCCTTTTTAAACTTTCACATCACACAAAAGATTACGTGGAAAAGTACACAAGTGAGACCCATACAATTAACATATCTAACAGACATCTATTACAATGCAAGTGTCACTTCCAATAGGTCTCGACATTGGAATTAGTATGTGTCAACTGTTTACACACACACAACATAACAAGAGGAGTCATAACGACATGATCAAAATTAACAAAGCACCCTTGATTCAAATTTAGAAAAAGAAAGAAAAGCGAATGTTACGGGGTTGAGAGGTAAACAATTACCATGTCAAAAAAAAAAAAACATGGCTTATCTTTCGATATCGTATGCATGACTTGTATTACAATGTGCCCTTGGGCTAAAATCCATCAGGCGTATACCTAGGGATTCAGGTAACACTATACATTTTTTAACCATGTTAAGACAGTGTTATCCTGGGGAGGTCATTACAGTCTTTGACAGCGGAGAATGCGCTCTAAAAGAATGTCGGGAGGTTTAGCAATCATTGAACAAACTTAATCCTTTTAGCTGCGTGTCCTGAGGCGCTTGTAAGAGCCATGGCACACCTCTCCCTAGTGAAACTGCATTATCGCTCACAGTGAGGTGGTATATCTCTCCCCTCAGTAGCTCTGCCAACAGCCGCCCCCCACGCAAATACGATGAATTGGATCATGATGGAAATGTAGTCTTTTTTTTTGGTACTTGTTTGTTTCCTCCTGCCTTTTAGTTCCCCTTTCAAACTGTGGTGACTGAACACAAGTAAGTTTAAGACAGACTTGCAGAATCACAGTTATGGGTGACCTGTTTTCAGAGTGGGAGGTGGGGTGGGGGCAGATACAATAATTACACTGCTGTGAGCGAGGGGCCTGAGAATCGTACGGCCTAAAAAAAGCACGGGGAAAAAAACCAAACTGAAATTCAGTACTTTGATGGCGTTTTATGTAGAAACTGAAGTGAAAGGCAACCTGAGGCAGCGCGTTTGACCCAATTCTTTAGCGAAATCCCTGAACAGCTACTTTGGAGGCTACATAAGGTACCCGTTCGGTTGCAAGTTTAGTGTTATTGGAGGTGTCAGCTATTTTCATTGAGTTTACTACCTCAGCTGTGAGTTGGCTGTCTGTAGAAAGTAGCAGATCTACACAACTAATCCCGAGAATGAGGCTGACACTGCGGGGGGGGGGGGGGGGGGGGTTAGCCCAGAATTGTAACAGATATTGATTTCAAGACTCGGAAGTCCACTTTTATTTTGGAGTGCAATCTGGACATATAAAATACTTAATATCCCTGTTTGCTCCATGCCATACATAGACAAGCAGCATGGCTAGTATAAGCAAATGAGCCTAATCGCACTCCAGTCCACTTTCCGTAAGCAGCTGCCATTTTATTATTACAATTCCTGCTGGGAGCGTATGGCACTGTAGATGCATACCTAATAAAGGTTATTGATTTGGTTTGCATTAAAGAAGTGCTTTAATTCTTTTAATTATTTTTCTTCTCCCAAGTGACGAGGAGCCCAGTTTTAAGCAGTATAAACCACTTCACGCCTCAGTGTCCATGAGAATATATAACAGTCCTGGGCATTGCACACGTGTAGTATGTGCCTAGAACAGCATAGCCTGTGTGTAAATATATGTACACGTGTGGGGTGTGAGTCGTGTCCGGTCGGGTGTTTCGCTTTTGTGTGTTGTGACACGGTGTCATTGTGGGGATTTGACATTGTGGTATGTTTTTTCCGGGTTCGATTTCCAAATGGGGTCGTCAGCCAAAGATGGCTCGTTATCCGGGTGGTCAGTTAGTCTTTTCCTCTTACTCTCTCTCATCATACTTTCTTAAATACGCCCATTCGCCCTGTGCTTTTCCCCACAGGTACTTTGCACCGAGTGTGGTCTCTGGTGAGTTTTTATGCCAGTGCTTGATGCCGGACAGGTGCGTGCAATCTGTCCCGCCCCACAGGTGCGTTACATGGTGGCGTTTACATCGTCTTATGGGATAGAAGGGCAGATGGGGGAATTAAACCGTCATGTACCACTCCCAGCATGTGGTCACATATCAAAACCAACACCATCAGCCCTATAGCAATCCACTGCCAAAATGACCAAAACCAGAATCATGTTTAACGGATAAATCTATGAGAAGTGAAGTACATCAACGGCTACTTGAAGAAATCTAAATTTACGCCAACCTTGGCCAACAAATCAGTGCAGATGGAGATATTATGAAAGAAATCAAAGAAGAGTAACAAGAACAGATCATAGATGGACAAAGGAAGCTATCAAATGGATCCCAAGAGATGAAAATAGACCTAGAAGCCCACATAGACGATGGGAAGATGAAATAATAAACTTTGCAGGCATAACATGGAAAAGGGAAGTTATAGATTGAAGCAAGTGGAAACATCTTGAGGAGGCCTTCACCCAGCAGTGGATCGATATAGGCTGATGATGATATAGTTTTTCTTTCGGCCTTTCTTTCCTAAAGTTACTTACTGCAGTAACTTTATTTCAGCAATGCTGCAATGAGCCCCAAACTTCCTTATGCTAATGAAATGAATAAGAACAATAAAACAAAAGAGGTGGGGTATTACAGGAAGCAATTTAGATTAATGCCATAATCCTTCTTCTAATTATTAGGCTTCCCTTCTCAATAATAAAATAAGGAAGGTTTCTCTGGAAAACACAGGGGGACAATATATATATGCTTTTGTGTACACGAAGACTGATAATGACACAGAAGGACGTGCTGGGACATGGCTATAATGACATTCATCTGCAGGCAGTTAAAACAGTGGGCTGAAAAAATAATTAACCAATGATGCAGTGTAGTTGAGTAGAGTACAGCTTTTAAGGTGGAGAAGAGGAAAGGTCTCTTCTTTGATAGAGGTTACACAGTTTTCTGTGTTCGCCGTGCTTCTCTCTCAGTCCTCGCTGATGCCAACGGTCTACACTGGTTTCCTTTTAAATAGCAATTTTGCATCTGTCTCGATTGGCACCTTTCCATTGAAGAGGTGCTGATGAGTCATTTACCTCATCACAGCTGTTAAGCATCTGGAAAGCACTTGACGGCCAGGCTAAGCAAACCAGCACGAGTGAAAACCCCTCCTGGCGTATGCCACGTTGTTTTAAGAGCAGTAAATCACAGGGCACTAATCGAAACAGTTACTCATTCAGTCTTACTTGGGCCAAAATAGTCCAGTCATAAAAATTACAAATGCGGTGCGTGGCGTACTACTTTCATACACATTCAGGGGAAATGAATCTCTCCCCCCTTTATTATTCCTGTACGCTATAAAAGGCTTATCATTACAGGACCGCTATCCAACTGAAACAAAGCAAATGTGTTTACACGCAGGACACAAATACACAAAGTCATTGTTTCCTGCACTTGGGAATGTATTCTGTCCAAGAGAAAAACAAAAAGAAAAACAGAATGTGGAATTTATATCCTATAGTTTGACCCACAGCTGCAATTTATCCTGTATATGGTGCACAAAATGCACACCATCAAAAGAGCTGCTTTTGTAATGAGGATGAGAAAGGACATGTAAAAAAAAAAGACTGAAAGCCAGAAAAAGCACTGAATCTGATAAGCAACTAAAATCTCATAGGAAGAACTGTCATTCACGCGTAATCTTCCCTGTCCTTCACTGAGTGCTCATCAACACCGAACATCGATAAGTTAAACTGAGGTGCAGAAAGAGTTTCAATCGCCAGCTTTCTTTATTCAGTCACTTTTCATAAGACCCAAATAACATCCCCCTTCCATTTTACGGGAAAAAAAGGTTGCTTTTATCCTCATCGACAGATTGTCCCTTTGTCTACAGCAGACCTTTGACGTGACATTCAGCTTTCCACATGGTCAGCCCGCACAACGGATAAACAGAGATAGACACATTCTTTCATGCAATATCACTCATTTGCAAATTTGACAAGCACAAGCAATGTTTATTGCTCTGCAGCATGTGGCATTCTCTTGGTGGTTTTAAAAGGATGATAATAATGCTGTTATCAAAGTGTGGCACATTTAAAATAAATAAATAAGTAAACAAAGTAGGACAGATATAATAACATAATTATAATGTTTATTTTGTAACATTTTTAGAAAAAGAAGAAAAAACAAACCAACAACAATAAAAAAACACAAAAATGCCCCCCACAAATAATAATCAATGCCTACATTGAAGTCAAATAAAAGTATCTTGGAAGATTTGAAAACAGACCGACCTTCTCTCTGATCTTAGAATCTCGGATGCGATAGGATATAGTTCATTATGATAGCATTCATTTGATTTACACAAGCTGGGAACCTGAAGGGATGTATAAGGACAGGCTTATCTTTCTGAAAATAGACCAGCATACCTAGGTGACTTATGCAAAAGGACATAAATCATTGGAAGTGCTTATTTAAAAAGATGATCCCAAACTTAGAGTCTACAGACACAGACACGGCTGCAATTTCGAGTTTTTTTCTCCTTCAACGTTCTTCGTTGACTAATGCTCTGAGTTCCAATCCCTGACAGAGTATCATCTGAGGAAAAAAAGACTATGTTCCGGACTGAAATCCTAGATATAAGACTTAAAAGCCGAAACACCCCCTATCACAATTACTTTATGCAAATGTCTCATGTTGCGGTTGTGTAACGTTCACCGTCAGCTTGCTCCGATCAGGCCTCTTTGTCTGCAGTGTTTTATTACAATAAAGATCGTGCTAAGATAAATATCAGTTTAAACCTGCGGGCATGCCGTTGGTATCTGGCAGCAACAGCTCAGGGAATTAATTTCTGTTCACACAACAGCCTGATTAATCTTTTCAAAATTTGTTTCAGCTTATGTGGTTTTCATCCCCCTCCAGACCTCCAGTCTCACCTCTTCGAGGCACAGGGAGCTCAAAGTGATTGGCTTTTACAATTGGAAATCTATATCCACGTGGACCTTCATTGCTAATTACGATTTTCTTCGGGTGGGTTACATCAAGCATTTCCCTCAAAAGAGAACACAGGGTGGATTATTCGTGATGGCTCTATGTGCAAAAACAAAAATCAAACATTGACATGAATGCATTCTGCATGGAAATGAAAACATTTAAATTGTAATGCTGTAAAGCCAACTTCCAATGTGCCTTTACTGGATGCAGTTCCTTGAAATCAGCAATGCAGACACAGTCTAGACTGACCTTGATGGAAAACATTGACCTTAATTTGTAGAGTACTTATTTCTAATGACCAAGATTAGGTGATTCCACTTAAAGATAATGTTACAACACCAATTCTCCCCAAGAGAAACTAAAGACAATTAACATATATTCAGATGATGGGGTTTCATTTAATGTCTTGTCTGACTTTAAACTGATGTAGTTATATGGGATATTTTTAATTGAGTTCACAGAGCATAATAAACGTATATTAAATTAGGAAGATCAAAAACACTAATAACAACAACAACATTACTAGTGTCTATCTGTGGATTATGTAGGCAATGAACACAAGGAGAGTTATTATTATTAGCATGATTGCCATACTATTATCATTATTAGGCTTCCAAGCGCAAAGTACTGGAAACCTATAATTAATTATTATTATTATTATTGCATTATATTACAGACCGATATCCATACTTCACAAAACGAGACTGCTTCTACGCTGTATAGCCTGCTACATCTACAACTGTGCAATAACCCTGCCTGACAGAAACTTTGGTGTTCACGCAGCCAGACAGCCCACTGGCCATCTTAAACAACAAAGCCAAACAGTGTAGTTTCTCGCTCTTTGGTTCTAAGCCCTCAGAACCCTTCTGTGAAACTTCCTTTCTGGCGCTTTCTTCTTTTTGTGTGTGTCCAGTGGGTAACTTTTGTGCCGACGGTGCGGAAACTCAAAGCATAACCTCCTTGTATGGCCACTTAAAAAGTAACTCCATAAAAAATAAAAAAAGCCAAAAGTTTTCTTTGGTGTTTAAACCTCTGCGGAGGGTCACAGCCTTAATGCATGCCCCCCTACAGGATGATTTTATTTGCACAAAGCTGTGGAGACAGCATGTGGAGTTTCTATGTTTCTGCATTTGCAGTTGCACTCAACAGGGTCATAATTCAGCTAGTATGTGAATAACACTGTGCCAGTCTAACATTAATTAAATATATATACTTTGTGACAGCGTACGGGGAGTGGAGCACAACGGGAAACACTTCAGGACCATGCATTTTCCCCATCTTTAATGAGAATGCCTCATTATGGTGAAGACATCAAGTCACGAACCTGTTGGGCTGGGCGGAGTGAACCCCATTTGTACACTGGATACCAACCCAGCTACTACATATATAAATATATAAATATATCCCCCTGCAGATCAGTAATCATGTTCTCTTTTTTTTTTAATGGCTGCTGCTTCCATTAGGTGCCAACATAATGGGGGCACTTTAAAAGCAAGTAACACAGCTTTGGAACAGTTTTGCATTATATATTCCCATGTGTTGCTACACCTATTTAATAAGCACTTCTGTAATTTCTCTTGTCATCCTCTCTAGGTTTGAAACAGGAACTTATAAAGGCCGTCACAGCTTTTGGAGATGTCTCCTGGAAGCTGCACCAGAATATGCAAGGGGTTGTCTCCAAATTCTGATACGTAGTGCTCTATACACAAGTGTACACATTCTTACTAGAGAAAGGCTTTTCTGGACAGATGAGAGTGACATTTCTGTAGTCGGCAGTCTCTGTGAAACACACTTGCACCAACCTGACTCCATGCCAGTTGCAATTGTCAAAATTCATTATTTTTGCAGTTGGGGGAGTGCATTAATAGGATGCATGACTGAATATCTACTTGCCATTTAAATCCCCTTTAAAGAAAGAAAACTAGAGCTGTAGGCAGGTTGGCTGCATATTTTTCGCCCCACTTTCTTCTAGCTTTATTAAGGTGGTGCTTAAAAAATAATAATTTAAAACAATGCTTACAAAGACCATGTGCCCCGAAGGAGGAGACAGCAGGACACCGGATAACGTACGTTTTCAACACACAATTTAAAGTTAAGTAAAAAACTTTAAAGTAGAAAAACGCAATTAAATAAACGCAATGGGGGCTGGTGAACTATATTCTCATTTCACTTTTCAAACTAAGTCCACTTTGCTATCTGAGGAGGAGTGAAATGAACTGCAAAGGTGCACCTCCTGCCTTCCCAGTCCTTTTGGTGAATATTACTGAAGGTAAGTCATTGATTAGGCTGTTTAGAGCACCACAGGAGAGTCTTATACATGCATCTCTTAAACACTCCTAGCTTTAAGGAAGGAAAACTAATTTGGAGGAAACACTTTTAATTAGCTTTTTTTAGGTGGAATATTGTAACAGTATATATGAAGGGAGTAACCTGGTACTAAACAACCTCTACTAAGGAAATAAACCGAAACTTGCAAGTCCTGATATTAAGTGTCACTGGATTTGGTTAACTTAGCAGACAGTGACTGAGGGTAAACAAACACACAAACAAACAAACAAACAAACAACAAGCAGTTGGGCAAAACCTGTGTAGATGTTTTTCAAACCCTCCCAGCTTTGATCGTTGAATTGACATATGGTACAGCATGAAATGCATTATTAACCTCAGCGAAATATCTTGCTGTGGGCTACCTTGCTTGTCCTCTCTATGTAGACTTCATGTTAGCTGGACTTTTACAAGATGAACAGCAGAGATACAAAACTGCTCCCTGTCAGAGCCACTGGCTGGAAAGCACACCAGATGCACGGAGGGGCGGGTTCGGCTTCCCCCACTGTGACTGAAAAATAGAAGGGTATTCTTATTTTGGTTTATTTGAGCTGACGATAACATGACAGGGGGGCATCAGAAGTGCGGAGCCAGCACCCGATATCCCATTAATAACACCTGTGATGAATTAGCCTCCAAGACAAGTTTCTGCTGATAAAAATCCCATTCCGCAAAGGATGACTGGGATTTTAACTTTTTTTTTTTCTCTTCTCTCCCTTTTCCGAGTTTGCCCCTCAGGGATTGCGTTTATCTCACTGCTCTTTACGGACAGACGTTTTTGGCATTGAAACTCAATTTATTTTTTCACTTAACTGTCACATCAATGACAGGTAAATTATGGCAACTGCACAAGCTAACTGATCCCGTGAAAAGCGAATATAAAATGAAGAATGTGCCCACCTCTTTGAAAAGGAGGACTGGCACGAAAGCGGTGAGCAAAGTAACTGCCTGTTAACTTTCTGATTTCGCTTAACTACTCCGTCAATCTGTCTGGGTCTTTTCTCCTGTAGGACAAAAATATGATTTTTTTTATCTGCAGCTGAATGAAATTACTACATAACCTATATCTGCCACAAACCATACGCCTTTGATTCTGAAAATCAAGTCTAAAAAAAAGTCTACTTTTGATTTAACATATAGAACACTCTAAATTAACATTTACAAGTGATGTTTACAGATCTCCTTTCTATGTCAGCATACATTAATCTATTCTTTTTTATCTTTTTTTAAGAAATAGGGAAAAAAAGAAGGGGGAAAAAAACAACAAGAAAAGAATACGAAAAACAACGGTTTGGCATTTTTAATCTTCATGCCCAGTGGGGCTTCACTTGTAATTACATCAAATGAAGTATTTAAACAGCAAAATCAAAAGGAAGTTTTTAGCTTTTAAAAGTATGATCAAATACTAAAATCTGGGAAATTATAATGTATGGCAACACTACTACTACTATTACTACCACTACTACTAAGTATTCTGCAGATACATTGCCATACTTTTTACTACAATTAGCACCTTGAAACATAAAAAGCCTGACCCTCACCTCTCAAATGTCCTAGAAAACCATTTAAATCTAAATTCTAAACTTTCTAAACTAAATTCAGATTTCAACACATCCATAAATGGCGATGCAGCAGGTCTAACCCACAGTTAATGTGCTATTGTCAGCAAATGTTCTTTTGTCAATATGTTGACCTGTATACAAAGCAGTAGCAATAGCGAAGCCACTGTACGTGTCTGATGCATCCCCGAAACACATAATTATACCTCGCCCACGCAATTAAATGCAGTATTGCCGACCAAGGTCTTCATAAGGCTGATATTTTACGTATGTATATTCAAGAACTTTGCCCAATCCCTAATAAGACTTTGATGGATGGAGTGTGATCATAAATAACTTCTACCCCTCCCAAGAAAGGGGTTTTGTCTGTCTTTTTTTGTTACCTCCAATTTACTATATACATTGTATACTTTTACAATGAGATATTTTTTTGTTCTGGCATTCTTAGGTCACATTATGTGTGAGATCCCAACACTGCATCAGACATTCAGGTGAAGGTTTTTGAGGTGTATACCCTCGGGTCTTGTTCTTTCTTGTACATCCTGAAAAGATTGGCCCTGTTTTCACAGATGTCTGATGGGACGGGGATTAATATTCCTGCACTGTATCATGGCTTGTCTTTCCTCTACCAGCACTTTGAATTGTACAGATCTGATACACTGCCAGACAATAATAACACCAAAAATAAGGTTATATGCTTGTTTGGTTTATTCTTTGTGAAATTCCAACAGCTGCAACCCTTGAATATTAATGTGTTTATTTGTCTATTATTATAGTAACTGTTTTTTTCTGTACATTTCAGAAGGTCTTCAAAACAAACAGACAGAAAGTACAGTGTTTGATCTCAAAGCTCAATTAAGTCTTTGTAGTCTGAAGATCCCTTATTTGCAGGGTTTCTTTACACTTCACAGAACTCATTGGGAGGCCATTATTGGACCCTCCACCCCCCAAACAAAAAATGCAATCTACGCTCGCCAAATATCTGTGCTGTCTGCTCTTATGAAATAATCCTAGAATAACAGGGAGACTACATTATTCGGCCAGAGCACAAAACACTCTTTTAATCTCAGTCTGTGTCAGTCCTCCGGGGTTTTAATGTTTCATAAGCCCAGGAGTGATCATGTCATTTTCAGGCCCTCTCCCTCGCTCTCTTTTTTTTAACCTTCAGACATCTATATCACCAACCATGCAGTATTGCAGGAAACGATCTTACAATGTGCGAAGCCTAACAGAACTGATCTAAAAGGCAATTCGGAGATGCCTAACAGACAATAATTGTATCAGATTGTGTCAGCCTAGATTCCATATGGGCTTTTCTTCTTTTTTTCTTTAGACTGTCTGGTCTGACACCTCTTTTCCATCTTTGATAGACAGGGGTACTAACTCGGCCACATTTGAACAGCATCTGTAGTTAATGGAGTATTTCATTGCTACCGGTAGGTTCTAATGTCTAAAACGAATGGCGCCACTTTCATACATTTGAAATATTTGCGATTTGAGAGTTTTAGTTCATGATGTCTGGGAAGGTCGTTCGTAAAATATCATACAATTTAATGGGACACACCTGAATACGTTCGTTACGCACTGTAGCAGAGGTCATATGCTATCAGGAGGTTGTCACCTTGGATTCCATGTATTGTGCGATATTGGAGCACAATATACAGCAAACACAGATGTCATTTTATGGAAAAATACAGGAAAATACAACCAGAGATCGTTCATATGGAAAAAAATCTAAAATACAGTGTAGGATAGAGCAGGAAAGTCCATAAAACAGCTGAAGGGATATAGCAGAGCTTGAACACCAAGTGGACTGCAAAACAAAGAATTCCACAAATTGTTTGCACAAAATCAAATCAATGATTGTTTAAAACTTGTAGAACAAATAAAAAAGATATACATATGATCTGTAGATATATAGTTACCATTAATACCATTGTTTCTCTAAACATATACATAAGGATCTACAAATCTAACAACAAGGAGTTATTAGCTTTATTAGCTTTTTTGTGTTTGTTTTGATTATTTCAAGTATGATACTAATGATACTCCCAGCACCAAATATATCCAAGACTAGAGAGAAACGGGTTACATTTGCACTCTGTAACCTAAAGTGCAGCTGGACAACGGTGTGCAAAGGTATGGCTGATATCGTGTAGCTGATTTGCTTAGTGCAGAGTTAAAAGTTTTAAAGGGAACATGATTTTATGCATAAGATTCCCTTTGCGCAGCCTCATCTTGTATGTCTGTAAGCTTCCTGCTCCTCCATCAAAGAGTCTTATTTTGCTATGTGCTCGGGAACGCTCTGAAGATCAAATTCAGCAAATTCACTTTGTTAACCACAGGAAGAGAGCGAAGCCTCCGAGAAAGGAGGGCTAGCCGACTCCTCGTTCCCTGCCAAGAGAACAGCAGGTGTCAATCTGAAGGAGGAACAATATTTCGTTATGTATCTGCAGAGACAAGGTGAGCTGTATAATATCCCTCATTATTGAGACAACAAAGAAAAGGGGGGATGTGGGAGTCACACTGAGCTGTCCCTCGAAATGTTGCTCACAAACTTTTTATTCTGTTTTACTTTAATGCCATGTCTATCAAGAAAATAATGTATATATATATATATATATATATATATATAACAGCTGGATGTTTTTGTGCTATGAATAGTTGAAGAATGACAGCTCAAGGTAACAGCTAGAACATGACTGGTCTGTGATATAAGCTGGAAATAAATACAATCCCAAATAAAACTGCTTTGCTGGGTGCGATTTGTAAGTAAAAAACTGACAAATTGTTATTAACCTGCAGTGTTGTATTTTTTGTTCTCTCCTTTTGACAATTTAAGTCTTATTGAAACACAGCAACCGGAACCGCTAAACTGTAATTGTGAACAAGAATCCCAGCCACTGCAATGTTAATGAAATGACCATCATGGCAAAGTAATGCGTTATTCCCAAGAGCTTCTACTAACCGCCAGCAGTTCACTGTATGTAAAACAAGGTCGTGTGTCCTTGTGCAAAACCCGAAGAGTGGACTGAAACATTTGACTGAATCATTTGAGGAAAAGTATTACTATGTTACTGCTAAAATGGGTTTTTGCTCTAAACACTTTCTATTTCAGAGCACCAATCAGCAGACACATGGCTCCCTATTACAAAACATGCAACTGACAGCCACCCAGCGCACTGGTTTGGCAGCCACCGCAGGCCCTACATTCACTCTGATCAGAGCCTCATGGGGAATAAGAAACTGTGTCTGCCTTCACCCACACCACAGAGCAAATATACAACCTAACCCCATTGCATCTCCGCAGGGATACATCTCTAAGGCATTCTAACAGATTACATCCAACGATTAGTGATCTTTGTACACTATAAGGGGCAGGAGTGATTTATGAAGCAAGATATAGGCCTACATTTAATGAGATTATGAAGACAGTTTTAATTTTATGATTAAAATGTGTGTAATAAGGATTCTCAAGAAGCATCTTACTAAAGAGAGTTTGCAGAGCTATAATTCCATTGCCATACATAGAAAGTAGCAATAATAAATAGTCACATAAATTATTCTTATTATTAATAGACCACATAAATGTAAACTGAAAACCCAGTTAAATGTTCTTGTGCAGAAGTTGATGTTCTGCATCTCGCACACAATACGAAACACACACAAAAAAAACCGAAAGAACGACAACAACACAAGAGCTCAGCACAACAGCAGAGTTCAGCTCCCTTCTATCCCACAATGCATTGCTGGAGTGCGGATGCTTCCCGAGAAACAATTAGAAACCTGCTTTCAGACAAATAACAAGAGCAAACCAAAGCATGCTCAATAATGTAAACAAATTCATGTATAAAAGCAGAAAAAAATATATATATATCACATTCTGAATCTGAAATCGGACACGCCCAGCTAGTCAAGTGGAAAAACAGCCTAAAAATGAGATTAAGTATGGACAAATAGAAATGCTCACAGGGGATACGTGATGCTAATATAATTGTGTACACGTGTGCAGGTTTCAAACAGAATGCCGACACAAACAGCAACCAGCTCTCTCAGCAAGAAAGACGTACATATTTGTTTAACCAGTGGGAAATGGGTACAGACCAAAGTGCAAGCAGGAAATGTAATAATAATAATACATTCAATATTTGAAATCTTTGGAGTTGGAAAGGGCACTGTCCAGCTGCGTGGTTGTTTATAATGACAATTGTTTAATTAAGGGAGAATGCAGTTAGTAAAATGTTCCCTTTCCACACAGTTGTTTCTTGAGCTGCTTTTCAAGAAGGACAGTCAAAAGGTCACGCACGGCTGAAAAAGGTAATCAATTGTACCCATCAGCGTCTAAATTAAAATTCAGGGCTTTACACTTTTGAGATTCCAATAACTGTCTTCTCCTGCATCAGGATATTTGTGTTCTCGTTTAAAACCGGTGACTTTTCTTGTGTGCACCGCAACTGCTGCTATACATCAACCTCTCATAGATTTTATGCTAAATATGAGTTTCTGTCGAGGGCTTTATAGTAATCATTAAACCCACAAACCGTAAACTTAATGCACTGATTAAATGGAATGTAAAGTAAATGTATTAATATTTATAGACAGCCAATGCAGATATATGTGTATAGTATACAATCTACATCTCTATGCAAGGAGACCTACACCAACTGAATAAATACAAGATACATTAAGTAAGATATTGAGTTTGTCACATTGCAGACAAATGTTAGACCTCTAAATTGTTATTTTACTTAAACAATGCTTTACTTTCTTAATTATATATGGACTTGAATGATTTCTCAAAGCTGAACCCAAATCCACACGAAAACGACATCTTATATTCATTAGTAGCGTAAATTACTTTTACGATCCGCTTACAAACACACACCAATACACACTAAATATCTCTCCCTTCTCTCTCTCCCCAACTCACAATAAGCAAGCCTTTGATCGACTGAAACAACACTGGCACCAGGCAACCTGTTAGTCCCTATAATATCCCTCGCGTTCACAGGCAGGCAGAGTCAAATGAGAGAAACAAAGAGAGGATGTGTTCGCGTTGGGGGGCGTAGGGGTAGGAGTGAGGAAGGAGGTGATGGTGTACACTGAAGCTAGGGGCGTCTGCTTCGATGTGAGGATGGAAGAGACTTGTGGGTGTAATTAGAGGGGTCTTCTTCATCCTTTCTGTTGTGTAGGATACATTCCAGTGGCTGTGTTACAATTATTAAGGGCATCTGTTGCATTCTGGCAGCATGAATCGCCTTTGAAAGATGCCTGTGGCACAGTTATTAACGACGGCTGTTCCCAGTCTTGTGTTCAATAAATTGGAACTATAGAACAGTTATTAAGATGGCCCACTTTATCTTCCGTAAGCAGCTTTTCTTTTGTTTTCTTTTGCTCTCGTACTAGGAACTGTGGCCACTGTGCATTTTTACTTAACAGATAGAAAATAACTGAATACATAACGATAGCCCCATTTGGTTTTTTTTGGGGGGAAGGCACTGGCTTGACACCTGGATGCTGTGACACACTTATTAACTAAGTATTATTAAGTATTTTCTTTGTCTAGCCACACACTTCCCACTGAAATCCGCTTGGCAGAATGTGTTTGCGTTGAATTGTTAATATCAAAAACATAATTGAGATCTATGTCTGTCAAGTCTGCATAGTTTAATCAGACATCTGGAACTTGCAGATGTACTAATCAATCATTCAATCAATCGATCAAGGCTATATTTGGTAAGTTGAGAGCGAGAGAGAGGGAGAGAGAGAGAGAGAGAGAGACAGCTGATCCCTGGTGGAAGAATCACACACAATTGTTTCAAACCCTGGCATTCTGCGGGGAAGGTGCCCAGAAAATCACAGCGCTCACACATGTTGATGCTTCCTGGTAATGTAATGCAGTGTAAATGCCCGAAGCAGTTCCGTTTATAGTATAACAAAAGGAAATCAAACTGAAGTAACAAATTACTTGTAAAGATAAAGCGTGTTACCTGGAAAGATGCAGCTAGCGTGTCAGTTGGAGGGAACGGAATCACATTTAATTCTGATCCATCTGGATGCCTTTTAGGGCTGTACTATTGTATGCCAACACCCTATAGGAAATGTTTTTATTATCTATTAAAACAAGGAGGTATTTGTTATGTGAATACTCAAACTGAGGAAGGACTAAGTCTGTGCACACACAATAAAAAGTGTAATACTTGCAATGGGGGCAATCAATCAATCAATCAATCAATCAATCAATCAACCAACCAATCTCTGCAGCCTTATGTGACTTGATTTATATATTGTTTGGCTATGGTAGGTAGCCCTGGTCCGTTTCTAATGGAGCCGTGTTAACCAGCACTTAGACACTCATCTCATTCCCTTCACAGCACCCATGGCAAGTGCAATCATTCCATTAATCTCCTGTAAAGTGCCAGAGATGATTTATTCAGCTACCTTTATTACAGAACACAATTTTACTTCAGAGAAAGTACCTTTCTGTTAAGAGTGAACCCTTCAATTGGGAAAGAAGGGAGTCTGATGAATGTGACACAAACAAAGCACACAGACACCAAAACTGCATTCTTCTGTACCTGCTCTCTCACTTTTCTCCCGTTTTTATTTCCTTCAAAACTTTAAGCGGGATTTGAAAGTTCATGAAATGACTGCGTTGTCGAATTTAATTTGATCGAAGTACTTCGCATTTCCTGATATGTTCAGAGACTAAATGAAAATCAATTTACATTTCTGTTGCCCTGGTGTCGTATCAAACCAGCCAAGACATCTGGACTAAGGTAAGAAGATCTAAACTCAACTGCAATCTGAACTCAGACTATAGAGAATATACATGTTTAATCAAAACAATCATATACACTTTAACAGCTGTTAATGTATTAAACATGATACTTAAAGCAAACATTTGTTTACAAAGAAAGTAATAGTTTTATTTAAAAAATAATAATCCTCAATTCATATTGCAGATTAAGCTCAGCTAAAGTATAAAGTCCAATTTGGTAATAACCTCTACGACCTTGAAGGTGTAGAGCTGATTACATAGAAAGAAACCTCAAAGGAATCTTGTCAGTCCAACCTCCGTAATCATCTGGAACTGTAAGGAGCAGCTAATGAACACGGCCTCTCCCCAGAGCCTGAGGAAACACAATCTTAACTACCCTTACACCAATCTCCGGAGACATGGTTAAACCGAGAGGGACAGAGGCTAACAGACTGTGTACTTCGAATACACAGTGTAGATTCTGGTAGTCGAAACTGCAGAGAAAAGCATTGTAAAAATCCCAACTAAAGTAAAATTAAATAAAATTGTGAGGTCAGACAGAGGTGTCTAGAACACAAGAAAATTTACAATCGAGAGGAGGTCATTCGACCCATTGTACTCGTTTGGTGTCCATTAATAACTAAGTGATCCAAGCATCCTATCCAGTCTATTTTTAAATGTTCCAAAATTGTCTCTTCAGCCACATCGCTGGGGAGTTTGTTCCAGATTGTGACGTCTCTCTGTGTGAAGAAGTGTCACCTGTTTTCCGTCTTGAATGCCTTGAAGCCCAATTTCCATTTGTGCCCCCGGGTGCGTGTGTCCCTGTTGATCTGGAAAAGCTCCTCTGGTTTGATGTGGTCGATGCCTTTCATGATTTTGAAGACTTGAATCAAGTCCCCACGTAGTCTCCTCTGTTCCAGGGTGAAAAGGTTCAGTTCCTCAGTCTCTCAGTAGGACTTTCCCTTCAGACCTGGAATAAGTCTGGTTGCTCTCCTCTGAACTGCCTCAAGAGCAGCGATATCTTTCTTGAAGTGTGGAGCCCAGAACTGTCCACAGTATCCAGATGAGGTCTAACTAGTGCATCGTACAGTCTGAACATCACTGCCCTGGTTTTAATTCTACACTTTTGACAATATACCCTAACATCCTGTTTGCCTTTTTTATTGCTTCCCCACACTGTTTGGATGGAGAAAGTGAGGAGTCCACGTAGACTCCTAGGTCTTTCTCATGTGTTACTTCCTCTAGTTCTATTCCTCCCATAGTGTAATTATAGTGGACATTGTTGTTACCTGCATGTATTACCTTGCACTTGTCCACATTAAATTTCATCTGCCAGGTGTTGGCTCACAACTGATAGGTCCCTTTGAATAGCCTGAGCTGCCGAGATTGTATCTGCTGAGCCACCTATTTTAGTATCATCTGCTATTCATTGGCTATGAATACCAAAGCTCCTTTTAAAAAACAGTTTTCCTTCATGGAGACCGAGAGGCACCATTTTCTCACAGAAATGAAAAGTACTTTAAGGGTGGTCATTAAAAACCAAGAAGGTTGGGGACACTGAATTCCACAGCACAGGAAATGCTGAATCACTGCTCTTGGCCTGTTAACGGCAGTATCCTTGGAAACAAAAAAAAAGGTGGTTCTGGACACATCTGCAGAGCAAACAAAAGGTGCCTTATTGGCATTCACAGCCCAAAGTCTCCCAGACCAGCAAATAGTGAGGCAAGCGTGAAACCAGTGGTTTGTTTTTCATAAGTTACGAGTCCATTTCAGCGGTGGTGGTTGCAGAAGGTTAAAAGATCCGTGTAAAGAGACCTGTGCTTTCACAAGGACTTAGAGCTGAGGGGATGGGCAATCACTCACCGGCGGCACTCCAGCAATCCCCCTGCAGACATTATTAATAATGAAAAGAGAATGCCAACTCCAACACATTTCTGTTCCAGCAGATCATAGCGGAGTTCTTGCGTATTTTGTAAGTACTGCTGTTAGATTACGGCCCACCAGTGTCTTTGTGTTTTGCTTTCCTTTTTTATAATTTAGTTTTTCTTCTGAACCACCATAGTCCCCTCCGAGGCTGTCAGACCCAAGTAAGATCAGACAAGCTTTATGAGCTACGCTTTTATCTGATACGCCTTGCATACACAAAAGGCGAAACATACATTCAGAACTGAACTGTGATTGCACTCAATTAAAATTTGATGTGGTTGGCACTGTAAACCATCCTATACTACACATATAATGCATGAATATGACTTTACACCATATAATGACCAGTGGAAAGAAATTCACAAAACTGAAACTTAACTATCAAATAAAACCACACTTCCACTACTTTGTAAAGTAACATTAAGATACATGGTTCGACTGGAATTTGAAATAGGTAATTATGTTTCCTAAGTAACAGAAGCTTTGGCAGGTCAAAGTAAAAATCAGATATATGATGTAATGGCATCAGGAGAAGTAACACAAGCACCAGTAAACACCGCATGCTTGTAAAGAGGGCTGTCACTCATTCGATAGCTGACTACGACAGGCGTTTGAGATCCGGTGTATTCCCACAGAACTCAAGATGGGTTGCAACAACAAACAGCTCAAGAATTCAAGATCTCGCCACACTCTATATTACAGTGCTGAGCCTTCCACGTGTTTGTATCATTCTGTCTACGGTAATCAGAGACAAAATTGGCAGATACTTGACAAATTTCGTAGAGGAGAATAATCTGACAAGAAATATAGAAATATACCCTTCAGGATTGGTTTAAAATGCGGTGGAGTTCTTGGCAAACCTTTTCTCTGTGAAATAAAAGGCTTGCAGAAGATTACAACTTGAGAAATATTCATCTGTAACTGGAAATCTATCCCAGACTACGGCTTTGCACTCCCTGTTGAAGGTTTGTGAAAGGGGAAAGGCATTGATAATACAAGGTTTATAGACTGCGTAAACCAAGCCATTATTACGCCATTGAGTGGCCCAACTTGCATCTAGTAATTAATAAAGTAATCTTATTTAATAAAGTGTATTATTGTTTTTTTTTTAACCATTTAAGATTATAATCCTCTCCCACTCAGGGCAGATCAAAGCCCTAGGTCCTTCAAACCCAATCCTTCATTGCTGCAACAAATCAGTTTTCTGGAAAGCAAGGACTTGATCGTCTCCCAGTCCTGGTCCTGGGGGACCCCCTACCCTGCTGGTTTTTGTTCCAACCGAGCTCTCAATTACTTAATTGTACCCTTAATTGAAGTAATAATTTGATTACATTTGAGTGTTTAACCGATAAAATAAAAAGCTCTCATTTAGGAAATTACTTCAATTAAGAGTTCAATTAAGTAATCGAGAGCTTGCTTTGAACAAAAACCAGCAGGGTAGGTGGTACTGCAGGACCAGGGTTGGGAACCACTGGTCCAGAGGAATCACCATCATCATATTGATACACTGCTGGATGAAGACCTCCCCAAGATGTTTCCACTTGCTTCAATCTAACATAATATATATATATATATATATATATATATGACCATATACACACACGCACACACACATAATGTAGTGTATATATTATAAAGGAGAAGAAAAGTTTAATGGTGATAGACCAGGAGCAGCTGTTCTGCAGCTATTCTTGGTTCTGTTGCTAAGAGAGGAGTGCTGTTTCTCTAAATGTTTTGTTTTCCTGTGCTGAGAGGTTGGCTTTTAAGCAGGCACTGGTGGCGTACACCAAGAGGCAGCCCGAGTAAATGCCACTCGGAGTCTTTTATCCTGCTTTTGATAAGAAAGTAGGAAAAGAAGATAGACTGCAATACAGTGCAGTAATGCCAAAGGGAAGCTATTTTGAAAAATGTCAGTCTCGATGTGGTCGTGGTACAAAATCACTGAAGCTTGTGTGCTTGTCAGGACTGCTAAATAGCATATCTGATGATATATGATTTGGGACTTGAAATCTGAGGTGACAGCTTACAGACCATATTTCAAACCTTAGCGTCTTATATGCATACTGTGTGTTACAGCACGCCACGGCAGAGCGGGAAGAGTAAGGACAGGCAGGTCATCGGAAATCAGACGGGGAGATTGGAACAGTCATCGGGATTTACAGTCAAAAATCAAACGGGTTACAGAGCTAATTTCTGTGCATGAATTTTAAAAGGAGACCGTTTCCCACTGTAGCCGGATGGGGGATCACTGACAGGCCGTATTGCATTTTCAGTTTCTGGGGGGCAATTAAATCAAACCTTGAGGGATCTATTATCTGTTGAAATGCTACAGTAAATATGTAGAGCATATGCCTCAGACCTAATTAGTCTTCAGTTACCCTGATTAATCTATTAATTTGGCGATTAAAGCTGGAGAGAGATGAAGGCTGTGCAGACTGCACATTTATTTCGATGGGAGAACGAGATCCAGACAAGTAGACAGATGAACGGCAAGCTTTGTGTGTAGCAGGAATTGAATGTGTTACCATTGACCACTGCATGTTGGTTCCCCTTTTTATATTGTTTTCAATCAAATACTACAAGCGACTAAAAACTAGGGTTGGTCAGTTTTGGGCTGGGAGTATTTTGTGTATTATTACAGAGAGAGAGAGAGATTGTCCAACTGTAGGTATGTGCTCCTTGTTATAAATACTTCCTTAATCCAGTATTAAACAAAAAAATACATTAAAAAATGCACATTCACATAGACTCCATTGCGACATTTAAAAGGAACTGGTAAAATCAAGGCCAATTTAAAAGCCCGCTGCATTTGCCCTTTGATTATATTTATCACAGCCGAGCCGTGCCCAAGCTGCTCGAGCTTTGTTTGCGTTTCTGATACATACAGAACAGAAGAGCTGAGATGAATTATTCGGCGAGGAACGAGCGCCGACAGTTTTATTTGCCCTTGATCTTTGCGCCGTGGTTGGTCTGCCTTCCGTCGTGTTTCGTGGTCATAATTCTCCATTCTAAGGAAGGCAGGGATGGAAATTAAGAGATGTGGGGTGCTGGGGGGGGAGGGCGAGATTCAGCTTCCACACTTAGTACCTTCAACAGCCATGAGGGAATACATTATTCTGTTTAACTGTCAGGCAAAACGGCAAGAGAAAGTATATTTAAAGGATTGCGCAGGCCCTTAATAGTATTTATTACATTTCCCCAGCAGAAGCAGCAGCAGCGATGTGTAATTGCACCAATACATCTCAGCCGGGGACATCCAATCAAGATGAATCCCTCATCCAGGCAGCCAAAGCACGGGGGCTGACCAATGAGGCACCATATGACAGTGAGACAGGGGGTTATTTAACAGTACAAGGAGTGACATTAAAGAGCACTAAGTTCTGGGGTTGTTGTAGCTGTGTCACACTGCGCAGCCATCCATCTACATACCATTCACTTACATCAATGCATAAGTCATCTATTGCTGCATGTGAGCATACAGTGCATTATTTACAGCGATTTGGACGGGCCATCAGTTAAGGGGAAACCAAAACTAAATAAAAAATGACAATCAACCTTTAGTTTCTGCTGAGATTCTTGTCCGATTTCAATGATTGGATTCACAAGATTACCATTCCTCGAGATTTGATCCACCACAACACATTTCTGCTGCTGCTGCTAATTGACACACAAGTGTAGACATATCGACGATTCAACTTGAAACTGATGTTTTGTTGTAATTGGCTCGGTTTATGCTAAAGTCAACAGCAGAAACTTTGCGGCCTCCCACTTTGTCAGACGGTGGCAGTGAATACATTAACGTTAACACAGTGCCGGGGAATAAAGCTCCAAGTAATGCAACACGAAGCATTTGACTTATAAGATGCAGAAATATTATATTTCACTCGGCGAGCTGTGTTGACACACATTGCAGAAGTCTGGCTTTTCTCAATTATTTATGCTATCTGGGACTGTAACAGATAGACTATAATACTACAGTGTACAGCAAGTGAAGAAAACGACAGCAATATTCCTGCAGTGAGATGTGTATGTGATTTGCTGGGAGTCTCTCCATGTCATTGTTCACCTTCTGCACTGCTGCCATTATGAATAAACACATCTGTCACTTTGATATTCAGTTTCTTCATATTTGGAGAAAAATGTGCTTTGTTTAATTTATGTTTAATTTATCTGAGTTTCCAAGTATTAGCAGCAGGTGCCCATAGCATACTGGGAGGGGCAATGGAAAGATGTATGGTCTACAACCTTGTTTTGACTATTTACAATACAGCAGCAATAATAATAATGATAAAAAACAGGATTACAAGTATCCTGATTTAAGTAATTACACTTTAGCTATTGTTATGATTGTTTTCCAATATTCATAATAGAGAACGATCAAACATGCATCAAAAATCCAATACAAAGAAGAGGACACAAATACGCAATTTTGCCATCATATTATAGTGAGATATTTACCTATGAAATTCCCCATCTTCTGTATAAAGACTGATTTCCTAAATAAATCTCACATTTACAAGAATATCACAGGCCTTAATATTACAACCATTATCTGAGGAAAAGAAGGGCAGTACAACTCACCGTACAATCCAGAAGAATTAATTTCAGGCAGATCATATTTATGAAGAGGGAATAACTGAATATGTGATGCACAATATACTGCCATGTGCAAAACCGAGCCTCAATTATCCATTGTAAGAATGGAAAAAACATGAGCATTGCAGAACATCCCTTCATATTTAGTGTAATGGATAGGTATCTTAAGAGGGTCAGTTTTCTGAATTACATTGTTCCTGATCCAGACTACTGCTTATCTTTTGAGAGACTGCATTGATGATTTGAGTGAATGCATATTTTATTTAGAATCACAAAC
Source organism: Amia ocellicauda (assembly GCF_036373705.1). Lineage (NCBI taxonomy): Eukaryota > Metazoa > Chordata > Actinopteri > Amiiformes > Amiidae > Amia > Amia ocellicauda. Next base: position 11,762,077 of record NC_089860.1, read on the forward strand.
TAACCTACAGGACTTGTCAATATCTCTATAACAACTCTGTTTTATGCTGTAATTAACAGACTATTAACAGCACGTATCATTTCAATACTGTAGTTTTAGAAAATGACACTGTATGTTTTGTGTATTCTGCACATACTATTTCACCGAGACAAGACAGAAGAGAGTAAGTCTTTTGCTAGGTATTAAACCTCAGTCACCAGCTGCTACCTTGTAAATCCCAAAGGATCCAGTCAGGGAAGAGTACATTAAGAACCTCTAAATTTACCAGTTGTTTTACAGCCTGCGTGTCATTTATTTAACGGCTGCCTAATTACAGAGATCATTGTTTTTCTGATGCTGCTCGCAAACTATAAAACTTTTATTTGCCTTGAGTCTAGTCTGAAAGGCTGAGTTTGCATCATATTTTTCCTGTTAACACAGCAAAATGGAAAGTTCAATAAAATTAATCTGCGCCGTGTTAAAATGTCACTACAGATGGCAGGTGGACAAAGGTTGGGTTTTTGAAGTGCTCAATCAGGCAGGGACTGTATAGACATCTTCCCTTTTGCCACAGGTGAGGATTTCTGAAGAGAACGTAAATCAAGTATAAAATATAGAAAACACTGCCTGAAAAGGTTTTACAAAAACAAAACAAAAAAATCAACAGTTCCTCGGATAAATTTCACATAAAGGCTATCATTCACTCAGTCAATCAAATAAAGCCAAACCTCTTTACATTTAAATCTCACAACAAGTCACAATCGGCATTGTAAATGACTGATATTAATGGAGAGAAAGTGTTGTGAATGACCAGGATGAAACAGTACGGTGGCCCAATACTGTTGTGAAAGACCTAATCCAATTAATTACAACACAAATTCTATAATATAGACCATAGAGGACTCTAAACCATTCATATCGCTATATTAAAGAAAAAGCATTTCATGTATATTAAAGATAATGTATTCAGATTCTTATTTTTTCCTCTTCCACAATTGTTTCTTGATACATTTCTTTTCAGCCCTAAATTCAAGATTACGCGAGTGAAAATTCACTTACGGGTGGATAGCTAAGGTTTCTGAAACTGCATTTTGTAATTTCGCGATTTCACATATATACCAGCTTCTCTGGATGAAATCTGAGGTCGAGAAGATTTTCTATTTAGATAACTCCTCTAAAAAAAACATTTCAGGATTTTATCCCAGTGCATGGTTGACAGTATAACTTCAGCAAGATGAGAAAATAATCAAAAAATGTCAAGCAAAGGATGTCTAATGATTAAAGATGAAGACTGCCTGGGAGGCTAAAGGCTGTGTGGCAAAGTGGTTAGATACAGTCGCTTAGTTCAGCTTTATTCCAAAATATTGGGACTGGGAGGTAATTTACAGATGTGTGGTCAAGCGGATAAGCGATGATGTCTGGATGCTTGATTGTTGATGCAAGCCTAAACCCAATCAGTGATTTAGTCTGCATGACCACATCAGGACCAGGTATTTTCTCTTATAGTATGTGCCCTCAAACCCACTTTTTTTTTTTTTTTTTTTTTTTTTTTTTAAACTAGAGGTTCCAAATCACTACACACTGAATACCAAAAAGCTAAGTGAAATGGAGGAGTAAGTCTTGGAATTGAGCTGTAACATCAACATTTCAAGGTTGGGATCTATTTATATAGCTTCTGTAGTATCAGCAGTCATAGCAACTTGAAGCCTGGCATCATCAGATCTCAGAGTCTTAGCCAGACTGGGCCCGGTCAGGATGCCTAGTCTAAGAAAAATCTGACAGTTGCTGAAAGTGGTGCTACGAGACCACAAGGCAGCACTCTTGATTTTTGTCCACAAATCCCACTACTGACACCAAAGGCCCAGTACAGTGACAGAGGATGATTCATTAAGTTGTGCTGCTGTCTGCTTATAATTATTTCCAAAGGCAGGGGTGCTTATCTCTGTGTTCTGGATTAATTCCAGTTCAGGGTTTCTTAGCCTGTCCTATCTAAATGTTCATTTGTACTACAGGTTATAGTAGTTATAGTTATAGTATATAGTAGTATATATAGTTGTATACAGTATAGTAGTATAGTTATAGTTTTACTCATTGGCAGGATGGCTGCCACACACCAAAACAGAGGGTTAGACACCTCTGTAGGAATTAAGTGAATGCTTAACTACCTTGGTGGAACAGAAGATTGATTTATTAACTCAAATTGTGAACAGTTTTCACTAGCCTGGTATGTGTAAGAATCATGTGAATGAATGAAAATCTGAAAACGTAAATGACGGCTGAATGAGTGCTATACCAGGCTGCTTGTGTTTCTGTGACTTAATTTAATAAGCCCATGTGTTACCGTTTATAAGAAGCTACATCAGCCAAAAAAGTCGTAGTCCTCCAGTCAGGCTCTTGAGAACAGCTTCAGATTATCTTAGATTGTATTCCAAATGTTTCTACAAATAACTGTGCCTGAGCAAGCTTCATTTAGTCACAAAATCAGAGATGTCCATATGGTAACAACTTGGACACAGCACAGAGGAATACTTAGTTTACACAAAATGGCACAATTGAAATAAAAAAGAAACACACAAATCAAGGGAATTCAAATACATTTAAGAATCCTATCAAAGTAAAGTTGATTTTTCCAGAAGACATGTTGTTTTTAATTTGTGACTAGCGGAAGAGCCGACGTGTTTGATTAAGAGAAAGGAGAATAATAGTTTAAAACACTGTTCAAAAGTAATAACACGTTAAAGCAACTGCTGCTTTAACAATAAGATTTAAGGTGACTGCTTTTAAATAGGTCCCTTATGCAAAACAGCTTCACACAGGCTTTTTAAATTGTATCCAAAGCTAAGAATAATGTGTTTCTTGACCCTGCATGAGGTGCACTTGACAAGTCAATGCGTCATGTGGTTTGAGAAAGAAGCGACGGAGCGCCATGTGTCACACTCCTCTCGGCTAGGCCTCCAGCAGGACGCACCTCCCAGGAGGGCACCAACCTGACAGAAAGCGGCATGCCTTCTTGCTTCAATTAATAATCTGTAAAATCAATAAATACATCTTCATTTGTTTCCCCAATTTCCTATTTTCTTACCTCCCAGGAATCCAATTAGCAAGGTTTTCCACTTCATTAAGTCAAATCAATACAGTGACAATTGTGTCTTTGCAAAGTTTCACTGCAAATAAATAAATAAAAAGCAAGAGAGTTTTGGTTAAGTTCAAAGTTCTTTGGCAGACGCAGGCTTTACTCAGAATGAATACAACAATCCGAAACACCACGGATGCCTACCTTCATGCAGATTCTCAATATCGTACCTCAGAATTGGGAAATAAATATATATATATATATATATATATATATATATTTAAAATCTCACAAATTCAATGGACCCATTGTAAGATTTTTTTTTCTGAACATTACAATAAAATAAAAACAAAATGCCCAGGAATATCCAGTGCTTCAGTGAGTTTCACAACATATATTACACTAAATTCTATCCCTCAAAGGTTTCACTAGACAGGGAACATATTTTCTATTGCACAAATTCCCATTAACAGACACACGATGAGTTAAGTATGTGAGGGAATTCAGAGGTGTACGATATGTAAGTATTGGGATATCAGACAAATTACCAAAGGAATTGTTTAGAATATACTTAATAGGGTGGAGGTTCAGAATTCAGATTAATCACCTGCCATTCTTTCAATATATGGCTGAAGGGAATTGTGACATTCCTCCCACATTGCAAATCAAGTCCATTAAGAGGTTTTGGTTTTTGCAGACTCATCCTGATTTCCTGTTCCCAAGCTCTGAAACACAGCATGCTCTCGTAATAACATACGCCTGGTCCCTCATCATAGAATTTCATCAATGGCGGCAATAGGAAACTGTTTTTAAAACATCACCACACGCATTAATGGTCATGGTACCCACCCACAAGCTACAGATGTAGGTAAAAGCAAAGCAAAGTAATAGTGTAGACATCTAGAGGAGCTGACATCTTCCATTCATGGAAATTCAAGACTCAAAGTGAGGTTATTTACACTAAGAAGAACTGCTTTAAAGTCATTACTCAAGACTTTGTTTTTTCTTTTTCCAATACACTGCCCTGTTTCACAGTCTCATCCAGGATTACAAATAATAGAAATCAATACAACTTTGGATGTGTGACTGATGAAAGTGGTCCTGGCATGCGGAATTGATTAAACTGGATGGTGGATAAATAAATTAATGAATTAATGTGTCTTGGGTAGAATGCAGTTGTCTCCATCACTTTTGTCTCAGTCTGCGGTTATTATGTCAAAAGTGTTTCTTGTTTCTTGTTTTTTGTTTAGCTCCAGATGCTGTTGAACTCAGGGGAGTACAGTCCATGTGAAATACCTTTCATGTGAAATTCTCAGAAGCATCGTTGAAACTAGATGAAATTACGCTTCACCATGATTTTAAAATGCATCTCAAACCATAGTCAGTGCTAGTTAGAGGTACGTATTTAGAAGGCCTACCATTCTAAATCAATGACAGACCTTTTCCAAATTATCTTTCATAAAATGGAGAAAACACACAATACGTGCATGTGCTGCTAGCCATCCTGACCACCTGACATCTCCACAAAGACCAGCTATGAGTCAGGAAGATATAATGAGAGACTTGCCAATTATCAGTTTCAAAAACAGGGAGACGGCAAACAATTAAAACAAAACAGGGAAGTGCTTATGCCATGATTTGTACAAATAAGCCATTTATAATAGCTTTCTCTGTTGTCTACATGATTAATGAGGACCATCATTAAGATACCACAGAGCAGAAAGCATTTCAGAAATTGGACTTCTACATTCATCTCGAACTGAAATGGGTGTCCATTTTGTGAGGTAATGAATATAGTTGATAACAGATACAAAACATCTCTACCTTTCAAGGGAAATCTATCAAGGCACAAAGAACGGTAAGAAGAGGGGGACAAGTTTGCTAAGAAAAGTGCGTCCGTCACTTTTATTGCTGGGTTTATTTGTATTTTTCCTGGAACACAGGGACAGCAAATTCAGGATGGAGGTGCTTTGGTTGTTCATATTCAGTTCCCTGTTGTTTCAGCTAATAATAAATTCAAGAATCATTTAGTTAATTAACAAAATCGCAACACCCCCCCAAACCTCTTCATCTTCACACTACCTCCAAACACAGTCGTTATAAAAATAAATATCCACTCATATGTCATATTGTATTAATAAAGCAGATTGTTTCTCTTTTTTGGTTTTCGTCACTTCCAAAAAGTCACAAGGTGTTTACTACAGGCACACAGACTTCACAAGGTGCCGAGGTGTAAAGTGACTCTCCAGACAACAGACTGCGACATGCCTTAACGGAAATGTCTTGCGGAGGAGCAGCTAATCAATTGCGACATTTTGAAGACATGGTTTGTTTTAAGAAAGAATAGTATAGATGTTAGAATTACTCACCACACCTTTCATTAGACACGTCAGCAGTTGATATGAAATGCTACGCTACTGCAGAATACTAGATACTAGGGTAGATCGTGGAAAGAAAAAAAAAAAAAAAAAAAAAAAAAAAAAAAAAAAATCAGAGAGCTAGTTATTTTCCAACATGCAGATTTACATAATTTGTCACTGCCAAAAGAACTTGTATATAATTGAATAAATGTTTATTTATTTTTTTGTAAACTATTATAACACACTTGTAGCAGATAATTGTATGGCACCATTTAATGCACAGGCTTAAAACTATGCTTACTTTACTTATTGTGAATATGACATTTTAGCAATTCATCTGTGTTTAGTTTGGAGAAGTCGGGAGGCTAAACTGACTACTGCTTTTAAACCATTCAAATTGTTGAAAAACTATACACAGTGCTACACATCATTAGAAATAGGATTTTCTCCAGACTGAATGGATTGTAGTTCTTTAAAAGACAAAACCAAGAGCTACACGGAAGACAGAGTGGAATTATTCAAAGTGCTTTGGAAACGGATTAAATTATTTTAAATGGGAGCCACCATAAACTATTTGCTGGTTTCTGTGACTGTAGGCAGTAGGATCGTTTGTCTATATTTTGTTCATTTTGTGCTTTGTAGTGCATATAGACATAACAGAATAAAGCAACAAAACTCAAGGATACATTGCAACAGGAGCAGTCCCTGAATCCTCAAACTGCAATGCTTACCATCTGTTGTAAACAACATGCTACTCCTTATGGTAAAACAAGCTAAATAAGCTCACATATCCAAAGCTGCTTGATAATATTTAATAGAAAAAGGCCTTTTGTACTTTTTCCAAGAGGCACATTTCTTAAAAAAGGTGGTGCTCGTCATAACTGTCCAATAGTGAGTCCCCTTCCATATTTAAAAGTGGTTTCGAAATCGAGTAGGTTTAAAATTTCAAATCCCCCAGCGAAGCAACATGCAATTATGTGCTTCTCCGTCCTCGGTAACGTGTACTGCTAGTGATGCACAAAATGCCCTGAAGAGGTGGCACATTAAACATCAAAATGGCTGAAAGCTAGCGCAAGGAAAACCTAGTGAAGGCTAATGTATTTCCTCTGCTTTCCGCCAGTGACAGAAAGTTTCCCAGGTAATGCCAGCAGTAAAGTGGAATACATGTGTGTGCAAAACGTTTATTTTGTCTTCTGCGCTACCTTGTCGGTTTTGTCTTAAACAAAGAAGTGAGTCTTTGAAACCGGGGGACGTGTTTTGCACAAAAAAAAAAATAGGACTTCAGAAGAAAATCTCAGAGCTCCAGTCAACATTCCTTCACTCGGGATCTCACTACATGCTTTTATTGACCAGTCAGACAGCATCATAAGAAACCCTCTGGAGCTTAACACATCACTGAAAAGTACGAATCGGTGAGCCAGAAAGAAAGAGAGAGAGAGAAAAAACAGCATTCTATCATGTACATACAGACTAAGGCCGGAAAGCACATCAGTTTACTTTAATAATAAGCATTTGGGGTTAATTGTACCAACACAGTGCAGAATGGATTGGATCCCCACTGCTCTGAAATCAGTGCTTGCTATTTCTACTTTAAACGAGAAAGAAAACAGAAGACTTTTTTTTTCCTTTTTCTTTTCCCCCACCGTGGCAAAAACAGCATCCATCAATAACTGCACATGAGGGAGCTGCACAGCAAGAATTACTTTTTTTTTCCTCCATTGAAAGTGATGAAAGTGCAAGTCACAATCAAATCCTCCTAGCGTTTTGTTCATGCACAGGACATAAAGAGAGACTGGGTTTCACTGGCAGGATCACCATTCATAATTAAAAACGTTCCAAACATAAAAAAAGAGGAAAAAAAAGGATCTGGGGCACAACCTACTAGAAACCGAAGATCAGTGAGACTCTTCAAGAATGCTTTTTAAATAATCTCCAGGCCTATTTCCTTCACTCTTTCATGTAATTAAACTGTTGTCCTGCCAAAACATATCTAGTATTAGAATTCAGATGCCTTGCTCTGGGATACCTACAGGGAATGTGAAGAAACCACTCGCACTTCCAAACTGATTCTTCTCCAGAGATGGACTCGGATTTTAATCAGCCTGTAAGCCCCTCCTAACGCACAGCCTGCTCTCAGAGGAGACACTTTCACTGGGAGCCCCTCGCTTGATCTGCCGAAGCTCCTGCATCCACTCTGTATTTCCTTTTTGACGAGTTCAGCAGCTTATGTGGAAAGATGTAATTTATAATATCTTTTTCCAGGGCGCCCGAATAAAAAGGGTGTAGTGTGAGATAGCACCCGAACAGGAGACGGCTCTTTGTTAGAAGAGACTATATTTTCGTAAACAAATGGAGGCGGGGTGGGGGGCAATCTCCCGAGCACGTCAAATGATGCGTTTTTCCAGGCCATGTTTCTTCCCATTGTGCCGCAGACTTTGAGATGGCAAGGTTGAGGTAGAGATGACGTATCGGGAAAGACGCACCAGTCCAGGGACAATCTGCTCAAAAGAACCTCTGCCATTATACTCAATTTAATTATGTTAAATGCTGAACATCTAATGTGCCATCAGGTATCTTCTTTCACGTCCCTTTTTGAAAAACCAAAATATACCCCTGTACCTCCAATTCGCTTTTCGCTCAACATTTCTAAATGGATATCTGAGTGTATCTTTCAACCGTTAGTAAATCTGACTCCAATCAAAGCACCAGGAAACCAAAACCCGGCGTAACTTTGCCTGTCAGATGTGAAGAAAATGGTTGTGTCAGCTCCATACACTGTTGTGTACCTGACAGAAAGTCGGCCTGGCTTTTATGTTAGCAGGTATCTCTCAAAGTCTCTCTCTGGACTGGCATTGTGTCGAGTCCTGAACTGCACAAACCACCACAGGGAAGCATGTGGCTTTTAGAGCTGTCAATATGACTGTGCTTTCTGCAATGCTACAGCGGTTGTTGCATGACACCCCCAGACATCCTTAAAATGTCACCCAGCACTGGCAATTCTCCCTTACGTCTGAATGTCACTTATACCCCACCTTTCTATCAGTCACGGCTCGAACAGATTTTCCTTGAATGTTGGCATAGGTCTCCTCTCACGGAAAAGGCTGAATTCGAACTTTAAACCACTGGAGGGAGAAACGATTAATAATACATCATACATACAATAATCTCCCATACATATACTGTCCTATAATTTGGTCAACTGTATGACAGTACTGGCCAACATTAAATCGTTACCTGTATACCCAGAGGAATGGGTTTATTTTTTTTTTCTATTTTCACCTTATAGGGCTGATAAATCACTTCTTGAGGAAGACCTGTGAAAGTTCAATTCAGAAAACCAATCTGATGTTATGTTATCACCAGTTCAAAAGATGAAAAGAGACGTTTGCACAAAACCTTTTCTGACCTTTATTTATTTATTTTTAGAAGAGTATGGCAGGGTATTGTTATTAATTATCAAGTTATAAGTGCTCAAAATATACGAGTGACATATTTAACCGAGCGGAAATGTAAATGGGCCGTGAACAAAGCAATTCCCATAATGCATTATGTATGGTATATTCTACAGATCCATTTTCAACTGCCAATAGTCAACCATTTTTCTTGACAAACAGTATATAATTCAAATTTCATTTTTATACAAACAGGGAATCATGTTTATGCAACTGTATCTTTATTTTGTTCATATTATTTCTCAACACATCTCATTACTCTTTTGCTACCAACATTTTGTGAACAATATGAACGGCTGACAGGAGAAGTGAAAACTACACTCTCACCTCCAGATTGAAATAAATCCTGCAACCTCGTACAGGAGCCATTCAGCACCTGAAGTTTTAAGCAGGTATTAATACCCTTGAGTCTTGTCAGAGCAGCCGCAGATTGCTCATTTGTCTCGCGGTTTCATTTTGTTCCCTTGAATGCTTCTCAGACAGCCTTTAAGCACCACTCCGTTCGAAATATAAAAATCAATAGCGAAAACTAACATTTAAATCATCACGCAGGCGAACACAGCCATGCCCGTGACAACGCATTGTGTCTCAAAGTGAGCATGCATCACACTCGGCTGCAACTTCACCTGTCCCTATGAATTTCGTGAATAATGGTTACTTGCAATTATTCTTAAAGGTCAGGATAAGCACCCAATATATGCTCGGTTAAAAAAAGAAATTCCACCCAAGTTTGTTGTGGGGTTGATTCGAACAGCAATGATTTAAAAGCCCACCAGGGTTTGGCCCATTTCATGCACAAAAAAATTAAAAGATGATTTTTCTCTGTGCGTCAGCCTCCTTTTTCTTAAGTGAGCCTCTGCAAATCTCTCCCGTCCTCCCAAATTAAAATGACTGAATCCCGATCCTGTCTTTACACCAGAAACCCCCAGGTGACACACAACCACAGACACTGTACCGCGGTTTCAGATCATGGCAAAAGCTTTGAACATCACAAAGGCTACTTTGACACAAAAATAAATAAATAAGAGACTGGGAGCAGCCTGCGGTCAAAACTGTATTTATAATGAGCTTATATTTGACTTGATTTTGTTTTAGAAGTCTGCCAGGGAAGGAACACTGAAATTAAAGTGAAATTTGGAGTAGTGATATTAATACATGGCAAATGGGAGTGAAAGCAGTGTAATTACAGAATTAATAAAAAATGATTTTGTTTTGTTAAAGTGAAATTGACATTTATGCATGTTAAAATATCTGTCTCTTACTGTGTTTTTTTTTTAAAGTAATTGTAAGTGCATGCATCTCTCATTTAGAGACCAAAATATATATCAATTGTCTTTCATAAAGGAAAGACTACGCAAACAAAGGATAGACTAGAAAGATTTCAGCGGCAGTTATTGTGTTGTTAAAATGTCAAACTCGCCAAACACTCAAGTGGTGAAGCACTGAAAGTTATAAGTTTAAAATATATATCCATGCTTTTTTCCCCTTTACTTTCACATTTGAGTGCTGTCACACCTTGTCATGTTTAAATGGCTCACAAAAGGAGAAGAAAAAACACCCGCACCCAAAAATAAGAAACAAAAACAGTCCGCCCCTTTCCTCAGAGCCATACATTTTTCATTCAACTGTCATGCTGCATTGTGGTGACAGAAAAACAGTGAACTTGTGGCACCTGCCTTTCAGGATTCTCCAGCTCTGGCCAACAGGTAACATCTTAGACAGAAAGCTCGAATCCTTAAATTGATTTCCACAAGACCGTTGTCAAATCTGAAATGATGCAGATGCTTCTAAGGGAAGGGAAGGCACAAATGGCAGTATCAGGAAGAGATCAGGAGGTACAATATTTCAATATTGAAGAAGAACCAAACAGTGTTCGAAGGGTCAGTTTCGGGACAGACAACTCCATCTCAACTCCATTTTATCCATAAAGCTGTCAGCACATTACAGTGATCATTTTTCACACCAAATGGATAGTAATTCTGTTTAACCTCACAACATCTTATGGGGAAGTGTAGTCTGCTAATAATGCTGGTAAGCACATGATAGCCTGTCAAATTGAGATGCGCACCTTGGGAATTTTAACATCTCAGAAATTGGAGACTTAGTCTGATTGTGTCAGCAGTCTTGTAAAGTACAGTCTTCTGCACAAAAGGAGACAAAAGACAGGGGTATTCTAACTGCCCTTCATAATTCACTTTAAAGGACCTTTTCTTGTTTTTTCTTTTAAACTGATCCCTACATAAGAGTAGAACATAACTATCAATTTCTCTCTCAGCTGCTGTTTTCATTTGCTGAGCATTATTTTCACACAGAGAGGCGTCACAATCTGGAACAAACTCGCCAGCGATGTGGTTGAAGCTGAAAACTTGGGAACATTCAAAAATAGACTGGATAGGATCCTTGGATCACTTAGTTATTAATGGACACCAAACAAGCACGATGGGGCGAATGGCCTCCTCTCGTGTGTAAACTTTCTTATGTTCTTATTATCTAGGTCTATTTAATATTCTGGCCATACAAATTGTTTAAATGAGACAATAAGAACACTTGAAAAGTTGATATTCCCATAAACTTCTCTAAGGTTGTGTTCATGAAACCTGAAAGTCCTTTTTCACTGATGGGAGAGGAAGTAAGCAGACATGCTCCCAAGTGTTAGGATGTGAGATGAGGCGTGAACTTATGTCCTGGAAGGGAGAGAGGCCCCACTGGGAATGGGGAGCCACATTAAGAGGCTCCAACATCAGGTCACCTTCACAGAAAAGGTCAGCGAGAAGAATCTGTTAAAAGCGCTTTCAGATGGAGGTCAACAATCCTTTCAGAGATGTTCAGAAGCCGGCTCCTTCATCATCTCTCCAGGGGCCGGATTTGCAAGACTAAGGTACTCATTTGAGCCATAAAAGTTATATACGTAGCTTTTTAGAAGTCCTTTCTCCTAAAATGATTTATCAAAATAACCTTTACTTACTGCTGCTTAAATTCCATTGTGCTTTTTGCACCTGTTCTGCACTTTTCTGCACTTTTTTCCTGAGCCAGTACAATATCTTTGTGTAGGTAAATTCAATTCAATATTCAGAAATATGACTGAATTCCTGCAGCGTATGATTTGTTTGTCCTTCCACAACTTCCAGATCAAATTGTTGTCTGAGAAAATACATTTCACAAATCGAAAATTAACACACACACACACACACGACATTAATTCAGAAATCATCTTAAATTGATAAAACATTTTGGGGAGCAAAACAAGTCACCTGGTAGTTGCCAATGCGGTAATACAGGGTGCTTGATACCGTCACTCCACATATTGCTAATTTGCAGAAATTTCTACTTGTAATTCAGCTTACCTTTCCTATTTCTATTGGCCACCCTACAAAATCAGTCTATGGATCACTGCCACGGGTGGCACTAGTGAGATTATTAATTTGCTGTGATTGATCCAAGTACATTAGGAATTACCTCCTAATTAAAACACGTACGGCCTATTATATGGCAAATTGAAGTCAACAAAAACCTTTTGTGGTAGTAAGTTACATCACCGCGTTATAGACTTTAAATACTGAAATGCATTGGCACTGAAATATGTGGCACTGGGGAAGAGGTTTGTAAACTGACAAGCAGGCTGAGACTGCAAATCCCGGTTCTCACTAGGGGGCAGCACAGCCATTGCTTCGGTACTCCTGTCAGAAACATCTCTACCCCCTTCCCAGACCCTTGTGGTAATTCCCACTAAAAAGCAAAATGCAGATTTCCCACTGTTTCTCTCTCTCTCGCTCTCCCTCTACCTCTTTTTGCTGGTTTTACGGCATCACCTTCATCATTTTGTCACGCTTGCAGTTCTGCCTGGGCAAAGCAATTTCCCCCCAATATCCTTTTTCTCTTATCTCTACGTTTTACATATCCTTGCTTCTTACACAAGAAGGTGACAGACTCATATATACATTGCCTATACATTTCTCTACCGGGCCTCCACAGTTTGTCACCAGTTTCAACCAGCTGCAGGTTTCCTGCAGAAACGGAGGGGTTACATTAAAGATAGGACTCTGCTTATCTTAGTTATGAATGCATTACAACATGGATTTATGGAGAGGATTGCCAGTTACATACTGAATAATGGACTAATGCACCAACAGATTTCAGTCGCAATGCAATATAAATGCTTGTGGTAAAAATCCCATGCATTCCTGAAATCTATAGTTTCTATCCATATCTGAACCCATAACATAGCTTCTATATAATCAATGACAATAAACAGATGTTTCTCTGAACCTAAGTCATGTAATAATCCCTTATTATTGACATGTGATGTTCAATAGTCAAAAGACAACAATGACAACATAAACGGATTGATCGATTGTCATCCTTTGTTGAAATATGCATGCACACGTAAGCACCACTGCATTTGTTGATATCGTTTTGTGAAACTGTCATCCCGGGCCTTTCGGAGTCCCACATCGATCACCTGAGGTCGTGTTTTGGTTTTGTTTGAAAAAGGAGCCAATCTAACAAAAGTTAGACTGATTAAAGTTAAAGATATTGTAATCTGTGGTGAGCACTGTATTAAGGTGTAACTTTTCTACGGACATCCACTTTCCTGTCTTTACATTTCGAATAAGGTTTCTATTTCCCCCCCACGTCTTCTTGTCTCTTTTCGCCGTGGATTCGGATTCAGGGCGATGCGTTCAACATAACAAGAACATTTAATTATGGAAGCATGTGGCTGACATAAGTTAATGTTTGTAGAAGGAACTGACAAGATGTTGTACAAGTAAGTGTACAGAGGGATGGTATTAAATCCCTTCAGCTGCATTCACATACTCGGGCTTATTAGGCCAAAGCTAAGCAGCCTATCTGATACATTTCGATACTGATATGTCACAGGGAACATAATTTAGCTTCCACATGGAAGAATCCTTATGAGGCAGATTTTATACGTTCCAAAAGAAACAGACACGTTCCTACTGTAAACAAACCAACAAAACAACCAAACAAGAAAATGCTGACGTGAGAAAACACGACTAAAACAGAACAAAAAAACAAGCTTGTCCATTATGTATTTATATAAACACGCACACCTATAATACGAGTCTTAATATGCTACAAGTCCTGTCTTCTTGCTTTAAACGTGGAAGAGTATTTGTATTCTGCAGTACCGTGTTCATTAATAGTTCTAACACAAGTACACAACACTACTTAAGGATTCCTTCTGGATCTTTTTCCACTAGGCAAAAAACGGCATGCTGTTAAGCGCTACTGCATGCCTGGGCAGTGATAGCCAATTAAGCCCACTCTGACAAATGATATGGAGCCGGGGCTGCAATTAGGAGGCAGGGATGGCGTCTCATTACAAATAAAATCAGATTCCTTCTGTGAGGTCTTGGAGCTTGCACTCCCGATCTTAGATTTTAATATTGCTCATTATCGCTGGCTTACTCGCTGTGTACCTGAACACGGTTTTCAGTCTTTAAAAAGATGATAAATACATCAAAAAAAAATTTGGGAAACAAAGGATGTGTTGCCAGGCCCCCGAGCCCAACACGCAGCCACCCCAGTCACTCCTTAGGTGTCTGGGAAAGTGTGGCAGGTTTTTATATTCAAAACTGTGGAATCAGCATTATGCGCTAAGTGACTATTACCTGAGCTCTTAGCAGTCTTCCTATTAAAGCCATGAGTCAGAAACCATACTCCCTGCTGATGTATGACATATAGAAATAGGTCTCATTTGATTCCTCTGGAGAGGTGATTTCTTTTCATCCCCCTTACAAAATCAAGGTTCAGTTCTTGAGGAGGTGGTCCGTCAGGAAATGTCCAGTAAAAAAGGTTAAATATAGCTTTTAATTTGTAGTGTTGCTAAGGGGACTGTATCGCAAAAGGGTCATATAATGATTTAGTTAGTAAACAGGGTTGCCCATGCAGCAAGTTAATTATTCTAATGAAGTACGGTATCTCAGAAATGCTCATTTAAAAATCAAACCATAACTGTCGGTAAAGGCTGACTTATGTGCTTTTTTTTTTTTTTATATCCTCCTAGTCTATACCATCACTTGAGCTCGGAAGAAAAATAAAAAATCGACAGTTCAGCACTTTTTCCCTTTGCTTCTCATCATCTAATAAACCTGCGCTGGGGGTTAGCTTTATTAAATTGGGTCCCGTGTCTCCAGACACTATGCACAGATATTGCTTGACTATGTCTGGAGAACTCTTCGGTCATCGGTTGTGATCCGCTCGAAGGGAAGCGGTCACACAGAATCTGCATGAAATCCAGAAAACGGGATATAAATGAGAATGTCACATTCCTGACTTGTGGAGTATTTAAGCCGGCATCATGTATCGATACAAGCTTGTGCATTTCATTTGAAAGGATGCATCTTAAACCAAAGAGAGATTTGCTTCAGAATGAATGACAATGGCCACCAATAGGATCCCTGTAGTGACTTGTATACTGTATACATCTGCATTCCCAATGTCATAATAGCATTCTGGCTCAACGGCCCGCCTTCTCTACAGTTCTCATTAGTTGCCAAGTATCATATCTCTGGTCTTTGATCCAATACAACTAATTAACCTACTGCTTAGAAACAGCAACACTTTCTTCTTTGAAAATGGCACAGAGAGAGTTTCATTTGAAATATGATTGCCTTATTATTATTAGCATAACTAATATTGACTCAAGTAACATATCTGCATTCTCCACATCCACCTCACATTTTCCAGACCTCACCAAATCCACATTTACCACCCGAGGAGCACTATTTTTGTTGTTAAATTCTCCAACAGTCAAACGTCCTCTTCATTTGTTACACAGAAAATGAGTTGTACTTTCTCTCCCCACATAATTACTGCAGCTGTCAAATATGAACGATATTGGAGCAAGTAGGACTCCCCATTGTGGGGGGTTCATGTTTTTGATTGGGGGGTTGGTAATAACCTAAATAAGAGCACGTTCTCTTCGACTTCTTTTTAATTACTGCTTCCTATACTCTTGTGCACGGAAACAGCAGTGTTGTGAAAACTATTCAAAGAAAGCGTCTGTCATTCTCTCTTCTGTGCCCTGTTGGGGTTTTTAAACATTTAACTTTCGGGTCCAATGCAATCAATTTGAAAATGTCAGCCTGCGCTTGTGCAGGGGGCGTGTCCTCCAGGCTCCTGTCTCAGCAACGTCTGTCACATCTGCTACAGAGCTGTTAAGTGACTATAGGCACTTCCCTCCCATCACTGTTTGGAGAGAGACATTTCTGCAACAGCTTTAGCTCTTTAAGGCCTCATACTAAGAGGGTATCACATATCACACATGTTTACATATATAATACAACATTAATTTGTTTAAAAAAAAGCCCAGATTACTACAGAGAAGAATGTTGGTATGTTTCATGTGTATACATCTGTTCTTAGGTAACTATTTAAACCAAAATTGTCCTGCTGCTACCACACATTTCTGTTCAGAGGCTGTACTGGAAGAATGCGGCCTGCCCTCTCAAGCAAATGTTTTCTGTGGCCAAATACTGACAACAGTTACTCGAGACCGCAGCCAAAACTCATGCTGTGCATCTGCAAGGATTTCTCAAAGGCACTCACGGACGTTTCTACTTTTGAAAACTACTCTGAGCCGTGTGACCCTCTCTCGCATTCCCTTTGTTCCCTCTCAGTGTGGACACCATGTTGCATCCCCAGAGCGTGTCAGAGGGGTTTCGCATCACATCCCATTATACTGCAGCCAGGACGGGAACCAAACAATCCATCCACACCTTTATTGGAAACTTCATTCACTACAGTAATAAAGAAAAGAACAAATCCTACCCTCCTTTGTTAACTTCTCTTGGGACATTTCCTCACGCAATTATGTCACGTGCAAGTACAGAACCTACTCTCCTCCCAGCCAGACGCTTGAGATTGTGTCTCATCCCGGAAAGGTGCGACTTTAATCCTTGATCACAGTAGACAAAGGCTTTACAACTACTACTGGAACAGCGAACAGAAAAAAAGGTCTTATTTAGAGAAAGGAAAATCCTTCCAGTTAATACAGAAAAGCACTTGAGAAAAAGAAAGATAACATTTTGGATATAAATCATCCTGATTTAAGCAGCCCCCAAGAGGCTGACAAAGACAAAGAGAAAAAAAAGAAAAGGAAAGGAAAGGAAAATACTAGTTCGGCAGTTGCTTTCATTCATATACAGCTGCAAATTAAACACTTTGTGTATTTTCGGTTATTCTAATATGAATGAAAACACCATTACAGTTTCAAGTTGCTATTGAGGAATTCATGTATTCATTTAAAGTATGTACATATAGTGTATATGGTTTTTTAAGTATGTATTTATTTTTTACATTTTAAAACATACGCTTGTAAATAATGTGTTAGTTAGTGAGTTAATCTGAACGTTTACACTGTTGATAGTCACAATTTATAGTTATGCAATGTACCATTCTGTTCTCCATAATTTTTTCAGTATTATTCCTTTAACAGCTACACATAAGATTCAGTTAGTTCCCAGGCAAACCGCAAGACATGCATACTCTTTGACTTCAGACTTCAGTTAAGATCCAGCCAGCTTTACAAGTACTCTCGTAGACACTAGGATGCAACGTGTCGCCTTGAATAATCACTGGAGCTTTGTCTTCCTTTTTTTCTCCCCCTACTGCATGATGGCACTATGCACATTTTCTGGTAACTTTCATCATTGTACATTTAAATAATGTGCAAGAAATGAGAAACTGTGCATTTTCATCCCGCCACGCAACACAACACTATCGATATCTCACCTCAACACACATCCTGATAAAACATATATATGCAAAATAAAACATGAGGCAGCGAAGTATTAACTGTAGCGATATTACATGCAGGATTATCTAGCAACAATACACACATTGATACACACACAGGAGAAGAAAAAAAATGACATTACTTTGTGAGAATAAGATCCTATAGTTGACTGACAATAAGTGGGTTGCTTTGGTTGCTTTTATTTTCCTGCAGACATTTCATAGACCTCAAACAAATAAAATGGAAAAGTTCATAAGGGCGGCTGTGGTCTCGTCAGTAAAACACCGAGCTTTTTACTCAAAAGACCAACTCAAGAGCATTGCATCGCTTATCCGACACAGATATTCAGAAATCCGTAATGCATTAGCATTAGCTGTGGAAACATGCATTTGAGGAAAAGGATTATACAAAAAAAAACATGAAAATGTAGCAATTGTGGTTGGTTACATGCTTGCGTTCACATCTGAGAGTGAGGGGACACCTTTTTCACACGGGGGGTTTGTTTTCAGGGTCCACAACTGTACTGGAATTGATAAAAGATACTCAAGGCTTTGAATGCTGAAAACTGCCCCTTTCAACCTTGCCAGTATTTGGAGTTTAGTCTTCACTTTGTTCCCCATAGTAACAGGCTGTCTCCTTTTGGTGTAAATGAGCTCCTTGATGGCAAGAGCTTGAAAAATCATGGGCCATTATTTCACAGCTGCTTCCATTTTATTTACATATGCCCGAATGAAGGGTGTGCAGGCGTTTTTGACGGATGTCCTCACTTCATCACGGTGACAAACAGGAGCAGCAACAGGCAAACATCACACCCATTGCACCGAGCGTGGTTACCGTGGGTTGTGGCAGAGCCCGGGTGAGGAGCCATTAAACTTAAAAAAAAACTGTAGCACACACCTAGGTTGGTAAAAAGATAGATCTTTCTGACAGACAACAACAGCAACCAAAAACAGCAGCATTCTTTAACCCTGCCGCCTCCAAAAGGTCAGGCCTGCATCACAATGCGGGAGAGCGGAATCAAAAAGCCATCAACTTGGTGTTAACCGCATACATAAACGGGGTAAATAAATCACACAGGTTGACTGTTCATCAGATGGAAGCTCGGCGCCGGTTGTTAAACCCACTCAATCCGTCTCTCTCCTGCTCTTGCTTAACGCCACCTGAGTGACTCAATCCAGAAAGCAAGGCCTTCTGATTACACTCGGGGTGCGGTGAAAACAGCCCACGTCTTCTCTTAAAAGAAGAAAAAAAAAAAAATAATAATAATAATAATAAAAATCCTTCGGGTATGTCACATCGATGGTGCAGCACAGATATCTCCCAGCATCCCCCTGACAGGGCTGTCACAACCACAACAGTCGGTGTTGCTAAACTACTTTGGAGTGCCTCGTGCTTGTCTTGCTTATGACAGTTATCCTGTTAGTGCACTACAGACACAACCTTCCTCTTCCCTCTTTATTCCTCCCTCCCTCTCCTCTATTACCGCTGCTAGAGTCTTTCACCACAGCTCCGATTACTGTATCCCGGCGAGACATGCTAAGCTAATTCACGCTCATAAGGGTGCCGTTTGATTACGGAGCTCCCTATTGTCAACGTACAATACAGCAATGCTTTCACGTGTGAGGTTGTGTCAGCTTAACAAAAAGGACTTCACCTCACCTCAGTGCAAATTGTAACGTGTTTGTTTTTTTTTCCCCACGCTTATCATTCAGCCATTCTCCCCAGACGGATGGAAGGATGGATGACAGACCTGTATATATTAGGTGGACTTCTATGTTGATGCTGTTTGTTTTAAAGCCAAATGAGAGAATATGAATTCTATTCCATTTTCACATTGTTGCAGAGCTTTAAATTACCTAAACGTACGGAAACATCCTTTCTACACATCGCCTCTACTCTGTCCACAAAACAGAAGAAGCGGCACTTGGAAGAGAGTGACGAACTAAACCAGGGTGTCTCGGAAGTAATGCTGCTTTAGGGAAAAAAAAAAAAAACAGGACAAAGTGAGACATAAGTATGTTGTTAGTACATGTGAAGTGTTAATGGGAAAACTCATCCAACTACATGTGTGTCTCTTTCGAAGAATATGCTGTCACATGCCAGGCTGGGGATTTCCTATTCCATTATACCTCCCCAGGTCCTGAACGCCTTAACCTGTGACCCCATGCAGAGAAATCCGACTTCAGACTTTGCCCCTAGATGAGCCGATTTCGAAAATTCCAATAAGGCAATGGGTTAAATAAACACTGAACGGTTCAACTTCAAATTTAGAGACAGAAAAAAAAAAGCAGCCGGAATTGTTACGGAGAACCGCCGGGCACATTAGCGGTAAATTACTCGGCATCTTGAATTTAATTAAGAGAAGAAACGGGTGAAAGCAGGGCAGGGCTTGACAAGCGCGGCACCCAGTTCGCTAGAGGTGTGTTCGCTTGCGTTGTGTTCGCTTGCGTTGTGCATTTTGTTTGTGCGTGTCGAAATCAAATCCAATTCCCCTTGATAATTTAATCACAGCCCTATCGCTGAAAACGAGCTCTCTCCTACTAATTATCAACACGTTCTGAAAATCCTTGCCTTAATAAAGATGCTTATTATTGCTATTAACACCAGATGCTCTTCATCCATCACGCCTCTTCTGAGTCTGGCCAGACAACTGTTCTATTGCCTGCAATTAAAATCCATTAACAAGTTCTTAAGTTCACCCCAGCGAGACTTGGGACTCTTACAGATCCTGTGCCGTCGCCTGAAGTGCCGGATAGGCCGTCTATTTTGGGGTAACCCGCTATTTAAGAATGCATCCTGCCACGAGGCAAGCATGCAAGTCTAGTTGGTTTTCTAAATAATTCCACATCAATTTGAGACCTCCTGAAGCCAGACCCGGCAAGAGCTAATATAATTTGTTTAGCACAGCAGTGCACAAGCTGCTCAGGTCTCCTAATGAACTCATCCATTACTTTTTTTTTCCCCCTTCTTTTTTTTTTTTCTAATTTTGCTCATTTGCCATTTCAGGCACTCTACCCGCCCCTTGCTTAACTTTGATGTCATTGTTAAACACACCTGCACAACACACCGCTCGGAGGTGTGAAGCGTACATTACGGAAGCAGATGTACTCTGGGTGCTGGCGTTGTTTTTTTTTTTTTTAATTATGTATCTCTGTCTGTAGGTTGACTACACCTGCAGTGTATCTCTGCCATAGCGGCCATCTGTGGTGAAACAGATTGGGCCCATTGACTGAGACTAAATGAGATGGACAAGCCCCACACTGCAGCAATCCTTTATCATTTTTTGTTCTAATTGCACATTGTAAGTTGCCTTTGATGCAATAAACTGCCAGTACAACTCACTACTAGACTTACGATGGAATGCAACATTGTTTCTGTTATTATTTTCCTTTTATTTCCAATACACAGAACTGTGTGGGATATTCATATAAATAAACAGATGGGGAATTAATACATTGCACCAACAAACCCTCCTAAACTGGTTGCGGTTTAATGTGACGGTGTTTGCAATTTCTAAATATGTGGATGATAACATATACTAATTACATCAACGTGCTCTACTCCTGGGTGAGATGACTGGCAGATTGCTTTCGATTTCACCTTTAAAGTGTTTAATTTAAAGATCAAAATTAAATATTGATAGCCCTGCAGGATTTGGAGAAGTTGGCTAGCATGAAACATGAGAACAGACATTGTGTGACGTGTGTATGGTCTATGCAACATATAAAACACATTCGAGATGGAAAGGTAGGAATTGTTGAATATATCACATAGCTCATGAATACACAACAACTGTACCAGATCACCAGCACAAGATAAAATACTATAGGAGTTCCCCCCTCTCCCGAGTTCTCACTGACTGATTAACAATCCTTTATCAGAGGTGCAAACTTGGCCTGGCAATTTTCACAGCTGCTATGGGTTTACATTAAAAAGCCTCCTTTGGTGAAAACGGATTTGCGGAAAGAAGGTGCTTGATTTGGTCTTTTTTGGGGCTAAGAAAAAAAGGAACAAAAAAAACTCGCACATGAAATGCAACATTTTTAGGTAAGCTGACATCCTGGCCCAAGAGACCTTCGACAGATGTGTGCGAACAAATATCAGGAGAGAGCAAAATGACTGTGGAGTGCTTAACATTTCCACGAATTGCATAAGCCACGGATTTGTCTTAAAGTTATTATTTCTTATCCAATGTAAAAGCAGAATTAAAGAACAGTAACACGCCTATACAATCTCTTGCTTGTTTTACCTTTTCAAAATTGCTAATTTAACTGTTGAACTGCATGCGCCCCATTAATTAGATCTCCACAGATGCATGTGACAGAGGAAAGAATAGTCCTGTCAGATGAAAATTAACAAAAGCCTTCATACACCTCCAAAAGAAATCTCATCTCCTCTGCACTGAGTATTGTAGAAGAGCACAGTGGATTTAGACCAAGACATCAGCAGAAAAACAAACGGCTGCAGTTACATAATGGAAAATAAAAGCCAGAAAGCTATTCCTGAATTACGGGCACATTGTGTTGGGTTTGTTGTACAAGTACACAGATTTACTGTCTGCAGGGAAGGAGACGGCATTCAGTGGAGATGCTGCTTTAGCACTAAACACTGTCATTTGATTCAATTCCAGAAAACACTGCATGACAATTGCAATGCCTTGAACAGGGTTATTGAGTTTCAAATGGGAGAAGCTACCACTCGTTCCTCGCTGACGCTCACAGTTTGTCGCCTACCTGCCGCTGTTTAATCGTTTTATCAACACAACCACTGATTACTTTAACAATTTCCCTGACCTTATTAAACTCATAAATTCAATTTGAACGGCATTGTTTTATTTTACAAAAACAAAGAAAAAGAAGTTGAACAGCAGGTTGTCAGACCTACGCTGCTATTAAAGATACAGACAATTTAACAGGAAAATAAAGGTAAACATATTGGCAGGCGAATCTTTTCTAGGAGGAGGGTAGTGTATTTATTCATTACACAACTGAACAATGCAATACACTTCCAATCTCCAGTTTTGTAAGATATCCACAAAGTGATTAGAAGG
The DNA here is from genome assembly GCF_036373705.1 of Amia ocellicauda. Taxonomy (NCBI): domain Eukaryota; kingdom Metazoa; phylum Chordata; class Actinopteri; order Amiiformes; family Amiidae; genus Amia; species Amia ocellicauda. Next base: position 11,784,752 of record NC_089860.1, read on the forward strand.
TCCCTGGCACACGAGTCTCACAAAGAATACTCTAAGAATCAAGATTGTTCGAATCAGGAGAAGCAAACTATCAGTCCCCTTCCCACCTCCCTACCCCCACGGTATCCCGTCAATTTGTCACGTGCCCAAAACACAGACTCAGACGTCCCCAGGACTGATACTTGGTCTCTGAGTGACATGACTGCCTACCAAAGTGAAAGGAGCAGCATGAACATACAGGGAAACAAGAACAGCTCTAAAGTATGAGGGAGAGATTCCAGTAAAAAACATTCTTCTGTAAACAGATAGTGATTTCACAAAATTATGACTGTTCACAGTATCATTTCTACAATACTGTAAAATAAGCAATATGTATCGCACTGAAACAGAACAAAGCGACAGATTATGTTTCAAATGTCAAGGAAGTTTCCCCAACAAAAGCCAATTCCATAGTCTGCTTTTTTTACGTGTTTAATAGCCTTTCAAACATGAAACTCGTACGGCGATCGGGGGGTTTCTCCGAACCACACATCACTTCATGTTTGTTCTGCACAGATGACAATGGAGTTTTACTTAAAAGAAAAAAACAGACAGCACTGTCTCCATCTGGGAAAAAACACTTAAAAAAAATAAATAGAGTAAAATAAATAATAAACAGGAACCGTGTTTGCTGCCAGCCACCTCCTCATAAACATAAAAGTCCATTAAGTTCCATTAAATCAGTGTCAATGTTAGCTTTATCTGTAGCCATAGTCGGAATCCTTCAGCAACATAAAACATATCAGACAAAAAAAAAACTATGCCAAATGCATTTATTTATAAGTTTACACAATTGCTCTGAACCTTATCTTTTAAAGAGCCCATGAGGCAGATAACTAAAAATTACATTAAATATTAAATGAACATTAAATATGCACAAATAGTAAAAACGCAAGCATTTCGGATCTAATGACTGTGCAGCGTGACTCCCATAGGCACAGTGTGTGTGTCTGTGTGTGTGAGTGTGTGTCTGATGGGCGGCCGGGGGTGGGGGTGGAGGGGATAACAGGCACAGTTTGTTTCCAATTACAAACACTTTGTATTAGCCGCTAGGTCTCCAATTGCCAGCCAGTTCAGTTGCAGGTGAGGTTGTATATTTCTTTGCAAAGCGTTCTGCCTTCAGGGCAAAGAACAGAAAGATGAACTGCCTGACAATGCGTTCCGGTTTCCCTTTTAGACCTATCGGGAGACTCTTTTTCAACTCTGCAAAGGGCAAAGGCAGGAAAGTTTTTTTTTTTCCCCTCCGCCCCCCTCTCGCCCTAACATTGGAATTCATAACACTTTGGTATGTAGGGAACGGTAAGAGTCTAGACCCTTCTGTACTCCGGGAGCATCGGTTAGCGTGTGGGGCTGCACATGTCATTTATTCACGCCTATAAAAGCCAATCATTACCCCTCAGTGCATTAAAACTGTGTTTACACTGCAAGGTCAAACCTAAAGCGGCTTTATTGTTATAAGCATTCTGTGTGGTGTTTACACTGTGGAGGGACCTAAGCCAGCTGAGGTCTGACCTGCATGCATACCTCCTAATTATAATACGCGCTGTGTGACGCCATAATCACCCCCCACCCCCGAATGACAAGTTTTCCAGTGTAAACGCAGTATAATATACATAAATGTAATGTGTGGTACCCAACCAAGGACATCATGAATGGTACACTAGCATTCAGTTGAGTAAAGCTGTTTTTTTTTGTTTGTTTTTTACCGTCTATGTGGTTTTGTTTTGAAGACAATCGGATCACTCAAATGTCCAAATTGATTAAATGAGTTATTACTGTACAGTAATAACTTGCATTGCCGAGGAGGAGAGAGAGAGGACGTGGTGGCAGTAGTTTAATTAAAATGTCACACCAAATTCTCTGGTGGTTACTTTTGCCCATAATTAAGAATTACAGATCATTAGTTCACAAATTTGTTGCGAGCTCAGAAAAGGTTAATTTAATCCTTGACGCTTGATTAAAAATACAGTGTTGTTCATCTACTTATTCGCCGGTCTAAGTGGAAGCTGGATAATATTTAAATGAACAAGATGGATGGCGTGTGCCCTATGATTTGGGAATGAGATCTGGAGAAAGGCAGCCCACTGCTATTTTCAGATGCTTAGTCGATGCAAGCGAAGGAGACTTGCAAGTCTTGTTAAAGATCCCCTTATGTGCGTATGTGCTGAACGGACAAAAACAGTGAGCAAAAAGGAGGCATGACAGTCTTCAATTTGATGTGACCATTAATCTACGGGGGTTCTGAAAGACTGGAACTATTCAGTGGCAGTAATCCTCCCCTATGTGCAAATCCACCAGGAGAATGGCGTGCTCCTGAGTCCTCAGCGACTTTAACATATCATATTACAAAACTTCTTCCCAAGTCTCGGACAGAATAAAATAGGGGGGCGATATTATTTTATGGCGAGGCAAACCAAATATCTCACCTTCTCTCACAGTCATTTGAAACTGAAAGAGAAACGTGCACAGTGCAGATTTGACACTGATTTTAATCAACACATGCTGGCATTCATTAATTCTGATTAGATGTGTTATGCAGTGCAAGTATGGTATAGTGGGCATTTACCGAGTAGTAGGCTATATACTATTTTGTCAAATGGTAGTGATCACATGACCTTTACAACTGCAGTCACCAAAATCATATCACAGTATCTTCAGGAACAGAGGAGCATCAATCTACTCACATCTATGGCAGCACTCTATTGCCATCGCACCTCCGAGCACTTGACCAGCACAGCCTGAGCAACACATATGTACATTTTGGAGAACCCATGTGGAATGACATCACCATCACAGACTCACACGCACAATGATCCATGTACTGCAGTGTAATGAGCGGTTTATGTCCAGGCTTGTTATACATGCCACAGTTGAAGGTATACTATATCAAAATAGGGAGTGAAGGACATAGAGGGTTTAAGGTTAGCAATCAGGCAATTTTATTCAGTTTTTCAAATGAAACACCGTATATCCTCCTTGCGTAGGAGTCTCCAAACTCCCCAGGTGACAGGACTGACCTGTCACATATAGACGGGTGACAAATCAAAGGAAAACCTGAATAAAATAGTGTAGGAACATAACGAATGCAGATGCCTCCAAACAGGTGTACTGCATGATACAATTAAGCAATTAACATCCTATCATGCTCTGTGGCATGTATAAAAATGCTGAGCAGGCCCAGATCTCAACCCAATTGAACACCTATGGGAGATTGTGGACCGACGTGTTAGACAGTGCTCTTCACCACCATCATCAAAACCCCAAATGAGGGAATATCTTTTGGAAGAATGGTGTTCATCCCTCCAGTAGAGTTCAGAGACTCGTTAAATCTGTGTCAAGAGCACTGAAGCTGTCCTGGCAGCTCGTGGTGCCCAACACCTTACCGAGACACTGTATGTTGTTTTTTCCTTTAATGTGTCACCTGCCTGAAATTACTTTTTTCCAAATTTGTACTTGCCACTGTCTGCAAAAAGGCCTCAGCTATTTAATAAACTGCAGACATCTCTTCATTTGCTGTGAAATGAACAGGGTAAGGAATGAATGAAGGAATGAATGAATGAATGAATGAATGACTGACTGACTGAATGATATTAAGATAAATACCTCATTACAAGGGACTGAACACATAATTACCATGAAGTTCCAAAGCATTGCATTAAGCAGTTAAAATTAGATTTAGTAATTAATTGTAACATTGGCCATCACTTTTAATTAACAAGGCTTTGGTAGACTGAGGCTTAAGCAGGTAAGGGGGCCAGATGTGAAGATGGCAACACACAGACACGCATGCATACAAACCAGACCAGACACTACCAAGGTATCAACCATTCAGTAAATATGACACGTGTGGTGATAACAATGATGCATTAACATTTGTAACAAGGAATAAGGCAAAAGGCTATTCCAGATTTCAGATTTTACTGCTACACCATATAATTAATACTTTTCTTTTTTGGTATTAAGTATCACCATTATGAAACGACGTACTGAATTAATAGGGAGTGAAGTAATATATGGAAGCAATCCAACATAAAAATACTCTTTTACTCAGGCAGCATTTTCCGCCCTGCTCATTTTACCTCACTGCTTTCAACAAAGAAAAAACAAATTCCTGTTATGAAACCAAAATGAAATGTTCAACACGCCTTCAGAGATTTCTAATATTGCCTCCTGAAAGATTTGTTTGGCAGTTTACAACTCCATTGCCTTGCGTTTCTTGTTAGGAGAACACGGGTGTAAACTTACTGCGAAGGTAAATGTTTTACGAAGATGGCGCAGAGGGGTGCAATTTATTATTTTTAACATTCCTCTCATTCAGAATGACCTCTCACCATTACGGCCTGTCAAAGCCAACGGTACCAAAAGTTGACTGTTGTACTCTAAAAGTCATAAAGCTGTGTCAGTAGCTTCAAAAGAAAGAGGGGGGGGGGGGGCTTCAGTAAACTCTAGCAGCTTTAATGGAGTACCGGAAATATTATTGCTGCCATATTGTGCTTTTGATAGATATGCAGATTTCTCACAATTAGAATTATCATGTTCAATTTAAAAATGGTAACCTCAGTTCACAAGCAATTATAACCTATACTGGCTCTATACATTTTAATGTTTTCACTTCGCTGCAGGAAGTGTAATTTTGTTAATTAATAGAAAGCTCAAAAATAGAATTTGTTAAAGGGATTTCGTACTTAAGCATCAGAGTTTAATAAGTTAAATGTTCTTAAATTGATTAATTAAAGAACACGGAAGGATAGCAACACAAGAAATTACACTGGCTATGATGCATTTGATTTATTTGCAGTGGTGTGCATTTTCTTTTTAGAAAATCTTTTAAATTGTAATTTAATGAGATTTGTACACACACGCACACACATACGACAAATTACCAATTATTTTCTACAAAGTCATCAAAACCTTAATCACTAACACACATTCTGACATTTAACAGAAACCTGTCTGTGCTGTGGGTCTTTGTTGTCTTGAAATATGAAATTCTGCCCAATCAGCTTCTTCCTAGGTGAAATCGCAGTATAGGCTAAAATACCGTTACATTTACACTGATCCATAATTCCATTTATTCCACAAAATAGCCAACATCAGATTTCTAAACACTCCCAGGTGTTTTACAGTTTGTATAGCTGTGCATTATTTGTCTCTTATTTTACAATAACGGCATGTGTGGCGTATTCAAGATCCCAATAAAATGAGATAATTGATCGTTTGCATTTTTGACACTTTCTTGGGATATGCAGTTACTGTCATTTTATTTTCTTTGTTCCACAACTCAAATCAGTAAAGCAGTGGTGTGATCTAATAAATGTGCTCTCTGTATTTATAAGTAAAGCAAGAGTTCAGACAATACAAATGTGTCCAATTTAATGACCTAGAGAGATCATCCAGACGACTGCATTAACTAGATCTTCTTTCAGTCAAAGTATATTCCGGAAGCAGTAATTACTTTACAGAGGTGGAAAAATACCTAATTTAGACAGAGTTATTTGGCAGGAGTTAGACAGTATTTTTCGTATTATTATTTAAATCATTTGGCACACAGCTCCTTAAATAAACGATGATTACCCCATGTGGGATAGAGACAAGAAAAACTACACACCTGTCCTGAAGACTAAGGATCTCCAGCTTAGCTTAGCTTCTTTGGAGACAACATCCCTAACAGTAAAACAACAGGATATTATCTCACTGGAGACTTCCCCTGTATTATATATTATCTTCATTTATTTTAAATAATTGTTTTAATTGGCTGTGAAAACACAGGCAGAGAAAATCACACACCTTTGAAGGAGAAGACTCAGCAGAAGAGTCAATAAGACAGTTAGTCTTACAAGTTAGGGTTCAAGCATCCAGCCAATGGATACTTCATTACCGTCTTAATTCACATTCTACAGGTAGGTTAAAGAGGAAAGACGTTTTACCTGTAATGGTCACACACACACTTGAGCTCACTGGCAGGAACTATTACCCCTGATCTTACCCCCATCGTACTCTATATATGAATGGATGGTATAACATTGTCTACTTATTGTCTAATTATGTCCATTATCTAACTGCAACAAGATTTGCAGGGACACACGGACCCGGGGACACAAATGGAAATTGGGCTTCAAGGCATTCAAGACAGAAAACAGGAGACACTTCTTCACACAGAGAGGCGTCACAATCTGGAACAAACTCCCCAGCGATGTGGTTGAAGCGACAATTTGGGAACATTTAAAAATAGACTGGATAGGATCCTTGGATCACTTGGTTATTAATGGACACCAAACGTTTGTCAACTTTCGATGTTTCTTATGCTCTTTAGAAAGCGAATTATAATAATAATATTATTATTATTATTATTATTATATTTAATTTAATCTTATGTTCTTATTTAGTCTTGCAAAGAGACAAAATAGTCTTTAGAGAATATCATGTCAAGAAAACAGCCTTCATCATGAGAAGCACTATTTTGGGATAACATTTACATAGCTGACCAACCACAAAATATGTATTTTAGGTGCTTTGTTGTGTTGCACAGGGCTTTTGCTGTATTGCTAACGAGTCCTTATCATGCTACAGCCAGGAACCTGCAGCAAATCTGGATTACACCCAAGCAAGACTGCAAAACATCACGGCAAGAAGACCAAAACAATCTCGACAATGCACCCAATGTCAAACATTGTAGAAAGCAGTCTAACAATAATGGCAGTTTTAACAAGGCTTTCAAACTTGATAGTATTCCAGGTTTCCCAGCATGGGCCAAACTCCTCGGCCCGACTCCCAGAGACAGGTGTGCAGTCTGCAGGAAGACCTAAGTAAATATTTGTTTCCATGGTTCATCGAGGCCCTGCCTCCCCAAGACCCCACATTAATTTCTGCCCCTGATTTATGACATTGCATTAACTACCTATTGAGTGCAATTATACAGTGCTTGAGGACATGCAAACAAGGTTTCTGAAGGACGGCGTTTTACACAGAACACAGGAGAACAGGGAAATAGCGAGATTGGGGAGAAGATTTATGACCCCTGCAGGTCCAAATCTAATTTCTCAGAGTAGTGGGTTCAAAGAAAAGAAAAATGGACTACATACTTAAATAACCTAAGTGTTTTTAGTGAGTGTTCAGAAATAAAGTGTCTGCATCTCGCAGCTATTTCAAGTGACTATCATTACCTGAGAGGAAATTGCATCATTTAATTTGCAGTTTTACAATCAAATACATTTAATTATTTTTGCATAAGATAAGGAATATTTCCTGGCTTTTCAACCAAACATTATTGCCTGGAAGTGATATTTGCATGTATCTCACATTATAAAACTAGCAGCTTTTGATACATTTAATATTTATTAATTTCAACGATAATGAGCTTTGCAAGGGTTACAATTATAAAAATAGAAGGTGTTCAATGAAAAAATGACAAGAATATAATTAGTTACATTATACAAAAAAGTCAAATACACACAGTGCACTGCAGATGTTAATTTATTGTAGGTCGCATTGTAGAAGAAGGACATATTAACAATGAAAATGCACAGAAAACAGGTTCAACTGCAGCAATGGAGACCAGTCCAAACTGGTGGGAACGGACAGAGTCTCAGGAAGTAGGTGACAGATGTTGATTAACATATTATTCAGCAAGGTTTCCCTCACTGCTGCTTCTGAAAAATAGGAATTCAACTAATAATGTATCAACTGAATAAATCATAAGTTATGCTATGCACTCATGACAGTGTGAGGAATTTAATTTTAATCAAGTCTGTTGATTCCCTGCACAATGTGTTTACAATCCCACATTCCACCCACTTCAGCAAGTATCTGAACCCTATTGTGATATTGTCATTTGCATTTACAATTAACCTTGCTAAATAATGAGCATATTTCATGAATGTCATGCGCAATTAAAAGGTAATAATCATTACCTAAAGGAATGAATAAACTTCGTACAGAGCTCCTTGCTAATGCATTCACAACTGATTTATTATCGGTATATATTTCACTCTTTTGGAAAGTCATTGTGTTTGTCATAAACCTGTGAGAGCTGTAGACCTACAGAATATACATTTCGGGTTCAGTGCTTCTCCAAACAACGTAAATGGATACAAGTTGTGTTATGTTTGAATACATTCTAATTACTAGCACTAGATTATAATAGTTTGTAATAAAAGTTGTGAGGTAGTTCATGTTAAATTTCAGGCTTAAGGAGTGAGGGCTTGTAAAATAGTTTGTTGTCAACTATCTCTGACAACCCTGCGCTACTTATTGAACCACCTTGTCTTAGACTCTGCAGCAGTAGCTCTTACAAGTACATTTTTCACTACCTAGTATCTGAGTCACTTTGAATAAAAGCATGTGTTAAATTACTTTATTATAAGCTGATGCGCTATGAGCACAGCTGCAGCTGCTGATTGGACGCTGACTGTCCATCACTGTCAACAATGCCAACCTATTATTGGTCTCCATTACGTCTTGTTCACGTTACTCAGAAATCCCCATTTTGGCACAAGAAATGGAACTAGACAGTCCACCGGTGAAAATAAACAAATGAAATGCTCCACCAAACAGAATCCCGCAGGTTTACAAATAGAACGTAAATGTATTTTCTAAGTAAACGCAATTAGGCAATGCAATTAATGCATGCTATAATCATTTCTCATTACACTATAGCATTACACTATAGCATTTGTTTCACGTTGCTTTTGTCACTTAAACAGGAGGGGGGTTTGCATTATTCTGTTTTTTGCTTTTCTTTTTTAATTAGAATTCCTAAGTGTGTGTGCAATTAGGAAAAATATTTGCTTATGTTAATTGGCCCAATATTAATTAATCAGGCTTACAAAGCTGAGCTGGGCATGTTTGGTAGTTGGAGGCAAGGTCAAATGCAAATTTTTTAGCCATTAACTTTCATACATACACATGCCTTAAAGACAGCTTTCATATTGATTGACAAACTTTGGGTTCTGAAGGACTTTGAGTGAATACATAACGATGTTGCCCCTTGGAGAGCTGAAGAAGAAGCATATTATACAGAAGATGCACATGAAGAGCTTTGTTTTATACAAAATTGACCTTCTTTCTGTATCACATAGCATGTCCAGACCTCAGAGGTTAATAAAGGTTCAATAGACATGAATTTGAACTTCAGCACGGATTCAGGATCGTTGCAGCAGACTGGATCACTGGAGTTAAAACTATTTTGTTGAAGTTTGTTTGTACCCTGAGTGGGAATGATCAGGTCCTTTGAGAGCCGGGGAAATTTGGTGATCCCACACATGTAGGGGAATCTATGGCCTCCAATGCTGTATATTGATTGCCGAGCATTGGCACAGGAATAATGTGTGAGGTCAAATACAACATTTCTTTTTAAGGATGGAGAAACTGGCAGGTGCCAGGAGTCTGCGAGATGGAGCGAAGTACTGAATGCATAATGAAGAAAGGTTCAAGGTGGCGGAAAAGTAGCCAGAAAACTAAAAGGAAGAGAAATGTATTCGAAAACGTGTGTGGACTCCCAAAAATCTGCAGATTAACCAAAATATTATTTTTTCCTCTCTCTCTATACCATATATATTAAACCCAGAGAGCAGTACATTTATTTGTTGCTTCCCCTTTTAACAGAACTTTATATATAACACCTGTGAGAATTTCCCTTCACTGATGTCCACCCAAGAACTTTGTATTTCTACCTTAAACAACATAATTAAACATTCCTAGAGAAAGCATAATGCAAATGAAATAAACTATTAATTGCAACCAAACGAGTGAGGCAGTCTGCAAAGATGCTAAATGTTTCTACTACATTGCTACAGCAGATAACCCAGATGAGACAAATGAGGGAGTGCAAATACACCCGTGCCATTCCGTATTCCTTATTGACTTGAGTCTGAGACAATTGCCATCGAGCTCTGCAGTCTGAGCTGTTTTTTCTTTGTTTTTTTCTTGTAACTGTTTAAGATTAGAACAAAAACTAAAACAAAGCCAACATACACATAAATGAGAGCAAAGGGAATGCAATGTTATTTAACAGCAGAGTCTGGGAATATTAGCATGAAGAAGGGGACAGCTTTCCGTTAGCAATCAAGAGGCCGATCATTAAGAGAAAACACACATTTAACATTTTCTCCTGGGTGCTGTTCAGAAAAGAGGCTAAAATCAATTCGTATTTTGCTCAAGAGAGGAAACGCTTAACTATTATATATATTTTATAGTTTTTAAATGCAATATATATTTTAAACACACTATATATTTCATGCTATTGAAAGGAAACCTACCTATTTGCTTGAAGAGAAAAGTATTTAATCAATGCATACTACCAGTGCTAACTTATGGCTCTGAAACCTGGTCACTAAACACACAAATGACACAGAAACTGGAAACGACACGAAGAGCAGGGAAAGATGCATGCTTGGAATAACAAGAAGAGGCAGAAAAACAAATAAACCGATCAGAGAACAAATAAAAGCATGTGACATCATTAAAAAGTGAAAGCGTTAAAATCCCAATGGGCCGGACACATTGCACGACAAACAGACCAAATATGGAACAAAATAGGCCATAGAATGGATCCCAAGAGACAAAAAAACACAGACTCACACCTCTGAATTATACTTTGGTGTAGACGTCAATTACAAGTACCCAATCATGTTTAGCCAGGGTGCGTTCCTAAAAGTATGACATGAAAAAAACATATGAGACCTGTTTGGATGAGCTTCAAATCCACACACACACCCATGCACCCATGCACTCTTACACACGTAGGAAAAAAAACAGTTGAAGACACTCTGGAGACTGCGGGTTGATCATTTATCTGTGTCCATCTGTGTTACAGACACAGATAGCATAGAGTGGAATGAGAGTTAGAGTCATGGATCAGATATTTATCTTCCTCTCTGGGAATGCGCAAGTAAATCTGATTATGGCCAGAATCATTTCCCCTTCAAGATTGCTTTATCTGTGCCCTCCATGCATCAGCGGCAGATAGAAACTCTGGCTCTATTTGGCACATTCAAAAGGTGAGAGTGGGAGGTTATAGCTCCTGATGTCAAAAGAAAGGGACTTGAAAAAGCTACACAAAAAGAAAACTTAAAAAATAGATATATTACAATATCATAGACACTGCTTTTGAACTATGTAAGTAAATCAAGTGCAAACCCCTCCCTAAGTCAGCTAAGACCACTGAAGACAACGATAAGAGTCAAACCAACGGCAGATCTTTTAAAGAACTGTATGGAACTAACCAAGGTGCCCTATTTTTTCCTGCTCAGCTATCTTGAAATTAAGGTTTACATTCACGAGGATGAAGGATCCTTGATGGATAGATATAGATAGATAGATAGATAAATAGATCAAAAATAAAAATATCAGAGTGTTACTGTGTTCTGTATTTGTGATGTGAGAGAAACCCGTAAGGGTTGCTTTTGTAAGAGTACATTTTATAAGCACACACACTTATTCGTATTTGTTTAAATTTAAACAGGTTATACTATGCAGGTTTCCTTGAGTTAATTATATTTGTGACATAGAGGGCATTTTTGAAAAGGCAACCTTGGGCTGAAGGCTTATTCCAGGGTGAGTAATAAAATAAGGAACTTCACTTCATGTGTACGATAACAGTATTTGTCTAGACAATTGATTTCCGTGGGGGGTCTGACCCTGTGTTTTTTGGATGTGATACTGAAGGTTTCAATCCAGTGTAAGAAACAAAGTGGCCCTTTCAAGCACCCGATAAAGGGCTAACTTGCAATATATATATATATATATATATATATATATATATATATATATACACACACACATATACACAGTACTGTGCAAAAGCTTTAGGTAGGTGTGAAAAAATGCTGTACAGTAAGAATGCTTTCAAAAATAGACATGTTAATAGATTGTATTTATCAATTAACTAAATGCAAAGTGAGTGAACAGGAGAAAAATCTACATCAAATCCATATTTGGTGTGACCTTCAAATCAGCATCAATTCTTCTAGGTACACTTGCACACAGTCAGGGATTTTGTAGGCATATAGTCAGGTGTATGATTAAACAATTATAACAAACAGGTGCTAATGATCATCAAATCAATATGTAGGTTGAAACACAATCATTAACTGAAACAGAAACAGCTGTGTAGGAGGAATAAAACTGGGTGAGGAACAGCCAAACTCAGCTAACAAGGTGAGGTTGCGGAAGACAGTTTACTGTCAAAAGTCACACACCATGGCAAGACTGAGCACAGCAACAAGACACAAGGTAGTTCTACTGCATCAGCAAGGTCTCTCCCAGGCAGACATTTCAAGGCAGACAGGTGTTTCCAGATGTGCTGTCCAAGCTCTTTTGAAGAAGCACAAAGAGACGGGCAACGTTGAGGACTGTAGACGCAGTGGTCGGCCAAGGAAACTTACTGCAGCAGATGAAAGACACATCATGCTTACTTCCCTTCGCAATCGGAAGATGTGCAGCACTGCCATCAGCTCAGAATTGGCAGAAAACAATGGGACCCTGGTACACCCATCTACTGCCCGGAGAAGTCTGGTCAGAAGTGGCCTTCATGGAAGACTTGCGGCCAAAAAGCCATACCTCCGACGTGGCAACAAGGCCAAGCGACTCAACTATGCACGAAAACACAGGAACTGGGGTGCAGAAAAATGGCAGCAGGTGCTCTGGACTGACGAGTCAAAATTTGAAATATTTGGCTGTAGCAGAAGGCAGTTTGTTGCCGAAGGGCTGGAGAGCGGTACACAAATGAGTGTCTGCAGGCAACAGTGAAGCATAATGGAGGTTCCTTGCAAGTTTGGGGCTGCATTTCTGCAAATGGAGTTGGGGATTTGGTCAGAATTCATGGTCTCCTTAATGCTGAGAAGTACAGGCAGATACTTTTCCATCATTCAGTACCATCAGGGAGGCATCTGACTAGCCCCAAATGTATTGTGCAGCATGACAGTGACCACAAACATATAACAAAAGTCATCTTCAGCGTAAAGAAGAACAAGGAGTCCTGGAAGAGATGGTATGGCCCCCACAGAGCCCTGATCTCAACATCATCGAGTTGATTACTGGGATTACATGGAGAGAGAGAAGCAACTGAGGCTGCCTAAATCTACAGAAGAGCTGTGGTTAGTTCTCCAAGATGTTCCTTCAAAAACTGTGTGCAAGAATTGAAGAATTGATGCTGTTTTGAAGGCAAAGGGTGGTCACACCAAATATGGATTTGATGTAGATTTTGCTTCTGTTCACTCACTTTGCATTTAGTTAATTGATAATTACAAATCTATTAACATGTCTATTTTAGAAAGCATTCTTACTGTACAGCATTTTTTCCCACCTGCCTAAAACTTTTGTACAGTACTGTGTGTGTATATATATATATGTAACAACGGTGTTGCTAATGACAGTGCTACAAGGTGGAGGGAGAGATGGCATATTTTAAAAGAGCAGACCCGTCAGGTGGAGAAAAGAGGAAGAGAAGAAAAGAGAATGAGTACAAGAGGCACAAGGTAGAGGTATGTTATATACATTATTCATGACTTATTTAACCTGTTGTGTCGAGTGATGCATGTTTGTGACCTCAATGCATGCAACAAGCAAGATAGTATTATCAAACTAATTTTCAATCTGAATCAATAGTTAGCTTTTAAATCAACACAACATGCCATGTAAGCAGATAACTAGCCAACCAAATGTTAAGGAGCAATGACAAAATTAATGACTTGCTAATGATGATTGATGCATTAAATGTTTGCAAAAGGTAAAAGAAAATGTGACACTCCACAACAAAATCAGTCAGAAGTCGCAAATACCATATTCCCAATACAGGAAAAAGTAGTCAAATGATTGATTAATTGATTTTGAGTTTTCGGATATTAAAACATCTTAACTTTCAATTTCAATTTTAAAAGTTTTCAAATATAATGTGTGAGTGCTAAAAAACTGGACATTTCTTGAAGAGTACTCGCATTATTGTACATGGATTCTCTAATAAAAATAATTAACGTTCAGTCTCTTAAGCATAGTTGTGTGTCATGCCAGTGCTGAAAGCCGTGATGTTTAAATTAAAACAAAGCTTGGGCTTTCCCCTTGCACACATGGTGTCCAATTCAGAAGGCGTTTAATCCATGTATACAGCCACACAGAAGGACAGGGTCAATTATACACCAGTAAATGGCATACAAATTATGAAAATACGCCCATTTCCACATGTGAGCCCACAGTTTAAGTGCAAATGCTACCTGAACTGTTTATTATTTATTGCTATTACTTCAATGTGCACAGTGCACTATTTACATGTGTATTTATTCCTAAATCTGTTTCTTCAATATGTACAGAGTATGTGCAATACATGGTCTGTGTGCACTATTTAAATGTTTGTGTGTCTTGCTCCACCATAAAGATGGGCACCACTAAAATGTTTTGCAAGCGAGGTGGGGGGCCCCACATTCAAATCTCACCTATGGCCCCAAAAAGGCCAGGGCCGGCCCTGTGTGTGTGTGTGTATATATATATATATATATATATATATATATATATATATATATATAAGAGGATGCTATATTCTGATTCAAATTCGGTCAGAAGAGAATACTTTTTTGGTGGCACATAAGACTTCAGAATAAACCAAATAGACTACCCCCAACTATAAATAAAAAATAAAGAAAAATATTTTGGTCTCTACAACAAGGGCTCTAGAGGTCCCTCCTAGTGCTAACTTTAGGATGCCAACACAGATAAAAGATAAAAGCACCTGGAGGAATGCTTTCAACAAGCCAAACACACAGGCTTACGGTTATCTGAATAGAAACAGAGTCTAAGATTTGCACTGGGGAAAGTGATAAGAAATGCTATTGAAATAAGGGTGGCGAGAATGATAATGAAAAAAATAAAAAGATAAATCATAAATCATAAATAAAGGCAGCACTCAAAATGCACCAGGCGCTCTTTTGTTCAAAACTGCCCTGCATTGATTTCACAATATTTAAAGTTCAATAGGTGCACTATATTTTTCATATAATCAATCTAAATATATGGAGCAAAGAAATGGACCAGTGAGATTGTTGCTCATTTGAAAATATCAATTCTCACTCTGTCTGCTAGCAATTGCACAATAGAAGATCGATGTCTTACCGATCGATTGATACAAACTGTCAATAGCAATCAGTGAAGAGCAGAAAAGACGAGAAAACTGTTTTTGAAAGACTAAATTGCAGCTTGTGGGTCTGTGTGTGTGTATCTTCCTACTTTACTGTGGGGGTGGGCGGTTAAAAAATGTTAACAGACGTTACTTAAGCCCCACCAGGCCAAATGCAATGCCTTTAACTCATCACTCGAAATGGAAAAGGGGGCTGGGAGATAGCTGTGGCTAGATTGATTTCCCACAGATTGCAGATCCATTACTTCTATTTGTCCCCTGCCAGTACGGCGGCTTAATTGGGAAACAGCTTTAGGTCACATCGCTGTTAATCGGCACAGGTAACCCTTTACTCTCCCAAAGCATGCAGAGGTCACTCTGAGGCGAGATCGCAACAGAGCAACTCAGATACAACACAGCCTTGCCTTTCCAGTAAGCCGCCGAGAACCTTTTCATACGTACCAGAACTCCCAATCAGATTCCCTTTTCAGTTGAAAAAAACACCTTCTTAATTTGCTTACTTTCTTTATATTATATCGTCATCTGTCACAAGACTGCAGTCAGTTTTCCATGTATTCTAGTACACCTGGGAACTGTAGAGACAGGCCATTACTGCACTACGTAAATCCTGAGGTAAATTAAGACCCTTTCGGATGATTGCGTTTGAACATTATGCTGAATATTACATGGCGTCTCCCCCTCACTTACACTGAGGTCCCCTGGCGCTCGTCTTCTCCCCGGTGCCCGAGTACACTTCTCTAGGTAGGCGGTCTTTCAATCACAGAGTCTTGCAAGTCTCTGTCTAAAGACAACAGCTGTCCTCCTACCTAAATTACTCATTTCAATCCGCATCAAAAATGGCCACATCAAAAATGGCCGCCTTGTTTCCTAAACCCTGCCTACTAAGACACCCCAAACCTATGCTCCTCCTAAAGACATATACTAGGAAAGTAAGCTGCCAAGCAAAGCGGCTGGAGGTTTTGAGTTGTTTTAGACACTAGGATACCAAAAATATACTTTGTTCTTAGTATATCCAGCTTACGAAATATTTCTCTGGGCCAACTCAACTCTCGGAATGTGAAAATGGATTTTGTTTCAGGATTTTTGTTGCGTTTTATCCATCATCAACGTTCACGCAAAAAACTAAATTGATAATAAATGTGTGACATTGGCTTTCAAAACCTGTGTAACTATCTCAGAAAGACAAGTGTATTTGTTTCTTCAGACACTGCACGAGCTTTGCTTTTTAATACAGCCCTCCAGATGGATTCAAAGGGATATCTCCTGAAATATGAGTGCCTCATTTAATCATTTATTAGCTGTGTCCACTTTACCTTGAGCACTTATTAACGAGGGAGGATAACATTGAATTTTTAACACTTGTATTTCAGTTTATTTCTCAGAAAACTGAAGGTTATGATAGATCAGCTATCTAGCAACCAGTTCTCAGCCAGGGAACTCATATACAGCAAGAGCTGTCATGAGGAAAATTGTGAGTATTAAGGATGGTAATGCTATAGTTCATTGAGCGATTGATTCAAACCACACTTTGAAATATTGTATATACTTATTTGAATCAATATTTATATTAATAATAGCTGTAGTGCACTATAAACATCTTTTCACGCTGAAATTGTTCCCAACATCCATTGTGTCCATGTATTTTTACATTACAACGAATGGCACAGCAGGCTAGCAGCAATGAAGTTTTTCCTTATTCACAGAGAAAACATGTGCTTCTTGTAAATATATACTTAAAAATATTATTCAAAACCAGGTTAATAGGTACTTTGACAAACCATAACTCAGTAATAATGCAGGTGTCGACTTTAAATCCAATAAAGAGCTACACAGCAAAGTTCACAGGTTGAATCCTTGATTTAGCAACCATCGACCTCGGAAAATTAAGTTCTGCTTTGCACGTAAACAGAGATGCAAGGGGCAAGAGGTATTTATACATCGCCGAGGACCCCAAGGTTGTGTTATTACAAAACAAACCGAACACACTTCAGTGGCAAATGCCTTTGTAAAGGTAAACGCAAAGTCGCAGAGCCCTCCGACACCTGCCTATTTAGTACAGACAGCCGCACAGGAAGAACACAAGAAAGAAAATGCTGTGGGGCCCTTTGATATTGGTTTCAGAAACTTATTTGCTGAGGCTGGAGTTAAAACACTTTTGTCTGACTAAATATTTCATGCAAATTAATGTACTGTACATGTTATTCTCTGGTGCAATCATTAGAACGGATATTCCACTTTGTTTAGAAGAAAAAAAATGACAAAAAAAGAAGAAAGAAAAGCGTGCGAATACTGACCTTAATACATGAATTTGAATTTAAAATACAGTATATGGTAACGTTCTATTCCACATAATGTGATTCAATTTAGGCCACAGCTATCCATTATAATCATACATACAGTAACGCCTGGATTTATTGGGACATTACACCATTATGCCTAAAAAGCAGTTGCAGTAATAGAGCATCACGGCACTTTCCCGTAATTTAAGCAGTATCTACTTCTGTATTGACTTTGCTTCGTTAAGTGTTGACGTGTCTTGTACTGTTGTGCTTGCTGCTGACCCTATTGTACCCAGATCTGTGCGCTCCGTGACCGAGATGTAATAAAGCCTGAACTACACACCCACAACCGCCGAAGCCTAATTGAAAACTAATCAAATGGGATCAATGTTTTCAAATAGGCAGGCTGCTCAAAGGAACTAAAGGCTCGATCCCAGGAGTGGAGTATCAATGAAACGGTCCCTCTCTTGAGAGAAGGCAATTCAGTGGCTCAACAGAAGAAAAAAAAAAAGCCCTTGACCTTAGAGGGAAAGATCAGTCCAGGCCCACTCATCAATCTGCTATCTGACTGAGGACTTTTGTATGAACTCTGCCTATATGGAATACATTGTTGCCGGAGTGAAACTATTCTGTGGGAAATCCAATAGTGCTTTCTGTTGGGGTTTGGAACACATCCTTTAATTCTATAAGGCAAGGTAGACTACAGTTGTATAGCAGGGATCTGATAGGATCCTATGGGACAAAACTGAAAAGTAGATTTATTGACTGCAGTAGGTTTTACTTCGGAGGCTAATTTGTCACCCTGGAGCTTAATTACACATACTGTGCAACACAGACCGAAGTGGTAAAACTATACACTTCAGACCAGGAAAGGTCAGATCAACTCCCCCACCCTTTCATTCTGCTTCTTTAAAGGGATAACCTAGATAAAAATAGATTAAAATACATACATATTTAAAGCCACCTGCAGGGTATCTTTACAAAAAATTATACTGTACAGATACAGTAATAATAGGAATAAGAATGAGAATAATGCTGGGATCACACTACACAATTTCTAAAATCCGAGACGATTTTGAGAACGGTGGGCAGCTCACACTTAACGACCATCTTTCACCGAATGTATGTCTTTTGCGTCGTGAAGGAGTCACACTACACGATCGCTTAAGTATTTTTTCTTCTTCAAATCAGCTCAACTCTCATTGGCTGCTGCCGGTCTCAGTGTGATGCTGATCACGTCACCCTACACGATCGGTTCCTGCTTGAGTCGTAAATTTTAAACATGTTTAATAAAACCGTAGGGGCTCCGACTAGCTTACGATTGGATCAGAGGGCAAGCGATGACATCATGCACCGTCTCACACTACTCAGTCATCGGTAGCGGGCACGCACCCCGATCAAGCTACTTGTTGTGACGATCAGTGCAGATTTGTTGGGAGAACCAAATTGGGCTAAAAATCGTGTAGTGTGACCTTAGCTTCAGAATTAGAATAAGAATTTAAACGGAGGATGGAAACCTGAACACAATCCAGTTGACTGCTGCTTTAGCCATCTTGTTGATACAAACACTAGAGTCTGTGGATAAACTGGCCCGTTTCAATGTCCTCCATGTTGAAATTAAAAAAGACTATTTGCTCCCCCCAGTATTTGAATGGCCTGCTGTCGCTAGCTGCCTCGACAGAATCAGAGCCGCGTGGTGCACGCCTGCAAAGGGTCTCTGGTAGAGACCCAGAGCCACACAGGCCTGCCGAGCACAGCGCAGGGAGCGTCTCTTCATCTTGATCGTCGCGGCCCAGAGTGACAGCCCTCAGTTGCCAGCATCGCCGAGGAGGAGCAAGGGAAGGAATGTTAATGTATCATTTATCACCTGTCTGCTTGGCCTCTTGTGAAAGATGAAAACTTAACTGTAATGAAAATCCTATCGATTGCAGTCACATCCTTTTAAATATATTGCATTCTTCTTCCCTTCCCAAGCCAGTGAGGAGAAGTAAAGGCGCTGGTTAAAATGAAAAGGCAAATCACTCAGAGGACTGGGAGGTGACAATAAGGTGGGAGGTGGTGCTCGGACTAACTTTTACACAAGTTTGTTTGAACCCAAACCCAAACACCAGGATGCCCTTTATGTGGGCAATGATTCGATCGATGCACAAGGCCGTTAAAAGTTACCACCTGGAAAGCTGGGAGTTTCTTTCATTGGCTCAAGAGTGAAGTGCATAATCAATGATCCCACAATAATTTTTCTTGTTTCTGGTCAACTAGACAACAGACGTTAGAGATGTTGTAGAAAAACAGAAGATCCCAATTCATGGTATGATACTTTTTCAATACTAATTATAAATAGCTTACATACAGCAACCATAGAAAGTCACAATGTCTTCCATTCGATGCCTGACTGCAACAGAAAGTCAACAACAAGTGATAGTCGTGTTGTTTTCAAGATAAATTAACGAATGAAGGAAAAGCCGTGAAGCACACATCTCCTACATTAAAGGCCATTTGGAGATGCATGCTCACATCTTCAGACACACACACAAGCACGAGTGCTGATAAAAACACAGACTTGGGCTCTAAGACAATACTTGACCTCTCTATCGATGGATCAAGAGCTTGGAAAACAAGAATAATCACTGCTGTATTTTTAAATTAAAGATTGGAAGATAGGGTGACAGCATGTGCCCAGAGGAGTTCATGTCGTCAGACAAGTTATGGGAATTAAGGGGAAATTTATCAGCCAATCACTCAACCATGCTTACAGGGGTCAAGGGTTATATTTCCAGCGAGCTTTAATTATAGACAGCTTTTTTCCCCCCTCTTTTCTTTTTTCTTCTCCCAAGCACTTGATGCAGAGGTTGAATTGATGGGACTGACAGAGACGGCAGTGATAGCTCTGCAAACACCCATTACTCTTTCTTCCTTTCTTTCCTTGTTTCTTTTTTATCACAGAACTCGGCTTTCCTTTTATATACCTTGCTGAAATATACTCGGAGAGAACTTTGCGTAAAAATTAACAATCGTCCTGGGATTGACCAGATAGCAGTAAAAATTAGGAAAGACACTCACAAACCATAAAACCAGGCAAAGAAAGATTTACTGCCCTCGTGCCTTACTTTAAAGACTTACCCGTACCATTGTACAAATGTGGTTTAAGTGAACTACAAAGGGGCACAATTAATGGACTGTTTTTTTTTTTCCTGTGACATCCTTTTTATGGTTCTTTTCGGTATAAAACGCTGGCACCCTCACATCTACTATCAAGCCACTTAGCCCTCCAGCATCATGGATATAATGTAGGCTTTCAAGATTGCTGCAAGGTATCAGGTACACGTTCTAGATTCAAGATACTGACGTGACCCTATTGTTCTGTTGACTTGAATCACTTGGCGGTGCAAAGACTGGGAACATTCCTCTCCAGGGGACTCCTTGGGTAGGAATTTGGGGATCTGGGCAGACCACATCATGCACGCCCCATTCCCCATCACAGATACAATCCTGGAGTGGTCCCAGATGAGCAGCCCTCTTGTCCCTCTTGTTTATTGGCAGAATCATATATGATCTTCATTCGGCAAAACAGTTTATCACCACTCTGCAGGATCTCAGGGCGGCCTGTCTTTGTACCAGACAAAACCGCACATTGGTATGTGTGGGTGTGAAGATGCTTTTGTTTGACTACGATTTTCCGGTTGAGCTCATAGAACCATTCAGTATCAACACCAAAACCAAACCAAACGAGGATAGCATCAATAAACAGAACTAAAGCCAACCACTTCCACATGACTAGGTAGCAATCTGGCACCATAAAAGAAACAGGTTTATCAGCATCCGTATTGTCTTCCCCCCCATTTCATCCCGCTGCATTAGCATGGACCAGAAAGCGGGGAAATCTTCTGATGATTCGTACAGGGTTCAAATGCAATCTATGCACAGTAAATACATTAATTAAACATGGTTTTTAAAGGCATTAAGGGACCCCATCCCAATAAACAATCATGGCTGTGCAAAAACTAGAATAACACCGTTTCACTGCCCAGTTCAGTGGAAAAAAACAAAAAAAACAATCTGAGTTAGATGTACTGTGAGCATACACAGACTATGATATGATTTTCACAGGACAGAGAGATTAGTAGAGCAAAATAAAATAAAATAAAATAAAAACTGTTCCCTGTCGAGCTGGACTAGAAAACTGGGATCCATCAGAGTCCCTTTTTTATAATAAGGGAAGAGGTTGATTCCTTGCTGACATTGTCTTGCCTTGCCTTTCACTTAGCCCTTCCAGGCCTGTATACTGACAATGTGCTCCTGTCACTGTGAAGCAGATGTGAAGTGACACCTCTGGCACACAACAGACCCGGGCAGGATTGCACAACTGCACTCACGATGCCATCGACAGGACGGGCCCCATGATGCCAGTCTGCGTGAAAGCTCTGATAACGTTTTAAGGGAAGGTTATCCAGATGACCTTCTGCACAGAGAAGGGTATGAATATCAACTATTCTAAGGAGGGATACTTAAGCCCAAGCCAGGGAATCTTTTCAGAGGATATTATTATTATTATTATTATTATTATTATTATTATTATTATTATTATTAAAGGGCCGCTCCATTTTATTACCCTGTCCAAATATGAAATGCCAAAACCCTCAAAAAAGTGGGAAATAATACACATCTGTCTGGGTTGCTGGGAATTATCACAAATGTGAACATCTGGTAGCTAATAAAACACATGTGGATGGATAGACAGAGAGATTGATAGCTTAAATAATCTACAATTGGCTACTATACCTAATCACAGCTCTGACTTAGGGCTGCACACATCACACTACCATCTCCAACACTTACTTTCCTTTCTGAGATAAGTGGCCGAAGGACCCATTTCCAGGCCTGTGTGTATTGTGTCTAGCTTGGCAATCATTTGTGTGATGACCCTAATGGAAGGAAAAGAGAATGGTTTCTTTGTAGGGATGTGCGAGTGTAGCACACTATAAAACACAACTTTTGTCTTTACCTTTACTTTATGCACTAGCCTCTGTATACACCTCGGTCATGGAAAAATAAAAAATAAAGAAAGATACGGCGCCCTGGGCTTATTGGAGAAGGGGTTATTTCTCTCTTTAATCAACCTACTCCCCTTCTGAACAATTTGGAGACGTCATTAGTTAAGAGAAGATGGTGATGGGTTTTGACAACCTGTGATTGTGAGGGCCGGAGAAACGCAGCCCGGAGCCACGCTTGTGTCTAATGTAGCTGGTCACGATTTCAGCTCCCAGGGATCATCTTTGTTCTCCACAATTCAAAGACGATTGCTAATTGCGTGACAGAGGCCAGAGCAGTGGCTTTAGTTCGCGATCTGAAGAGCGATGTACGGTACCTTAGTTCCAGCTGTATCTGACAATCGCACTGCCGACCCGAATTAGAAAAAGCGCTCTCTATTGCTTAAGTGCCAGTTGCGGCTCGGATGTATCCAAACCGATCGGGGTTAGCTCATTGGTTGGGACAGACGGAGTTAAGATGGGGGAGATGATGAGGCCTGTTCTGTGCGGGGAAGTGAAAAGGATCCCATTGCTAGAGAACAATACTCCCAATGTCACAGATAAATTCTTTAAAAAATTAAAGAAATACGACTGCAAAAAAAGGGACACAAATAATCAATTATCCAAAACAAGTTTCCCTTCCGAGCCGAGTTTAATTTTATGCTTGGTTGTTTCAAATGCACATGCTATCTCTTTGCAAGATTGTTATGTTCCAACATTACAATGGAGCGGGGGAAACAAAGGAAGCTCTCCTTTTCTTGAATGCCTTTCACAGACGTCTTCACTTAATGTCTGAAGACAGCTGGTTCCTTTTAATGTAAGCTATTGATTAAGGTAATGGAATCTGAGAGGTAAGACATGCTTGTTAAAGGAACGCGAGGCTTTCTGAGGCAAAATCAAGCCCTTTAGGGAACTTGGGCTGATTACCCAATGAAGGAGGTAGTGCCCTTTTTGTTATGAGCGCCTGGTCTTAAATTTTCATCTCTCTGTGAAATCCTTCTGCTGAAACAGTGGAACAAATCTCTTCCTTTTATTCATCAGGATAGGGATAGCATGGCTTTGAAGATGAATGAGGGGCAAAATGCCTTTTATTTTGTGTGTGGTTCTTTTCACATAAAACCTTTCCCAACGATTCTGCAACCTCAGCACATAAAGTGAAGCGGTTTTAAATGTTTCCGATTCAGTTTGGTGTTTTTACACTTGACGTACTATTTGCATTGGCTTCAGATAATAAGGCGTAAGATAATCAAATGCATCTACAGCAAACAAAAGACGAGGCAAGCAATAAACGGTGATTGCTCTGGAACTGAACTTGAAATGTTGACATTTAATGACTTAATACACCTTAATGTGAATAATAGGTAAAAGGTAAACATTATTATTATGTGACATATCGGTCTCAGTTTCAACATGGAAACCTTAAGTTGTGCAGGTTGATTTACGCCTTCATTCATACTATAAAATGCTTAATAATTGAAACAACCCTTATTAAAGGCCATTAAGGACACTATTTGACCTTTGACCTTTCTAGTGAACCTCTGTATATGGGCATTTTCCCTGTATGAGGCCTGTGCAAGACTGTTGAACACAGGGTCCTGTTTTATGGAGACTGTGACTACCACAATGTTGAACTTGTATTTTATTTTTGATATTGATTATCTTGAAAAGTGCTTTTGAGATTAGCCTCTTGTGAAAGGTGTTATATAAAGTGCTGATGTACGGTCCGTTATTGCACGTCCACATGACGGGCTTTGTTCAGCGGTAAAAGCCCGGCTGCCCGTCACTCGTGCTTTGTGGGTATGGTTAATACAATAGAAGTATTTGTCAAAATGGGCACCAACAGAGAATGACATGAAAACAAAGAGGCTGATGAGTATAGCGACAGAACTTACAATCCACACACGCACAAATGACAGGACACTACAAAAGCTTCATAAAAATGACTCGCATTAAAAAGGTATAAAAGGGAACAGTGTGGTACCCTTGAGAGCTTATGTTTTATGATGATTTTTTTATGATTTTTTTAATGATTATGCCAAGGCTTTTCAAGAGTGTGGCTTTTGCAACGCAAAGCTCACTGCAGCCAGCAATACCTTGTGAAACGTTCAAGGGTCTGAAAAGTGTTCATATTGCTGCTACAATTTATACTGGGTGTGTATGTATATTAAATAAATACATACATGTAAACATAACAGGATAAATACATATATATGTAACAGACATTTTATTATTATATATCCAAGCAGACAACTTTATCAAAGGCGACTTCAAATTGCTACAATATATTACATTAATTTGACATACAATTACCCATATATACAGCTGGGTTTTTAATGGAGAAATGTAGGTAAAGTATCTTGCTGTAAGAGTAAAACAGCAGTATCCTCCACCTGGGATTGAACCCACAATGCTTTGCTCAGTAGTCCAGATGCCTGACCATGACTGCCTGTTTACTATGGAACATATAATGGAAATACACAGAATTCTGTTTTATAAATCGCAGAATTGGAAGTTTGTTCTAGTATGGTCAATCAGACAATGTATCTATATAACCATCAAATAGAAGAAATGCAATAACCAGGCTTATCTTAAGTACTATAATGCAGGTATAAACCAGCACAAAATCAATCAACTTATTATCTGTAATCATATTACAATTACAGACCATTGTTATCACATTATATTTAATTGCAATGTATTTGTTTATGTAACTTTGTATGCTAGCGTTTGTAAATCAGTGTACAAGCACCTTGGATAAAGACAGCTTAATAACACAGAGAAAACAGAAGCCGTGATAGGATTTCATCAATAACAAAAAAAGATGAGATGCTAAAAACTCTTTTTGTAACATTTCAGCTGCTCACAATCATTTATTTCAGAAAACGAATCCTGCCAGAATACTTTGTGAAATAAAAGATGTAATGTATAAGCATCCATCAAAGACTGCTTTTTTTTTTTTGCTACTATGCCAATTCCAAAAGTCCTGTACAGAACAAAAAGATATGTGTGTGTATGTGTATATATATATACACACACACACACACACACACACACACACACACACACATTTTATATATTAAATAGTCTTCTTTCTTACGTTGTTCATTACTGGCCGGTTCTTCTTGAAATGCTCCAGCCAATTGACATTTTAACATTTTCATTATGAATTACACTACCGGTCAAACGTTTTAGACCACCTCCATTTTTCCAGTTTTTATTGAAATGTATACAGTTTAATGTCTCAATGTATTCTGAAATTAAAGCACAGAACAAATAAATAACTGGAGATAAAAAAAAAAAAATTGGAATAGTTTAGCTTAACAAAATGGAACCCCTTAAGATGACAAACCCCTCTGGTACCAAATCCATGTGCTTCTCTTTAATCCCATGTGTACTCTTCATTGTTGTGTTGTTTTCCAAGTGTTTGGTATCCCATGAAAACTGAGACTCTCAGCTTTCTAACGATGTAAAAAATTCTCTGATGTGAAACTTTTGGTTTTTATACCCTCCTGAAATGTAGTGGGGTGGTGGATACTTGGTCTGAGTAAGAATATAAAATCTCAGAAAATATTGACAATTATGACATTCTGGAACGAGACAGTCTACTGATCAAAACAAGACCATCGCCATTTTGGTAGAAGCAACAAACACCCGTAGAGAGTTCAAAATGCCAAGATGGAAAACTCTGTTTACACTGTACAGTACAGTATATGACTCTGAAATGTACATTATTTTTCAGCTTTTGATAACCTAAACTTTTTTTTAACCTCTGTCAGTTTACCACTTACCTTTGTACCATTTCAGGTTATTCACTGGACTTGAACTGCTTAAATTTCAATAAAAACTGAAACATTCTAATACTTTTGACAGGTAGTATATCACATACATTGGTTTGTTCTTGGATTTATTTATTTGTTTTCCGGAGACTGAGATTGCGAAATCTTGATTTTGTGGTCAATTAACCCTTTTTTGGATTTAGATGTGACCTTGGGGTCAGCGTCTTGCTGGAAGATCTACTTGCAGACAAATTCCAGACTCCTGGCAGAGGCACCCAGGTTTCTGACTCAAATGTCATGGTACATGGTAGTATTTATACAGCTGGTTTTTACTGGAGCAATTTAGGTATAGTACCTTGCTCAAGGGTACAACAGCAGTGGTTTTACACAGACGTTTATATGATATGGTGACACAGTAGGCTGGTATAAGTTCAAATTGTAGAGCATGAAGCTTCTCAAGGGTCCCCAACTGTATAATTTCTGCTCTGCAAATTCAGCTTGACTAAAGTAACATTCATCAGTGTATAAGTAAGCAATGTCATTCTGTTTAGATGGATATTCCACACAGAATAAATGGCGGACGCAGATGACCATTGACCATCTATCATTGACATTTAGAAAGTTTACAAAACAAATGAGGTACTTTTCATCAGCATGGTCATATCAATGTGTCACTGTGTTAGCGAAGAGGCTAGGCCTGAGATTTATGTTGCAAAGCAAACTCCCAAGAGGACGTACAGCTACCAGTTCTCACTTTAAACCACTTAGCTTAATTTATGTACAAGCTTAGACACTACAAACCGTTTACATCTACCAACACATTCAAACACATGGCTTTCGAACATTTCCACAAGGCACTGCAACGCCCAGAGACAGACAAACTGTGTTCAGCTCAGCACTGAGCAACTCCCCTGACTTCTGAAAAAGCAGCCGTGTTGAATTAATGTAGGTACACTTCCTTTGACTTGGGTCATGCATCAGCAACCCTCATGTAGAAAATAAATCTTGTCTTAATTCAAATAGGACCAACATTACATAAAAATATGAAAAAGGCTGACTGGATAACCATCACGGTAGCCTTTGCAAAATGATTATGACTACAAAAAATGAAAAGAACAACAATTTTTCTCTCTGTAAATATATACTTTCACATCATCTCTGTACCTTACGGAACTTAAGATGGTCTGGGAAAAAAACACTAAGTTAGAAATTGGATTTTGCCTGTCATTACTTTCATAAAAGGTCAGGATATATAAGGTTATAGATATTAATCAAATCACAGCAATATTGTATGTTTTACAGAAATAAAGGCAATACTTCAATCTCTAACATTTTATGATTGACAGCCACATTTTCATAGAAGTAAGGGGAGCTGTTTTTATTAATTCAGCGATTTATTTTATTTTATGAAGAAGCATGCTGCCAGCTTTCGCACTTTATTTTTTGGGTAGGTTTAGGATCTATAGGCTTAGTTTTTGTTTGTTCAGTTGCGAACAAGCAATGTGATGCACTTCCGAGTCTGAGTTGCTTCTCTTCAGCTTTACACTACATTAAGGACACATAATCCTTCTCAGAGAGGAAGAGATGAGGACAGGAGAGAGGAGACCTGAGGAACCAAAGCCAGGCCTATACAGGTCAACATGACACTGTCCAGAGAATCTCCCCATGTAGTCTCTCAACACGGCCACACATTTAACTGACACAGCACGTGTTTCTGGCAAGCCGGATTTGAAATGTAATTTAAAAGTGAGCGTAGAGGACAGGGCAATGTTGAAGTAAATATGCCACTATTGTTTTCTTGTTTCCCCCCATCACATGCCTCACAAACAGTTTTTACTGCAACCTTATACTGCTGCTCTGTGCTGTTTTGTTGACAGTTTTCCATAAAAAAAGGTCACTCACACAAGTGACGCCTTTTTATATTAACACATCCCAATAAGAATAGACAGCTGCACAGCCTTTGTCAGAAAGCCTCATATATATATATATATATATATATATATATATATATATATATATATATATATATATATATATATACACACACTCACCTAAAGGATTATTAGGAACACCATACTAATACTGTTTGACCCCCTTTCGCCTTCAGAACTGCCTTAATTCTACGTGGCATTGATTCAACAAGGTGCTGAAAGCATTCTTTAGAAATGTTGGCCCATATTGATAGGATAGCATCTTGCAGTTGATGGAGATTTGTGGGATGCACATCCAGGGCACGAAGCTCCCATTCCACCACATCCCAAAGATGCTCTATTGGGTTGAGATCTGGTGACTGTGGGGGCCAGTTTAGTACAGTGAACTCATTGTCATGTTCAAGAAACCAATTTGAAATGATTCGACCTTTGTGACATGGTGCATTATCCTGCTGGAAGTAGCCATCAGAGGATGTGTACATGGTGGTCATAAAGGAATGGACATGGTCAGAAACAATGCTCAGGTAGGCCGTGGCATTTAAACGATGCCCAATTGGCACTAAGGGGCCTAAAGTGTGCCAAGAAAACATCCCCCACACCATTACACCACCACCACCAGCCTGCACAGTGGTAACAAGGCATGATGGATCCATGTTCTCATTCTGTTTATGCCAAATTCTGACTCTACCATCTGAATGTCTCAACAGAAATCGAGACTCATCAGACCAGGCAACATTTTTCCAGTCTTCAACTGTCCAATTTTGGTGAGCTTGTGCAAATTGTAGCCTCTTTTTCCTATTTGTAGTGGAGATGAGTGGTACCCGGTGGGGTCTTCTGCTGTTGTAGCCCATCCGCCTCAAGGTTGTACGTGTTGTGGCTTCACAAATGCTTTGCTGCATACCTCGGTTGTAACGAGTGCTTATTTCAGTCAAAGTTGCTCTTCTATCAGCTTGAATCAGTCGGCCCATTCTCCTCTGACCTCTAGCATCAACAAGGCATTTTCGCCCACAGGACTGCCGCATACTGGATGTTTTTCCCTTTTCACACCATTCTTTGTAAACCCTAGAAATGGTTGTGCGTGAAAATCCCAGTAACTGAGCAGATTGTGAAATACTCAGACCGGCCCGTCTGGCACCAACAACCATGCCACGCTCAAAATTGCTTAAATCACCTTTCTTTCCCATTCAGACATTCAGTTTGGAGTTCAGGAGATTGTCTTGACCAGGACCACACCCCTAAATGCATTGAAGCAACTGCCATGTGATTGGTTGATTAGATAATTGCATTAATGAAAAATTGAACAGGTGTTCCTAATAATCCTTTAGGTGAGTGTATATATATATATATATATATATATATATATATATATATATACATATACATACATACATACATACATACACACACACACACACACACACATTACACATACATACATTTACACTATATATATTATATATTTATAATTTTATAAGCACACACTTAATTCCAGCTCATTTTAGTTTTCAATGGAAACTATCAAAGCTTCATCACGCAAAGAAAATAGGTGATTCAGAGAGGTTTTCTTATACTCCGTCACCTTTGAAGGTTTACCTTATAGTACACAATATATATTGATGAATAGGTTTCAAGCACAATGTGATTCCCTCAAGGTTATTCGCACTTTTAAAATGGCATGCATTCCAAGCAGGGCACCTAATCTGTATTTTTGAAAAAAACAAAATACCAACAGCAAGATTTATCACATGTTTTCCATGTCATTCCTTTAGCAAAAGCAATAGAATAGCTCCCTGTCCCCCCCATTTAAGATATATTCCTTTAGTTAGCATTGGCTTGTGCAATAGAGTGTGACTGTATTATATGAATTGTGATTTGTATTTATTGTAGATATAAACTGTTCTTTATCTGTTTTGTCAGTCGCAGTACACTCTGTTTAGCTGTCACTGATAGGAGTTGATTTAGTAATTCAAAATCCAGCCAAGTGAATGGCATATGCAGGTTGATTTGGAGGACAAAAGCAATAGAAGCATATTAGAGTTATTCTGTGTTTGCATACAATTATAAAACAAGGTATTTGTGTTTTAGCTTTATCAGCAGATGTATTAGGTATTTTAATCTGAAGAGGCCCTGGCTTTGCAGTTAGGACCCCTTTTCTCCCCCTCTCTGAATCAAAATATTTTAAAAAATGTAAAATTAAAAATAAATGTATTTAAATCAAGGTTTTTTTAAGTAAATAATACATAAATAATGTAGCTCCTACCAGTGCTGCAGGTAATGATACTTTATTTTCTCTAAGAAAAGTGACCCTCAAAGAGTATGTGGCATTTTATAGACATCTTAAAGACTGCCTGTTGAACCTGCCCTACAGCCTCTGAAAGCTCACGCCAGATATGCAATCTTCACGCTGCCTGCTACTTTGAATATAGCATGTTTCCCCCTGGTGGTAATCCCTGGGAACAACTTGACCAACCATCCAGATCACCCAGTGAAGAAGTACATTTAACCCGAGTGGATATCCATGTGATGTGTAATTCCATTCCCTGACCTCCCACCACACTCTTCTATACTTTAATACAACAAGTCTACCCCCAAAGGCCATATTAGAGAGGCTTACACTGTTACTCGGGGGACGGTCCATAACAAGCTGTGATTGAATACCTCGGGGTTTATAAGCATCGCCCGCGTCACTGATTGATGGCCAATTAAACACTTAAACACTCAGGTGAGGGCTATTGATCATCAGAGAGTGAGTGAGCTCCCTGTACATCATAAAACAGGCGGAGGGCCTTATTGTAGATATGCTGAGATAGCTGTTCGGGTACTGAATATATTGCACCCCTGTGACTGTTTTTCTGGCTTTTAGCTGGTTTAATTGTCTTTCTGAAGCAGAGGTTTGGAAAAAGTAGTATTAATAAACCACACATAGAAATGTTCTAGCTCATCATTCATGTGTTGTTTTTTGTTTGTTTGGGTTTCATTTAAAGCCGCCCTCTGTTTAACTTTAGACTACTACTTAAAACTGAAACTAGACCATGTCTGGGTTTTTTTTCCTTTCAGATTTTGCACATCCTGTCATTGTGAACTTGACACAAACAATTAAGCAAAGAGGAAAAGTGCTGACAAAGGGAGCAGTGGGTTTCTTACTAATGTTTGATGAGAAGGAGCTTACGGTTATGATCTGAAAGAGAGACAACCATATTTCTCGAGATCAGAGGTAAATGTCAATGCTGAAATGTTCAAAAGAGTAAATCATCGTTCAGAGAGTGTGATGTGTTGCGACTATGTGTCAAAACACTCACTAACTTCATCACGTCCGAGGACGTCCGATGAACTGGGCATAAACCGGGCGTGTCTGACAAGCTTTTTGTGCAGGAAGAGGGTTTTACAGGCGCACCTTTAAAATAAATGATATTTTTTCCTGCCAATCTGATACTGATACTCTCACTTGAACTGTCATCATCTGGGTGGTTACTAACTATGCGAACATGTATAGCTGACAACACTTGTGAGGAAATTAATTGTTCATCTGTAGAGGCCAAAAAAAAGAATTGAAATAAGCAGCTCAGATGATTAATTAAAAGACTCTTAAGCATATAACAATGTTCGACCCATGCTTAAAAAAGGGTGCGGGCAATATCACACTGCCATGGAAAATTGCCACATCCTTAGCTTCATGTTCCACAGAAAATAGTACAAATATCTGCATTTTAATTATTATTTTTCAAATGCATCCAACAAATGAAGAACAATGTGTGATCCATCTTATAAACATGTATTTTACCATATTTATTAGGGATTATTCATTTTAATCCGCAGAGAAAAAAAAAAAGAATTAAATGTCACAAGAAATGTTCCGTTAAAGCAATGCATTCCTTAGAAAGGAAACGCATGGAGTGCTCTGTGTCACACTTCATGTCATTCACAAAAGACCTTTCACACATTAAAAGGCGGTAACGCAAGCATTTTGCACCAGAAAATATAAGTAGAAGTATGTAATTTCTTCTACAAATGCCAAGGAATTATAAAATTGTCCATAAAATGAGACATTTATTTTGGGGGATGGAAATCCCAATTTTGCCATAGAAAATGTTCATTTCAAGAGTACGTAAAAAAAAGTGAAAGACAACTTCTGGAGACTATTTTATGTATTTATTTTTAACAGCAATTTTATGGTGCAAAATCTATTCCTACTACTTTGTGAAATTGCCAATAATTTACCTCCACACTTGGCATTTACTAGTCATTCAGTGATGTCATTATTTATTTCCCCCCACCATGAATGTTGTTAAGAGGGAACTGCAAAATCACCTGAAGACTGACCAGTTGAAAAACTGCTTTAAGTCTTACAAAGTTTTTAGCAGAGTTTTTGTTTTTGTGCCCACTCACAAACTTCTCTGAGGACCACTGCCTTCCACTCAAACTGGTTCTTACGTGACATCAAGTCCCTCCTAGCCAGTGCCTGTTCGTACGTCCTTAAATGGTCTGCTAATGCTTTGCCCTAGTAAAACAATGAATGTACCTAAAACTGGCACAGTTACTTCCCAGTCTGTATTAAAACAGTACTTCTGTTTGGATGAAGCAAAACAGCCAGAGTATTGAGCCATGATATTGCCTCCAGCCAAGTGAAAACTAGAAATAAATGTGTGTGGAATAGAGCTAAATATAGAGTGGAGAAAAAAACTACAGCGATTGTTTACATGATCAGACTTCATGGGAGATTTAGGGTATTGCCACGACTCTTCCAATATCTATGGATCTCGCTACGACAGAATGGGAAGAGACAAGTTAAACCAGTTATCCGTGTAAGACTGACCCATTTTTAAGAGTCACTGCTTTCTTCTCTTCAGCTCTTAGGACTCGCTGATCCCTTTTCTTTCATGATAAACTGCATCTCCCTGACCTTTGTGGGTCACCTAGGAAGACAGACTTTGCATTCAAAGTTTTCTAAATATGCCCGGGCACTTCATCCCATTCAGCTGTTATTTCCGTTTTTCTGACCGGTCTGAAGCCGCTGACAGACTGAAGATAAAATGCACCCATGCCAGTGTCCGTGCAAGGTTTCCCTTCTTTCCGTGCACACTATCATTCTAATAGACAGATATGTAAGTATTGTATACACAATGTTATGTTCGAAACACATTTGGCTCTTGAAAAATGATAGGTGACACAGCAGTAATGTTTCCGTGTTCCCCCACAAATGTGCACAAGCAAACACCAGACGAATGAAGCTCAATGAAGGCCGCGCAGAGTCCACAGCATGTGAAAAACAAAAGTCTCATTACATTCTCAGAGGAGGTGCCCTTTATCCCAGCCCAGCATGGGGACAGAGCTTCTTAGGCAAATGGAGGCAATGCTCAAACAGCTAGCCCATATAAATATTACAAATCGCTCCTTTGAAAGAAATGAACAGATACACTGGGGCTCGGGATTAATGCGTGTCAGCCTGTCAGATTCCAGCGAACGTATTCCGAGCCATTTTAATGGAGAATTTCAGAAGACGTCAGTCAATGTGATCGGCAGCTTGGATTCTTGCAGGCAACAAAAACTGAGCAAAACCTTGATGAAAGAAAACAAGGAGTTAGATTAGCAAGTGTTGCAACAACACAGCCTTGCCTTCCGAAAGGTTAACTCATTTCGGTGTGCTGCTGGGGAGTGCGGCAATGTGCTGTAGATTAATTATCTGAGTGATGTTGGCGCTTGCTTCACAAGGGGAAGAAAAAAAAAAAAAAAAGACTCTTCCTCTGTAACTGTAGATACTGTGCTTTCCCCAATCTTCATATCCAGCCATTAGCTTTATTAATGAAGCCGAATCTTTGGAGCACTTTCCTAAATGCAGGTTTCCATTCTCCTCTGAAGAAAGTCCCATTTTTAACATCTTTCACCAGTCTCCATTGTCAATTAATGCAGGGACTATTTATCATGCAGCTATGGATTATGAAATTTAATTACATGGATGTGCATCACGATTCATTAGTAGCAGTGCTATGCAGTCGTGCGCTTCTTGATTGATGAATGGAAGCAAAGTGCTGCTCGTACGATAGATGTCACTCTCAAGCACAGTCCCACACAAATCAAGAAATTAATGAATACATACATGGCTTGGTTGCTCATTATCATTCTGTAATAGTTAACACATTGCAAAAGGCACAGTGTAGACTTTACTTCATAGAGACTATTTTGTTTCCAGGCCTTCTTTTTTATCTATATCTTGACTTCAATCCTACCAAGGCAATTCTAATTCTTTAATCGTTTAGCTCATCAGAAATCAAGGCGATATTAGAATTGAATATCAATCCGAAGTACATCCGAGTGGTATGTTGTCCAAACTGTATTTATCAAGAACTAATAGAACATCTTAGGGGAGGCAAAGGGAGATTTCAAAATCTGAAATATAAGGAGCTAAAACAGGCTTTTGTTTTTCAGTGTTGTGCTAAAAACAGCATGCACACATTCTACATGAAACAAAACAACACAAAAGACAGGTTCCTATCAATGCTATTCCAAGTATTCAAGTTGGACAATTATTCCTTTAAAATTCCATCCTGGAAATCAATTGATATGCTTGACAACAACCACAAAATTCAAAAGTATTTTTGCCTTCACCTATGGCAAACAGACAGTTCTCAGTTTCAGTATTTTAATATCAGGACATATCAGTGAATGGAACAAACATGTTGGGGTGGAGTTGGACACACAGGCACATTGTCTCAGAAAGCAATTGTTTATCCACTTCCACAGGAAACACCGGCTCTCTAACAGGATAAAGGAAGAGGTTTTAATCTTGATGTCAGTACCAGTTTCTGCAAGCGTTCCATTACAGACTTCATTTGCCAACAAGACATTCATCCTCGTGACTAAAACACCGACCTGCCCATTTAATGTACAGCCATGAGGTCTGTTTCAAAGAAAGGATCATATCTAACAACAACCCAGCTTTTATCAGATGCCCAGTTTCATACAGACAAGGACGATCAGCAAAAGGTCACTTTTTGGAAACTGTTCTGTTGGTATATTTCATTTTCCATGGAAGGCAAATATGATGCATAGGTTGACCAAAGCTATCCAAGCATGCCTTCATTTATAATCCATTTTCATGCACATTACTTATAATGACCAAATTATCTCCCTAATCTATTTTTCACCATACACAATGTAGAGAGTGCAAATCCATGTCTCAAAAAAAAAAAAAAAAAAAAAAAAAACATAACAAAACAAAATGTGGTATAATTTGCCTCCGATACCTTATTAGGCCTAATGTTTTCTCATTGGCTTTCATTTCACTTTATTGATTTATCTTATTATTTAATGTGTGTGTTTTGCACTGTAATTCCAGCTTTGAGAGAAATGAGAGACTGCACCAATAGAACTTTAAAGAGTACGGATAAACGGAGAGCTGAAGGTAGTAAATGACTGTGCATTCACAACTGTAGTCCAATACTTCAATCTACCTGGAAAGTACGTATTCTAGACACAGCAATCTTATTTCAATGTTTGATCGCCAGAGAGCAAAACCGGTTTTATTCTTTTTATATATGTAATTTCCCCTCCTTCCTGTGTGCCCTCCGCCTGAGCACCATGCCAATTCCCGAAGTTGGTACCGATGGGAAGAGAAATAAATAATGTTATGTTAAACTCTTCTCCTGGAGTGCAAAAGGCTTCTCTCCACTTCCAATTCATTGCACTACCAGGAGGAACAAAATCAGATTTCTTTTTTGTTGTTGTTTTTTTGTTAAAAGATCGTCTTGTGAAAGACCTTGCCCCTCCCAAAGTACATGCCAATAATGTGCCATGCATTCACTAAGGGACATAGAGAGAGAAATGGATTGTGAATTCACTGCAGAGGAAGGCAAATTTCAATCTTTTTCTTTTAATAAATAAATTATGCTAATTATTTTCTCATCCTTTTTCTCTTATCTCTTGCTTTGGTAATTCTATATAACATGATGTTCTCGTGGGGGTATATTCTAACCTTGGCTGTAGGTGTTATAGCTCATCACAGAGAATGAGTTCAAAGTCATCCTTTATGCTGTGATAAACTGTCCCCAGCTATCATTCTGGAATGCTAAATGGTCTAAAGCTGGATGGAAATGTACAAGAAAAAATTCAGAATGGTAAAATTCTCCTGACCCCAGTTCAAGCAGTATTCTCAGTGTAATTGTAAAAAGGCACGCTTAATCTGACAATTCCACTTGTCCATGAAGAAAAACAAAACAGGATCTGCTTTTGCTCATTCCATTTATGCAGATCAAAACTAAGATACGCAAATATATTCCAACACATTAGTTAGTGCATAACTGCAATGTCACGGTGCCATTTACAAACCGGCAGCAATGACGGCCAAGTTGTCGAACAGTTCCAAGACTCTTCAGGGTTTTAGATGACTTTGAATTTTTATTGGTAGAGAACCAGCCTCTTTGAGACGGCTCTCCCCGACAAGTTTGTTCCGTGGAACCACTCCAAGAAATCAGTCCAGCATCTCCTTCCAAATCTACGATGGCAAGACATCATTTGCTGCCCATCACAGACAGATTGACACTCTTTAAGACATTTACATTTTCTGAAACCAAATAGAAGAAAGCATAACAACAACAAAACACAAACCACTGAAGAAAAAAGAGAGAGCGAGTTTTTAGCAATTTGGAAAGATCTGGACAGATGGTCCTCATATTCACACGGACTCACATGTACACACAGAAGTTGTAGGAGATAAACATTCTGCTGCAGTCTTTGTTTCAGTCTTATCCCCCTCGTGAAAGAAAGGACGGCACTTTCTGAATGGATTTCGCTTTGGTTCCAGCCTGCTTTTATGCAGAATTATCTTGATGCGAATATGAATTATTTTCCCATCCCGAAGCCTTTGATGTCTGCGAATGCTCCGTCAGCGCCTATCTATATTCAAGGAACTTTGTTTGTGGTCCCTGTTCAATTTATCCTTTCTCCCCCCACGATTTGTGAAGAAATTGTTCCGGAATCACTTTGCAATCCGTGTTCACGTCCTGCCGCATTCAATGACTGTGCCTGGGAAGGTTTCTTTTGTATGGCTTTAATCTGGCTTTGAATTAAATTTACTATCAATTTCTATTGTAGATCTGGCGGATGCATTGTTATGGCTGCTGTATCAAGCAGCAAATTCAGTGAAAAGAGGATATAAATATTAATTGAATCAAGAGTTTGTAATACTATTTAATTTCAAATTCTATAGGCCACTGAAAGACCTGTCTCTTGATTTATAAAAGCAGGTGTGGTGTGAGATTTACGACACTCACCGGCATAAACTAAAGAACTTGAAAGTCGTTTACAAGGACTGGAGCTTTGAGAGCTGTCAGTTAGAGCAGGAGTTAACGGCTTAATTTTTCAACTCAGATCATTGTGCATCTTCAAACTCATGGTTCTAGTGAGTGTATTATGCATTTTATATTTATGATGGGTAAAATGAGAACTACTGTAAATCCCTACTGTAAAGGAAATAAATTTGATATAATAAAAGCAGACGTTTAAACTGCAAATTAATTTAAAACAATAAAAAACGGTGTCAGACAAAGGCATTTGAATTGATGGGAATTTCCATCTATCCTAATAAAGATGACTGAAGCAGTGATTTTCCAGGTAAGACTGGTATAGACCCGGTAGATCATTCTTGGCCCAACTAATAAAGCTCTCCAAAATGTGGCTTATATAGATATGAGGATCAGGCACCCTCTTCAGACTTCTTAGTACTGCATTCTTGGGGAATTATCCTTTTTGATCTATAACCTCCCTTGTGAGGCATAAAAATCTTATATATATTTTGGTAGCACACTGAAGTGAAGCTGAAAGACTGCACCAGAATCACATTGCCATTGCTGTTGAGAAGCTAGTCTAGGTTTAATGACATTTTATTTTCTAGACGGATACAAATAAATACATAATACATTTGTGCATTTTTCTTTTAATTGGTGTTAAGAATTTATAATGATAAAAAAAGATGACAGAAATAAAACCTCATTGACACAAGGGGGCAACTCTGTGTTTAGTTATTGTGGAACGCAATGTCCCTGGAGTCCGATTGTTTATTTTAATTTATTCATAATTATTCCCTAATTAATGCAGCAGAAAAAAAAAATTGGATTCATCATCTCATATACTTAAGTGACCTGGGGGCAAGTGCACCAATTACACAACTTAAGCAGCTCGGCCCCCAGTATGGCAAACCTTCCGGGAAAGCAAGCACTACGGGAATGAAGTGCAATAACCCCACGAAAAAAGAAGAAAAAGAAAAGAAAGCAAAGTTTCAATGTTTTTAAATGTCAGAACTTATTGAATCTCATATATGATCAAACAGAAAACAAACAATATCCCTAATTTGCAGTACCAAGCTCCTACATTTTCTCCAGCACTGAACTTATCATTTTCTAAATCTGCCAATATTTATGGTAGTTGCCACAAGCATAAAATGACTTAATTACTTGGGAAGATAAAATGGAATAGCCATCATTTCTAACTGCGTAACTCAACATACCATGATGTTATGGGTTTATGCATTTTCTTCTTAACTGCAAGATAAAGCTGAGCATCATTAATTTCAGAAACATCCCAGCTCTTATTACCATGGGTTTTTTAATTTATGTTGATTGTTTTTTATTAATTAATTGATTAATTAATTAATTAGATTAATATAGAGAAATACATGTCTATTGAGTTCAACTGCTTCGAGACTTGCTAGTAATCACAAGTGAAATAGCAAATAGCAACTACTAATCAAGTACAGCAGAAGGGCATCTCTCGGTCCTTAACAGAGAACTGTTTCATAGATGGAGCTTTACCTTGAAGCGCTCTTGAACTTGTCTCACTCACACACAAGCCTAAGTCAGCCACTATGTACTTATGTAAAGAGATCATAAAGCAACCGTCATACACGCTGTACCTCGTAATTGCATAACATGTCTTGGGTAGTCTTTTACATGCAAATGATTCCTTTCAAGGAAAGCATTAAACACACTAGCTGTGAGACTGCAGCCCTTTTAATTCCGATTCCACGTTACGGTACCTATAGGTGACCATTGAGTCAAGCAGTTCGATTTTCTCACTCAAAGGCATCCATTGCAAAAGCCTGGCGTTAACGCTGCAGCAGAGACAGGGCTGCTATGTAAAGCCTTTCCTTGGCGTTCAGGCTTTATTGCACATTATATAAGCAGGTCAGATCAGCACCCTCTAATTTATTAATTACATTTGTTGGTTCTAAGATCCCTCCCCACAGCAGTTCAATTCCCACAATACCGACTGAGGTTTAGCGATTAAATCTTCTGACTTTGAGATAGCAGTGGTATAGGTTTGCCTCACACAAAGTTTAGCTTCTTCTGGTATCTTTAGTCAGGATAGATTTACATGTAACCTCAATAGGACATATACACATTTTTTTTGTTCTCCCAATACAGATAGTAAATACCCTAAATACAGCACATACTGCACTACAGAGGGATGTTTGTGTTTGTTTAGTTTTCATTTGCATTTACTTAGAGACACTTTCAAAGGACCATTAAATATCGAAGACAATTCTTTAAAATATTAACATTATAGAAAGTTAGAATTGTTATTTAGCTTTTGTGGTTGTGAAACTGCAATTGTTCAATAATATTTCAATGTTTCATCATAATAGTAATAATAATATTCTTACTACTACTACTACTACTACTAATAATAATAATAATAATAATAATAATAGGTGATAATAATGAAGTAAAAGTTCTGTAATTCTTCACCAGGTGGCAATAAAAGGTTAATGCAGATCCCAAGAAAATCTAAGCACCATCACGAACAGAATCACAGGTGACTTTTCAGAGACTTGTTTAGAAAGATATTGCCAGCTTCTTATTATGAATACATGAGAGCACTGCTCTTGCACAACAATTTAATGAAGCTCATTGCAAACCCTGGAGTGGCCTTTTCCTGCAATACAACACAAGACCTGTTCAGTTGTGGCTTTTTTTCTTTTTCTCTTGTGTTTGCTCATAATCGTCACTTTTACACAGCCTTGTCGGGGAGGTATCTCACAGCTAAACACATTATCTTGCAATCTGGCTTCCATAAATGAAGTTCTATTGTTACTTCAGTAACCACACATCAGCAAAAAAGTTACTCTCTGTAAACCTGTCAGAAATAATGCAAATACAGCAAGATACATTTACATTGCAGGGAGAGAGGGGGGAGGGTGGAAGAAAAGTGTATTTCTGTGAACACATACCTGTACTACCTTAATAAATCCTCACATGAGAGAATGCAACATACACACTCGCAGGAACAACTCAGATTGTGGCTTCCAGATCCTTCACAGTTTGATTAAATGCCACATTAGGTATTCAGGAGGCTATAGCTGAGATGTGAAGCCAGCACTGATAACACAATTTGCTGATATTTCTGTTAAATACAGACATACACACACATAATAAATAATATGTATATATAAAGACACAAATATGAATGCGTGTGTCTATTTGTATTGTGGGAAGCTGATTACAATGGCATCGCTCAAGCTTTAACATATTCTCTATTGCACACTGTTCAGGTAAAGGCATCTTCGTCAGATAAAAGACATGCATAGATTAATGCACATTCGCAGGCTGAGCACTCCAATTAATTTCCACACCACTGCCCACCAATACAAGGCAAATTTCATTTTCACCTAATTCTGCGTAACAGCCAAGTCAACACACCTTAGGCATCAGCAACCCCGGCGATCTCATTACATTTATAGGCTACGTATATATAGATATATTATTCTGTGAAATAAGATCTATGTAATATTATATATCATTTCACTGAATTATTAGTTTCGAGATTCAAAGATGCAATTTGTCACAAGTGTCAAATGAGTCACTTCAATAGCTATTGACTCACGTACACAAATTAAGGTGCCACCTTCATTGAAACCACTGCAACTCGATTTAACATTTACAGAAATGATGATTATTATTGCCGATTATTAGTTTATACCACACATCCATAAATAGTGATGTGCAGACACGAAACGCACACAAACTCGAGGAAAGTACAGCGCGGTCAGTGCCATAAATCCACACCTGCCACCTAATTATCGGGCTCAATTACGGATCCCGGCGCGGACCACTTCCCAGGTACCGCGCCGTCAAACGCGACGGCCAACTCACCGCCGCAGGTGAGCCCGGCGCACAGCAGCGCAGTCCCGGCCAGCAGCAGCAGCTCGGACCGCCAGCCCACAGCGGCACCCAGCTGGAGCATCGTCATTATCACCTGGCCGCTCAAGTTTGGGGTGGATAAAACAGCACGGGAAAAGTGGCACGTCTGCGTCGTAAGTCCGAGCAGCAGTTGTCAGGTCCTTCCTCCGATCTTAGCAGCCCATCAAAGTGTCCTTGTGCCAAACACCGCCGTCCGCCTCCCTGCCCATGGGTACCCGCGGCGTGCGCCTCCACCGCAGACAGCACAGGTGTGGGGACGGGAGACGAGAGGGTCTGCTGGGTCTGCTGCTGCTGTTTCTTTTCTCTTGCGGTGTTGTTTTGCGCTGCTGGTGCTCAGGAGAAACGGCAGCCTTGTCTCCGGCTCTGTGGCTCTGATGTGTCGCCCTGCTCGCTTGCTAAGAGCCCGCACTACCTCCTCCGACAGCGATCTCGCCTGAACTGATTTTCAGTGGAGGAACATCTGCTTGTACAGCAATGCAGGAGAGCAGAGCAGAGCAGAGGTACCGCCGGCAGCAGCCCCGCAAAAGCAGGCGCGGAGCCTCACACTTGCACGGAATGGACTGACCTCAAGATGACGCTTGCGTTGGTTTCTTCGTTTGTGTCGTTTGCAACGACAGGCAAGAATAATGCACTAGCACGTTCTGCGTGATTTGTTTTCACGTGATTTAATATAAACCATAACTAAAAAATCTTCCTAAACTGAAACACAATGACAACCAAAAGTGTGGCATTTCAGTGGAGAAAGACAAATATATATTATATATACTATCCAGTGTTAAGACATGGTGTTTGAGTTTTTGTGTTTACAATGTTAATTACTCTTAAATCAGGGGGTTTTAAACCACTCCTGGAGTACCCCCTGCCCTGCTGGTTTTTGTTCCAACCTAGGTCTTAATTACTTAATTGAATGGTATATTGCTTTGTTAGGTCAATTAAGGATTCAATTAAGCAATTAAGACCTCAGTTGGAACAAAAACCAGCAGGGCAGGGGGTACTCCAGGAGCGGTTTGAAAACCCCCTGCTCTAAAATATACATCACCATTATTAGCATTAGCTGAACCACTGCTTCAGTGGTTCTCAGACCTGTCCTGGGGACCCCCTACCCTGCTGCTTTTTGTTCAAACCGAGCTCTCAATTACTTAATTGAAGGAAGAACCTGCTTAGATTTGACTTTTTAAATTGTGTAATAAAGACGTTGGTTCTTTAATCAGTTTTATATACAATTCTATACTTAACTTAAAACCCCTACTGATTAAATAATTAAAAGGCTCTCATTTTAGATATTATTAGTTCACTTAAGGGTTCAATTCAGTTCAAGGTCGATAGGAACAAAAACCAGCAGGGTGGGGGGTCCCCCAGGACCAGGGTTGGGACCTGCCAAACTAAAGTGTCTCTTTTCCAGGCTTCTCCAGCAAAGCGTCAGATCTACTCCTCCAATCTTCCACATGATCTTCTTTTTGTCTGTTTCCCTCTCAGGCTCCATTCTAGTCTTTACATTATGTCGCATGTCTTTGTTTTGCTCTGCATCCATTATTTATTTGTTTGTTTATTTATTTTTACAGATTATACTGAGTGTGGTCTCACAGATTGGGAAAGCTTTTGTTCAGCTCACAAACACAAGATAACAGCTGTGTCTGTGCACCATCTTCATTTGAGATTTAATGAAGTCAATTATAAAACAGTT
This sequence comes from Amia ocellicauda, assembly GCF_036373705.1. Classification (NCBI taxonomy): domain Eukaryota; kingdom Metazoa; phylum Chordata; class Actinopteri; order Amiiformes; family Amiidae; genus Amia; species Amia ocellicauda. The sequence goes on from NC_089860.1 coordinate 11,827,781, forward strand.
CATGGTAAGTTATTTTGAAGCCAAATTGATTAAAACTTTTTTTTTATTTCTTAATTGCACATTATTGATCGACATAAATGTGGAAAACAGGCCACAAGTTTAAATATACACATTACCAACTGCATTTTCACTGTATCAACAAATGACCATGCACAGGTTAGAAAAAGGCAGATTGAAATTTTCCCCTCATTGTTGTAAGGAAGACAATTATTAAAAATATATATATATATATATATATATATATATATACTAATCAATGTATTAATACAGATTTATTTACACAACCCCAACAGACATCAAGAAAGAACAGAAGCCATTGATTTTCAACAGAATAATTTTCAACCTTAGTCCGGGGGCCCCACTTTCCTGCATTTTTTTTTTTCTTTTGGCTGAGCTCTCTTTAATTAAAGAATAACATGCTTAATTTGGCGTTTTTCATATTACACACACATACATACACATATATATATATATATATATATATATATATATATATATATCTATTCCAGGTGACTTTTTCCAATCACATTAGTCCTATCAAATACTGAGAAGCCTATAACTCCAACTGTACTACAGGTGGCTATGAATCATGCTCACTGTATGTGTGCATTGAATTACATCTATTACAAAAGTTTCTCAGTTGCTGTCGGTGAAAGGAACAAAAAATAGTACCATATGCTGGGAACTCACAATCAGTAGTTGATGCTCTCGTTGTTTTGTATTGTCTTTTATTAATCTTCTTTTCACAAGCATGTGCCGTGAGACAACAGTCCTGAGCCGAAAGTGCTGCCCCTGGTCACAAGCTGAGTTCCAGTGGCTGTCTCTTTAAAGGCATTAAACCGAAGTAAACACTGAAGCAAAACAATCAATCAGTAATAAGCTTCTGCGCTGGGGACCTGACATGTGCTACAAATTGTTAGATTAATCTGCTTTGTGTGCAATGCTGTGCTTAAAAGTCCCCGAAGAACTAGACAGAGATAGATAGATAGATAGATAGAATATTGGTGGATGGATGGATTGGATCAATGTGAGATGGATGGTAAGACACATAGACAAGCGGAGAGGGAGAGAGAAAAAAAAGACAGCCAGATAGTTAAAAGTGAGAGCCGGTCTTTAAGCACAATAAATTGTTTCGGTACATCAGGACTGAATCTGTTTACTGTATCTAAATCATTCAGTTCAGGTATGGGGTCCATGGCAAAGTCTGACTTTGGCAAGGTGGACGCTGCTGGGGATGCCAAATGTAAAAACTGCAAAGATATAAATTAAATTAAACCAGCGCAGCTCAGAAGACATTATTCATTGTCAAAGAACGCCAGAGTACTTCATTAAAATCCTGAATAGAATTCATTTAAAGAGGGTGGGTTCCAGCTGCTTTTAATTTACAGATCAATGTTCAGCATGCTGCTATGTACCGTGTCCCAATATGAACATGTCCACTTTCATTCCACTTTTAAGTTTAACAGTGATGACCAAGAAGTGAAATTTAAACATTTATGAGCAGAACCAATCAAATTGTAGCAAAAGCCTTTTGCTGATGAGGACACTGTGGAAGTCTTTGAAAGAACAAAGTAATTTTTCTCATTGTTGGGCTGTTGGTGTGACTTTGAAAGTAGCTCTTAATTGCATTACATATTTACAGACTTTTAGAAAATGTACAGTGCTTAAATATCCTTCATATTTTGTGGAAACCTTAAAAAAATGCATCAAACCCAACCATAACACTGGTTTCAAGTATAAAGAAAATAAACAATACAACAACATAACAATTGTGGTAGAGTATTTTATACAAAAGGATACCAGTACTACATAATGTAAAAAAGAAAAGAACATGCAAGTACATTATAACCATATAATTATCCAGAGACAATTAAAACAGACACTTCCAATTTTAAAATACGTATATGGTATGAACAATATACCATAATTATTATTTTATAACAAAACTATTATCTTGTGAAATTAGAAGTAAATACTTCTGTTTTTATTATATAATTATCTTGAGAAAAGAGATGTATTTTAGTTTTCTCTAGATAATTATCTAGTCTTTACTCACTTTTAAACAATATAATTATTTTCTGATAACACAATAAATAGTATGCGTACAAACACACACATATATAATATACATTTTTTACTGCACATGGCGTAAACATTTTTCTTTTGTATGAATGGCTCAGTAAGACAGAAAATTGTTCAAATAAAATTTAAAATATTATACAAAGCCACTTATGATAATAATAATAATAATAATAATAATAATAATAATAAAATTGTATTTTCCTTTCAGTTATGTGAATTATCTTCTTTACCATATCTATTCTCATCTAAATTAATATCATATTCTCTTGCTTCTTTCTCTTAAGCATGTCAATTCCCTCTATTGATTAGTTGTGATGTAATTAATTTTCAGGAGAATTCCCCCTGGAGTTGAAGTTGGTCAGATAGCTTCTCTGTAAAGACTTCGCGACCAGGCGGGCTTCATTACACCAATCAATCCTTAATTTCAGATTTCATTACCTGCTATAATCAACAATCTGGAAACTGAGAGTTTTGAAAGCCATCGCCTTTCCCAGAGTCACGGGCTTACCTCGGAAACCCGTGATGAAAAATAATTTGACGAACTTGGATCTTATCTTAACTCCTAGATCTGCCAGTACATGCTGACTACAACGCCTGAAATGCAGTCAACCTCCATACAAAGAGCTCCTTATTACACTTTATGCTTTTATTCCCCCCCAAAAGCTTTTAGAATACCCCAATAAATAACATCTGAGAACTGGAGGATTTTCAGTGAAATGATAGAGGATATAAAGTACTGATACTAAGGCTAGTTGGTGCAGCTGCAGCTGTGCAAATGATTTGCTGGACACTAGGGTATATCACAAAACCTTTCCCTTTCTACACTGTCTTTCTAAAGAGAACTGCAGATAAATTAAAGCTGAGACTGATGAAAAGCCTGCATCTCCTCTCCCTCGCCTTTTGGTAGAACAGATCACAAGCCTATTTTGTTTCCTTATTTGTTCAACTATACGCTTGCTACTCAAGCATGCTGTTTTGTAATAAGACAGCTCAATTTGTTGTATTTGCTGTACCTTGTATGGTATTTTACTTCACCGTACTGAGCACCTCTTTATTTTACAATTTGTTCTACACCACGTAACTTTTGGACTATACAGTCTTTGAGAATTTCATAATGTCACTGTGTTTTTGAATGATAATTATAATTTGCATTGTCTCTCAGCACCTCCTCAAATTCACGTATTCAGACGTGTTGCACTTACTCTGCATTGGACGTTAGTCTTTGTAAAGTCCCACAATGCACTGGGGACTCGTGTGGCATCTTTTGACACTTCATTCACTTACAAATGGTCCCTGAGTGAAAAGGACATAATGTATTTTGGTGATTGTAACCATAAGTAAGTTACTTGGACTAAACTTGAGCAAAATGAGCAACAACAACAGTAATACTGCTATTACTACAACAACAACTACTACTGCTACTACTACTACTACTACTACTACTAATACACTGTTCCTGAGCTTTCCAAAAATATATAAATTAATTGCAGGAGAAAAAAAAAATTGCCATCAGGGAATTGGTTCTTTTGACTAGTTTGTTAAAGTACCTCTGCTGCATCCAAAGATGTTGTCTTTTTTCTTTTTCATTTACTAAACAGAATACTTCTGTGGATGGGATGAAAGAGCTGCCTTCCCACAGTCCCTCGGTGACCCCTGTCCTTTAAGTATCAAGAGGCTTTGTCTGCTGCGTCGGCAACCGAACAGATGGGGAGGAAAATGCCCGAGCCAAGGTAAATAACTATCTTTCAACTGCAATTGTTGCTGCAGTGTTTGGAGAGAACATGTAGGATGCATGAGGCTGGAATCCAGTGAAACACTGTGCTCCAGCCTGCCCTATTCACCAAAAGGAACAGTGCATGGACCAGCCCCTGTGATACAGACAGATGGTCTCCAGTGACCACATTTCAATAACTATGAGCTCCAGGGTGTGAGGTCAGCTTATTCTCCTGAAACAGCACAAGGTGTCCCACAGGAACCTCACACCATTCCTGTGCTGTAAATAGATAACAGAAAGGTAGACTGTATGGATTTACTGCATTACACCTCCAGCTCGGTGGATTTATAACTAATTAAACACGGATGCCAGTTGTAGAAGGCCTAGCTGACTGAAGTTAAAGTAACATGGCAGCCTACATGTGACTTTTATGTAGGACTGATCATTACGCACAGCAATTAACGTAGGACAACTGTTAACATGGTTTGAGTTAAAGCATATAAGATATATTTTAATTCGTATGGTATCCACAAACCAATGTCAATATTACAGGAAATAAACGACAGTATACTGTATTCATATATACATACACACTCACAGAGAGAGAGAGAGAGAGAATGTGAGAGAGTGAGAGAGAGACTTATGAAGGATGGATGTGTGACTTTAAGATTCATGAAATTATGTTTATTGTGCTGCAGTCCGTGATCTGAAAATCAGAAAATCGCCAAGGGGTGAGAGTAAGACATACATTTAATTTGGATAGATATTTCCCACTTGCTTCTATTAAGGGACTGACATTTTTAAATATTAACCATGCACCAACTTGTGTACACCTCCTTGGAGATCAGCTGCAGAAAACATTAGAAGATAGCAAAACTATAGTGCATAATTGTATATTTTACAGGATCACACTTCTATCCGCAGCCTTACATCCAGTTACTTATACACACTAATTCCCAGCACAACCACTTTGTTACTCTTTCATCATGTCTGCAGAAGTCTTTTCGCTTTTGAAGTAAATTAGTTTTTTTCTTTATTTGTTATGGTCTGTGTTTGAGACCTCAAATTCAAATCATTGCCAAGTTAAATCCTTGTAAGATAATACGTTTTGTGTTTAAGTCCTTCATTTCTTTCCCCCAAATGAATGCATGGACGCATGTATAAAAGAGACAATAAAAATACCATTCAAGATTTCTATCTATTTACTCTATCTATCTATAAGTAAAAGAAAAAATGTATCTTACAGCTAGCTATGCAATCTCTGTAGCGAAAGTCTGGAAAAGGTGCATTAACTCTTTTTCCCTAACCGTAATCCTCTTCCAATCTCTCCCTCACCATCTCCAACCACCTCAGTGTTTCTTCATAGATGAGGCGCTTTTATTGAGCAGTAGTAAGCACGACAATAAAAGCAAAAAGATGTACAGTGCCAGCAGTGTAATGGTCCGGATACAAAAGCCCTTTTTATCCCAACCTGACAACTGCTTCCCCACACCCAGGAGCGGTGCCTCCAATCAACACCCACTAAAGCAGCCGCAGATGAAATACGGCAGACCAATCAAAATGAACTGTAGGTGAGCCCAGTCCCGAACTTTATGTCCTCATTATATCAAGCCACATCATCTGTGAGGCCGGGTTTCACAGGAAGCCATTCCTCCCAGCGCATCTGTAGTCCTGTGATACAAAGGCATTGCTCTCTCAGTCGCAACCTCTGGTGCAGATTTACTATATTCTGCTTGGCACTCTCACCAACCAATCTGGTGGGTTTCTCAAATGATGCCGGGACCATCATCTACCACTAGAATGACAACAGCAGGAGATGATTTGATATATATAGATATATATATATATATATCTCGTCATCATCAGCTCTTATCGATCCACTGCTGCAAGAAGGCCTCCCCAAGATGTTTCCACTTGCTTCGATCGACAATTCTCAGTACATTGACTTTAACACAACATAATGTAACAAAGCACAGTATAAATCTCTGTGCATTATCATTATTTTATTATGATTATTATTATTCCATTCAGGCCATAAAACAATCTATAATGTTTGCAGTAAGCATATTCAAGCACTTGATGTGCATTAGGGTTGTGTGAGGGTTAGAGCTTTTAACACACACACACACACACACACACACACACACACACACTGCACACCCGAGTTACTAAGGCTGTATCAAATAGCGAAACTGAAAATAACCCAGTGGCTGGAGCACGGATGTTGACATTAAAGCATCAGCAGTGCAATGCCTCGCGGGGAGTCTAAATGTGTAATTATCAGGCAGGATTTGCCAGAGTCAGCATGCATGTATACATATTTGAGTATGTCTTGCAGTCCATTAAAAAATGAGTCAGAGATAGATGGGTTACATTAATTGATACAGATACATATTTGAACAGAGAGAGTCGGCTGTGTTAATTTCAGAGCACGGTCTAGGGAGGGGAAAGAAATGGTGTCTCTATATTATCTATGAATAAACAACAAAGTCCTACACAAAGTGAGGACAGGACTATGCCGGTTTGTTGTGGCACCACTGCCACACTTTGGGAGGCCTTGAGTGTGTTATTCCTTCATGGGATTACCTGTTGGTATTTTGATAATTTTTGAACCTTCATAACAGCTTTGCTTTCTGGGTTGGTTTGTCCTATGAGGACTCAATGTCACATGGCTCCTTTTCTCTCAGATTTCAATTACTGCCAGTTGCCCAGGGGCTCCAATATTCATCTGTGTATACCGACTGCCAGAAAACAGAACAACACAATCAGAAAACTCAGATTCAGTGAGGAAATGTCTGGGTTGTGTGTGTGCGTGTGTGCGCGTGTGTGCGTGTGACAGCATCACATGCAAAGGGCAAGTTATAATCATGGGAATGCTTAACAATCTCAATGACTGTGCTGAAGTCTTCTCTTACAGGGCTTATATAGGTGGAAATATGATATACTATTATAGGATCCCCGCTTGCTTTAATATGCCACATTGTTTGTGAAACAAGAAAAATCACATTCTGGAGCTCAACTTTTAATCATTAAGAAATAGTAATATTAATACAAGCGACGATCCTGATGGTGATGGTGATAGTGTTTAACATCTCCACCAGAAGTCAACTAGAGATTCTCTGGAAAACCCTTCAGGACAATGGAGAATCTGATAGTGTAGATGCATTTTAATTATTAGCTATTATCCCTCATATGTAGATATTGTGAATGACCATAGCTTCAAGTAAAAAGAGAACTTTTATCTATAGTTTTCCTTCATAAGGAAAGGTATTCTTTGGAGGGAAACTGTACAAAAACAGAAAATGAGGTGGAAAACTGGTAGCAGTGTGGGGAGACATTTGTAAAGAGGATTGTTAATTTGTTCAAAGCCAGCCCTCTCCTAAACAGCATATAACATCAGATCAGAGGTATGATTTCAATTCCACACTGGATTTTCATTTGAGTTTTTTTTAAATGCATTAGTTCATTTTGCATCTGCTTTCCTTTGTTGCGTCTTAATAAGATTTCCAAATGAATGGATGTGTTTCGCTGCCATTGTATATAAATACTGTAGGTGAACATTCATAGCCAATATACAAACTCCGATATAGAAATGATTGAATCATTCTGGTTCTGTGTAACACATATGTGCATATCACTGTAGGTGCTATACTGTATGTTCTTCACTCAGTCTTAGCAAAATACAATTAAAGGCTGAGCATTTTAGTAGTTCTCACAGACACTACTGTTTTCATTCATAAGAAGTCGCCTTACAAACTTAATTTTGCTATTTTTCTTAGTTTCTTATAAACTTACGAAAACTAAATCTATTTGGTGGATGCTTTTTTGATCTCAAAATATAGGCTACTTCTTTAACCTTCAAGGCTGCAGTGTTTGAAAATGTATGCTGATTTAATTTCCTCCGTCTCCAATATAATTTAATAAATCGGCAAGCAGCAAGAAAAATAGCTAGGTTGTTGACAGTTTCCACAGTTCTTTGTTGGTTAACAAAGCATTACAACATATCAGGTTAATGCATCAGGGAGTGACTTTTTCAAGTATTTTGCAAATCCTAGGAACTTTAATTGCCCTAATGCAACTAAGTACATCTCTTGACAAAACAACATAACATTAAACGCAATTTTCCTGACTGCCATGATGCATTCCAAATACAATGCACATTTGTACTTCATTCATGTGGCATAGCGATGACAACTTTGGAGGCTTAATAACAACATAATAAGAAAGCATCTGTTATTAGGTTAAGTAAACAGAACAAAAACGATTTGATAAATAAATTAAACAAGACATAAAAATCATGTGTTGTCATCTTTCAAGTTGAGAATACTAACCGAAGGGGGGTGGGACAATGCCTGTTTTTTCAAACAAAGCTGCCTATAGGCTGCTGTGGGTTGTCACTCAGGAAGACCCGCCCTCTGCTTGCTTTAGCTAGGACACTGTGCAGCCTTTCTGCCTCTCTTTGCCGTTCACAGTCTAGACACATAAAGCTTTCTTACTCCCGCCTGTTTTAAATTGATTAATTTAGCGATAGTGTTGTACATGTCCATGTCATGTTGATTGTTGGTATTGCTTTATTGTTATTATTATTACTGTTATTATTATAATTATAGATATATCCATATTTCTGTTTACATATATCTGTTATTGTGCTGTGAAGTAAGCCCTTTTATTCCAGAGCTTTCTTTTCAGCATCAGAGAAGGCAGTCATTTCTGCTCGTCATGTCCTCATCAATGGCGCATCGCCTGGAGCACACTTCCTGGGCTCCCAGTTTGTGAAGGGAGTGTGTCAGTTTGGCCCTCCCTGTACTCTGTCTCCGCCAGCGTGGCACCTTGATGTAGTGTGCTTTCCTTTGAACCACTTCACTCGGCTGAGATGAAGCTGAATTCTTTGAAGACCACGTTTTTGCCAACTTCTGCATCTACAAAACGTGTTAGTGAGTTGCATCCATTGTCAGCGCATCCCCCTCGTGCTCGCTTTGCTGGCGATGGTCCCAGGGTGACGCTTCGGCTTTTCTTCTGAAAGTTTTACTCCCCCTTCCATGTCAACAGGCCGGTGGAGTTGATCCTCCTTCCTTTTCCTCAGATGTGGAGAGCCGTTTGCACTCGCTCTGCCCTGCCTGGGTCCTGCAGTGTTACATGGACTGTACTAGAGGGGCCCGCCACTTATGATCCAAGCCCTGTTGCTTCTCTGCCCCTCTCTAAGGATGTTGTTTTCGGTGGAGAACTCGCTTCCATTTAGGCTGATGCTTCAGAGTTGGCTTCCCTGTGTCCTGGCCTCCCTTGAAAGATTACAATAGGCTGCGAAAAGGCTGTGAAAAGGAGAATACTACCCAAAGGATGTGAGGTTGCTCGTGAGTTTGTTGGCTCTGGCAAAGAGAAGCAGAATGGATGTGCAATATACTAGTTAAAGCAGCCTTTGTTAGAAAAATATAAACAAGTTCCCCATGGTAACGTGCAATGTCCATTATTATTATTATTATTATTATTATTATTATTATTATTAATTTTCTTATTATTTATAGTTAAGTACTATTGAATACTATTTAGTTCAAACCAAATTGCTATGTCGGAAAGTTTGAGTAAGCCTCAAGATTAATATCAGAGATGGCTTGAGAAAAAGGAAAAAACATTCCAGGGCGATAACAAGGAAGCCGAGAACACACTTTTATTACAGAAATATAAAATTTCCACCCACCAGTTTCACTAGGAAAAGGGTGAAACCCAAGAGACCTTTTAGAAGAGATAGTGGATTTTATATACCTTCACCCCTGATGTGTGTTATGTAGGAGTTTAGCCTGGGCTTCTTCTTAGGTTGTCAATGGCTTCCAAAAGCTAATTGTGAAGAAGTGTGGTCCGGATATAATTTAGTGCAGGCCACTGCTCTGAAACGTCACTTTTGAGAACTCTGCAAGAGCCAGAATATGTACCTATTTATTTGCAGACGGTGCAAGATTAGACAACCAATCTGTCAGCGTTCATGTCATGGTGTCATACATATCCAGTGTTATAACTATACACTTTCACCAGTGAACTAAAATGCCCTGTTTCCTCTATATTTCACATTCAGTGGCACTAAGAGCTAATATATCCCCTCTGGGATAGAACGTATAAAGTGTTTAAGCCTTAGCTGAGATTATTGACTTTTATAAAAGTACTTCATGTACAGTTAGGCCATCCAGTTTAATTGTTAATATAAGCTTTTATACAGAACATGAAATGCTTAAAATGGAAAGAACACAATAATGTCTCTTTAAACGAGTATCGGGAGTGCATGACTTTGTTTTCATAGCTTAACTTATGACTTTCCCATTGTGGCTTAGAGTGCAAATGTGATTTGTGAAAATATTACTACTGTATATCATTACATGACAGGAACCAGGAGCTCCCAGGTGGCAGTGCCTCACTGTGTCTGGTCTCGGATTCTCCCTGTGCAGAACAACCCAGGAACAACTCCGGAAACACACCTTTTCAGGACTTGATTCAAGTCTTCAAAATCATGAAAGGCATTGACCGGGGACACAAATGGAAATTGGGCTTCAAGGCATTCAAGACAGAAAACAGGAGACACTTCTTCACACAGAGAGTAGTCACAATCTGAACAAACTGCCCAGCGATGTGGTTGAAGCTGAAAATTTGGGAACATTCAAAAAAAGAATGGATAGGATCCTTGGATCACTTAGTTATTAATGGACTCCAAACGATGGGGCAAATGGCCTCCTCTCGTTTGTAAACTTTCTTATGTTCTTATGTTGTCTTCTGTCAATAAAAACTTTGTAGTACTAAGCAGAGATGACTAATAATTAGGAGTATAAAAAGAAAACAGTTTTCTGAACCTAGACAAAGGCAACTAGGTTCTTTCATCTCAGTATTGAATGGTTTTGGAAATATATTTTTTGTAAACAATAAATGACCCCCCCACCCCATCCCCAAACATATGTTTAAAGACAGTTTGAGAGTGCCAGCTTTTTTAAATTGAACATTGTACAGTCAATGTAGTGCTGCTACTCAAGTATTACGATTAAAATGAGCTAACTTGTTTGCAATGAGATGACCAAGACTGAGCTCATACTATTAGATATATGTAGTATGACTCATAAGTCAAAAAAGGTGAGAAAAAATATCATAAAACCAGGGATGGATCCATGAAAAAGGCACCCAGTGCTTTTGTAAAGAGAAATAATATAGCTCATATATTCATTTTATGTATGAGCAAGTCAATGAGCAAACACTCCTTTTAAATCAGCTCCCTGCTCCTCCTGGTTCAAGCTATAAGGAAGTACCTTTAAAAACGTACTGCACTGACTTTGAAAAGATCCACTTGCTACGCTTTTTTTTTTTTAACTCAATTTTTGCCCATCTGTCCAATGAAAGACACTTTTACCATCATAGTCCTATACATGTGAACTTTCTTGAGCGGATTTGATTATGATAATTCATGCAAACCTGCAGCCACGCGCTCAGGGCGCTGTGTTCCTTCTTGCTGGGTGACCCCAGGGTTCGGGAGGGAGCGTGGTAATCCATTTATAACTGCATAATTTGCAGGGCGCTCTTTCCTGACTATATATTTATACAATAAACCGAGTGCTTGGCAAATCAGTTGCAATAGCACTCGGAAACTTACTTAATTATGAACAGGAGCCCTCTGGGGCACAGTGACTATTTGATCTCTGCATTTGCTGAACATTAAAAAAGAATAAGAAAAAAAAACAGAGAAGGGAAGTATCTACCTGTTTGCAGCTTTTTGTAGAGAATTTGTACTTTATTTGATAACACTTAATATTAAGGTGTCATTAATAAACAATTGTTGATAACATGGTTAAGAAACATTAATAAGTCAATTTATAAATTGAAATTGTTTAAAATCTTTATTATAAATGATAAATCATATCATGTAATCATATAGATGTATATTCATAATTTATAAACAGACTTATTAATGGTTCCTAACTGTTTTATAAACTCTTTGCCAATTATTTTTTTAATGGCACTGTAATACGAAGTTTTGTCAAACCAGTGACAGCTTTTACTGCAATCAATGTCAATAAAAAAAATAAAAAAAACTATTTTTAACAAAACTGCAGTATTGCTTGTGTTATGGTTAGATCCTAAGGCAGTTAAAGTTTAGATGGGAAAAAATGTCAAGCTACAACAAATTATATACCAATGTAAAATCAAAGAATCATATATTTAATGATCCAGAGATATTGTTCTGGTGAACAGATTTTGTGAATTTTGCTCTCTTAGTCAAAGGGCAAAATAAACATTAGCAATGTGTTTTAAAATATACACAAATCAATGTTTTTTTTTTATAAATCAAGAATGAAAACGTAAGTAACAAGTACAATAGAGAATTGTTGTAGCCATTTACTACACATGAAAAAGTCTAACCATGCACTTGTACAATTAGCAATTTATAGGAAAATACCAGATAATGGCTGACTTTTGTATCCTATAAGAAACAGCAAGAGTTACTGGACATGAAAGTGACAACAAAAAGCAGACTCTTGTATTGTGTGGGACACAACCAAAATGTATGTATTATAGTAACTGGAGGTTAAACCTTATGACCTTGGGCAGGATAAAAACATAATTTGAGACTCGTTTATCTTTTAGCTTTGTTTGTTACATCCGTGTAAAGCGGATGATTAAATTGTGAAGTCTGCTGAGTCAGGGGTATCCACTGCATATATACTGTGTGTGTATCAAGGTAAAACTCACAGAAGGTATTGGTGCTCTCATAGTCTGGCACTTCTCTCCCGGACCATGGAAATTAAAACCTTTCTTTGCTGAACTCCGTTGGTTGCTTCTAACGTCTTCCCTACACATTATATAACAAGAATGCAAAAATATATTAAAGAAGTAGAATCTTTCATATGGCAGGGCATGAAATAGTTTTGCACTCTATAATGTTTAGCTTTATATTATTGTCTTAGTAGCACAATAGTTTTAATTAACATGAATCAATTCTCCAAACTTAAAATAAATAAATACAGTGAGGGAAAAAAGTATTTGATCCCCTGCTGATTTTGTACGTTTGCCCACTGACAAAGAAATGATCAGTCTATAATTTTAATGGTAGGTGTATTTTAACAGTGAGAGACAGAATAACAACAACAAAATCCAGAAAAACACATTTCAAAAAAAGTAATCAATTGATTTGCGTGTTAATGAGGGGTATAAGTATTTGACCCCTTGTTGGCAATCACAGAGGTCAGACGTTTCTTGTAGTTGGCCCCCAGGTTTGCACACATCTCAGGAGGGATTTTGTCCCACTCCTCTTTGCAGATCCTCTCCAAGTCATTAAGGTTTCGAGGCTGACGTTTGGCAACTCAAACCTTCAGCTCCCTCCACAGATTTTCTATGGGATTAAGGTCTGGAGACTGGCTAGGCCACTCCAGGACCTTAATGTGCTTCTTCTTGAGCCACTCCTTTGTTGCCTTGGCTGTGTGTTTTGGGTCATTGTCATGCTGGAATACCCATCCACGACCCATTTTCAATGCCCTGGCTGAGGGAAGGAGGTTCTCACCCAAGATTTGACGGTACATGGCCCCGTCCATCGTCCCTTTGATGCGGTGCAGTTGTCCTGTCCCTTAGCAGAAAAACACCCCAAAGCATAATGTTTCCACCTCCATGTTTGACGGTGGGGATGGTGTTCTTGGGGTCATTCCTCCTCCTCCAAACACGGCGAGTTGAGTTGATGCCAAAGAGCTCGAATTTGGTCTCATCTGACCACAACACTTTCACCCAGTTCTCCTCTGAATCATTCAGATGTTTATTGGCAAACTTCAGACGGGCCTGTACATGTGCTTTCTTGAGCAGGGGGACCTTGCGGGCGCTGCAGGATTTCAGTCCTTCATGGCGTAGTGTGTTACCAATTGTTTTCTTGGTGATTATGGTCCCAGCTGCCTTGAGATCATTAACAAGATCCTCCCGTGTAGTTCTGGGCTGATTCCTCACCGTTCTCATGATCATTGAAACTCCACGAGGTGAGATCTTGCATGGAGCCCCAGACTGAGGGAGACTGACAGTTATTTTGTGTTTCTTCCATTTGCGAATAATCGCAACAGCTGTTGTCACCTTCTCACCAAGCTGCTTGGCGATGGTCTTGTAGCCCATTCCAGCCTTGTGTAGGTCTACAGTCTTGTCCCTGACATCCTTGGACAGATCTTTGGTCTTGGCCGTGGTGGAGAGTTTGGAATCTGATTGATTGATTGCTTCTGTGGACAGGTGTCTTTTATACAGGTAACGAGCTGAGATTAGGAGCACTCCCTTTAAGAGAGTGCTCCTAATCTCAGCTCGTTACCTGTATAAAAGTCGCCTGGGAGCCAGAAATCTTGCTGATTGATAGGGGATCAAATACTTATTTCCCTCATTAACATGCAAATCAATTTATAACTTTTTAGAAATGTGTTTTTCTGGATTTTTGTGTTGTTATTCTGTCTCTCACTGTTAAAATACACCTACCATTAAAATTATAGACTGATAATTTCTTTGTCAGTGGGCAAACGTACAAAATCAGCAGGGGATCAAATACTTTTTTCCCTCACTGTACCTTAATAATAATATGGGATGCATTTACAGCATATTAGTCTTGAGACACTGACATACAAAAACAATAAAGACAGTTTATTTGCAATGGAGCTTCAGGTACATGAACAAAGGCTTGCTTTTCTTCTAGGTGTACTTTAAAAGTCTATAGATGTTATTTGGATGTAGAGGGCATGTTTAAAAGCTTGGGCTGAAAAGTGCAATTATTATTGGTTCCCCTTCTTATCATGGAGAAAAGCTTATTTCGAAGAAAGGCATCCAGAAATAAGCCACTCAAAAAACTAATGGTCTTTTAAGTTTGGATGACATTATACGATGCACTGTAGTTTGAGGCCAGATAGCTTTTCCTTAGCAACAGCAAAGATTTGCAAGCAACCAGTTTTTGTTGTTGGGCAGTCACCCATTTCTGCCAGTGCTGAAATTATTGACATTATTTGACTTCTGAAAGGCGCTTTGATTCTTACAAGAGAAAAACATTTGCATTATCAGGTTCAGTAGTTTGTATGATAGTCTCCGCGATAAAATAAAACCTCTGAAGACTGAAAAGGACACATGCAAAAGTGTAAACCAAAAAATACCAAAACCAATTGCTCTACTTGTGATGATTTCAGGATAACAACACATAGCATTAAGGGAACCAAAAATCCACATTGCACATAAAGAATATCGAATGGGTAAATAATATAATGATAGAAGCTACAGGGAAAAAAAAACCCTGAGGAATATTCATTTTAATGCTTTTTTTTGATTGTTTGTTTGTTTGTTTACTATTGTTATTACGAGAGTTTGCTGGTTTCTAATGAGATGCCTTAGCCATGTTGGAATTAACAGAAATAAAGAGACTGTCAAGGGAAATGCAAAAGCAAAGCAAGAACGTACAAAAATGGTGTTGGTTTGCATTTGGTTCAGTGAATGTCTAAATAATTAAGATGAACGATGAGCCAGTGTTACGGTTCTGAAATCAATAGAAATAAATTTCAACAGCTGCTAAGAGAAAAGCTTTCTTTCTATTGATCGAATGGTAACAGTTTTAAATAATGACCACAAATCCATACACATTCCGGGGAAATAATTGTTGTTCTACGGGAATATCACACGCTGTTATGAATTCTGTTTTAACGGTATCAATAAATGTCTGCCCCACACTAAGTAACACTGATAGTATGAATTTATGTGTCAAATTTCGATAAGAGATGCAAGTAGACCTCAAATTAAAAGAATACCGTTTTTATATAACTACATTTGGAGTCCTAGAGCTTTTTGTTGATATACTTTATATTGCATGCCGATAATGCAATTGCCTATGAACAAATGTAGTGCATTTATGAAATAAACATAAAACTAGAGTGAAATTCACGAACTCACATTTAATCAAGTTTGTGTCAGAATAATAATGAAAAATTAATATACGGTTTAAGCTTCCATTTTAATTAATGATCAATTTAACATTAGCCCAATGGGATGTTCGACTGTGTGCTAGTTATGCAATGGCACATACATTATTAACAGAGAATATAAAGTGTTTTGCTTTTTCTTATTTCTTTCTATTTCTTTTGTGACAATGAAAGTGAAGGCTTTGGAAGCTATTTTGATATATAATTGAATGTTTGTTTGTTTTTTTGCAAGTTTTGACATCCTTTCATTTAGGTTTGCTTTTCTTTAGTTCTTCTTTGTTTTCCAAAATGCAATTGTCAAGTGTCTTACACACTTGTGTTAATGTGTCATTTATTTGTAAATATCTTTTGAGCGTATCATGCTCTTAGACATCAGGGCTCCCTAATGGTACATTTTTAATACTTTGACTTTTTCGAGTATATTTTCTTCTCTATTTGCTGTTCTTGTAGGAAATGCTCATGAGTCCCTATAGACCTTTTCTTTCTCAGAAAAAATGGTCTTAGATTGGTCAGCACCTCACCAAAGTGAAGCACTGGTTTCGGCAGATGTTCATATATACATATTGCTGAAAATGAAAAGCAGTTTAATTTCAAATGAATGACAAAGATATAGGCTAGAGGTGAAAGGAAATGAAGGAATGAAACACAATGTATTTATAAAGAAAGAAACAAAAAGAGGAAGGATAAACCCAGGCTGGATTGAACGAAATTAACTGACATTTCCTAATATTCCATACAATTTTCTCGCTTTCTGTCTTTTTGTTCATCTCCGGGCTTTTTTCTTGATAACGTCAATTTATGTGAACGGATGTTAACAAAGATGACAGATGTATATTGTCAGCCCTGCCAATCCTGAGTAAGTGCACATACACTGTTCTGCGCACACCATGTTCGCTCCATTCTGGGAAATTGTTCTCTATGGAAACGAGGTGTCATTATCTCGGCCCTCTTGCCTAAGTGACATTAACTGGTAGAAATCACAACTCTACCATTCCCTTGAGACACACGAGAGATGGGCTAATATGAAATTATGAATTTGTGCTCAAATTTCAAGGTGTGGGTACATATATATTAGTGCTAATAAAAAGGAAAGAGAGAGAGAGAGAATTGAATGATTTTCATGAACTTTCTGCAATTACTAGAATTAAGTTCCCCAGTGAAATACTCTTTATAGCTCTAGTGATCACGGTACAGTACACAACATTGTCATAATTGGTAATCCAGTACTGTAAGAAGTTTTATGAACTTTGATGTTTTGATGTCTGTGTTTTGTATATCATTGCAACAGTTTTATATCTATCTATCTATCTATCTATCTATCTATCTATTTATATGTGTATATATATATATATATATATATATATATATTGATTTCATTTTAAGAAGGTAAGTGCAGCTCTGATTTAATTAATTACTTGAGCCTATTCCAGAGACCAATATTTCCCTGTAACATAAAGAAATGGATGAGGACAGTACAGATTGTACAAATAATCTATTACTCAAAAGAAATCCGACGTGATTTTTTAAATAATTTATTGCACTATGAGCTGGTCTTGAAAAGAGGAAATGTAATTTTATATTTTATGGAAGATGGCTCTGCCTGGGGGTTTGTGAATCGGATGTATGACATCAGCCTACTTTTTAAGACTTAAAGATAAACAAACTAAATAAATAAACAGCAATTATTGCTGTGCTCCGAGTTCAGGGAGTGTGGGTAATAGAAATAATCAGCAAGCAAAAGTAAATGCTGCTTTTTGGTGTTGGGATTTGTCGGGTGGTACACGAGGAGCGCATGCCACCAGCCCCATCATAAAATTAATGACATAAGACGTCTTGTAAATAGATTGAAACAGAACAGAGTCTAAGAGGATGTTACAAATGGAAGGGGAAATGACAGGTATGTTTCTTAAACAGCTGTGGTACTATGTAGCAAAGCATGAATACTTCACTGTATTTTTGCACTTTGTTTGCACTTATGTTGTAAGTCGCCCTGGATAAGGGCGTCTGCCAAGAAATAAAAATAATAATGATAATAATAATGAATCCAGAATTTTTCTGTATCCCTGCTACTTGCTAAGATACCAATCTCTGAGACCAAATTAACTTTATCTCAGGAACATATTGGTGCCTTTAATTTAAAACCCACAGGGCCCAAGTGTGCTACTTTTAACCCACAGGAATCAAAAGAACCCTGCACAGCTTACAAATTAACCAGGTGTTTTTTCAAATCCTATTTTTTTTTGTAACTTGTTATAATTCAAATTCAGTAAGAGGTGGTGTAGATATTGAAATAAGTAAATCAATTATTATTTTTCCCTCCACACCTCTTAAACATAATTTAGACACAATTGCCTGTAGTTTTTTCATTGCTGCATAAAGCTTTGGGAGTTGTCTTAAAGTGTTGATGAACCAATATCCAGTATACTTAAAATATGTCTTGTGTTGCCACTTACAAGCACAGTGGAACGACATTCAAAATCAAAACCCAACAACATTTAGTCAAATATGTGTTCTTTTAAAATGTAAATATCCTCAAATGTCAATATAATAAAAGGGCTGTTTGCACATAATTTGTTGGTGTTCTTTAATATTTCTTATGTATGCTAATGCATGTAAAATGAAACATTACATTGTGCTTCCTCCTCCAACAAAATCAATGTACTTTCCATACATTTCAAGTGCTGTGATTATACTGCCTGGACAGATTACATTCCTAGCCAATGATACATGTCTTTATTTTGAAGTAGCGTAGGCAGTGTTCTTCCTGTTGACCCTAGGTGTTTGCAAGCCAATGCAAAGTTGGAGATGAATTCTTGAATTTGCTCTAGGCTGTGCTGAGAACCACTGTATGCACAGCCTACCCGAACAAAGGTTGTATGTGAATGGCTGGAGGATGTGACAAAGACAAAGAACTGCAAATGACACATTCATCATCATAGTTTTCCGCCTCTTTCTCTCCCACCTTGATCATCAATCTTGATTAAAATACCTGGAGAGACCTTCCAGTTTTGTAGAGTTTGTATCTGGGCCAACTACCATCTCCTGAAAAACGTGAGACCCACATTAACCAAGAAGACATGTTCATTTCCAGAAGAACTCGAGCAAACTTTTCTAACACTACATAAAGTCCAGAAATTGGTTCCCAAACTATGGTTCCATTAAAGCACACAACAAATTCCAAGAAGATAGTTGCAAAAACCTAATTCACATCACTTAACAAATGCAAAAAAAGGGTTTATACAACCCATATCATGTATCCACCTGTGACACATCCCCTCTGCATCTTAAAAAAAAAAAAATTATTGATTTGATTACATAATTAAAGCTTTCAAGACCACTTTCTTATTTTGCCCCTTTTGAAAATCAAACAGATATTGTCCTTTCTCTGTAAGTCTATCAGTAGGCTAAATTAGTGTCTTTACTGTCACTGCCAGAAAATATTGTTCAGAGCTGAAAACCTGGCAAACCATTCTGTGAGTATGTATCAAGCTCCTGTACTATGCCGATTCTTACTAATAAAGAAGATAAACACTTCCTGGACTATTTTAAGCAGATTCAAATGAATAATACTTCATTTACAAACTCCTGGGGATTCTTACAGCTCTAAAGGATAAACAAAACAATTATTATGTATATATATGTATGTTCTTCACTGAAAAAGCACAATATACATCTTGTGTAACAAGATTATTCAGAAATCAAACGCCTCACATCTTTAAACAGAAACACAATCAAATGCCACATTGCAATTTCTGACCTGTAGAATAAACAGAAACAAACACACCTTGGTGCAGCATCATTCATAAGATGCATTTAATGGATTCTCTGGGGGGCATATTCACAGCCTATTAATGAGAGTAACCAGGTAACCACAGCCATCTACGCCTGAAAACTGATGAGTAGCTCTCACACTCTCGCTCTCAAAGAAGTAAACAAGCAAAAAGGATTAGTATGCATGCAATCAGCATCACTGGATCAGTATGTATTCATTTATTTTACTGTGACTGATTATGTGTGATTTTTATGCTTACTCCCAAAAAGTGCTGAAATCAACCGATTTGTATTAAATGAGGAGAAGAAAAGGAGAAAAGAAACCACACGAGTAATGGAACTGATTTGCAAGCAACAAAAATAAATAAATACATCAGTGAATAAAGTATTGTGTGTTTTATTTCTCCAGTACCCCAAAATGTTTCTTTTAGGTCTTGGTGTGAGATTAACCATTAACCACTAACCATACATCTATATGGTTTTAACCTGCTTTTCCTAGATTTAATTTTGTTTTTAATTCTTTCTTGTTTTTCGCAAGTAAGGCAACATCCAGACATGGGGGAAATTAAAGATGCAGAAGTGCTAGAGAGAGACACACCTGGGGATGAAGCAGAATGCATGCTTGGGCCACATTCTGTTATTGTAATACCCCAAAGTGGTATTCCAGCTCCCTGTACGGTGAGACATTAAATCGTGTGCTGGCACAGTCTGTAGTGGCACATTACCAGCGTCCGCATCATTATTAAACAGACTGTTACTAAACGCCTAGCTAGAACAGTCCCCAACACTCCAAACAAAACACAAAACATTTTACATCCACTTGACGGTTTTGTATCCAAATCCATGTCATCTCCTGACATGCTTCTTAACCTATTTATGGCATGCCATCGGAGAGCTGATAGACCTATTTAGAGGCAATCGGGGAAACAAGGTAGCAAATGACTTCACAAGAGCCACTAAAGTAGTTCCCAGTGCAATTGTCTCATCTCTTTACAGAGCTGCTGTGTTTCCAGAAAATCATGACCTGCAAAAATCCATGATCGGTGCAATCAAGGCCTTGACATATACAGATAAATGCAACCTATCGTTAAAAAAATAAATAAAAAAAATACAGGGCTTACATGATTCCAAACCAGAGAAGCAGGGAAGATGTTTCTGTTGCCGTTGATAAAAGGGGACCCAGCTGACAATACAGCAAAAACACAACTCTTCTCCCAAACAGGGAGATCAAGGAACACTTTGCTATACATGACTCCCACAAAACCCACAGAAGACAAATTGGTCCGCTCTACAGAAGAGCTAGTTACACAGAGGCCGTTTTCTCATTCATGGCTGCTCACTATATTATCCAAAGCTTCTAATATTCAATATTCAATGCATGAGACTCACTTCAGGTGCCCATTCGACGTCGGTGGCATGCGTTGCTTGGGTAGATGGTGATAAAAACCAGCCAATCAATTACAAGGTGGTTATTTATAACCACCTAAGTGAGTGGAAAATGATAAATGATGTGTCTTGCAAGGCATGATTGAAGTTTGCTGAGATGGGCCTCCACCAAAGAGATTCAGGGATCACACGTCGGCTGCAATACGAGACAGGCTCACTGTCGCAGGGGTGAGTGTGACACAGGGAAATTGTGCACAGCTTCTTGGTGGAGTTAATTTTTCTTTCCTCCCCGGCTGGTGTTGTAACGAATGAAAGTCATCAGAGAAGAAATTAGGGTGAGGGTAGGGAAGAACTGGAGGATAGACCTCAGTAAATGCAAACTGATTCACAGTCTTTTTTTCATATATAAAATAGGTGTCCTTTTGCTATGATACATCATCAGGGTGAAATGGTCTCCTCTATGTAGTTTGCAGAGAATAATTACAGAAACTCCTCTCTGTAAGTTACTTGCATTGTGCATTCACAAGAGGCCCAACAGGAGCAACAAAGAATATATAATATCTAATATACCTGCAAAACAAATGGTCTCAGCTGCTGATGTATGCATAATTCTGGTGATGCTGACAATGGAATAAAAGGCTCTCCGAAAGATTTATGAAGGCTAACTTGGTAGAGTATTTAGCAAATGAAGCAGCCTAGTTCATCCCCATACAGGATTTCCCCAATACTGGTGTTTTTAGTGGCTCCCAGATTGCGATACTGTTCGATAAATAAGTGGATAAGAAGGAGGATTTGCAAAAATAACAGGATGGCGATGTGGTCTGCTTGAACAATGTATGCAATAACTGAGTGCTTATTTGTTTGGCATTAAGCATTTTACCATTAAAGATTTGCTCTGCACATTTTGCGTCTGGCCCCTAGTTACATCTCAGAAACATGCTAACAGTTAATTTGCTTTCATTTAGGTCTCTTTGCTGTGAAACAGCTAAATTGTCTTTTGGAATTGGATAAGGCCTCATTTTTCATTCGCAAGCAGAACGGCAAGCAAATTATAGCACATTTTAATCAGTGTCTAATCTATATGTAATGAGAAATAGTTGAATGCTGGACACACCTTATTACATTGGGTATGTGTAATTGTCGTACGGATAATGAGGATTATTAAAATGTTGTGCTAGTTTGCATGCATTCTTATAATTGTATAATTAAGGTTTGGAAAGCTTAACTAGACTATTTATTTGTAACCCTGCAAAATGCCATACATTAAACACATCTTAAAATTAGCACATTTCTCAGATGTAATTACTATGCATCAATGTACACAGACAGCAGATACATGCTGAAACATCACTATAACATAATATTGCTTTTCCAGGCGGTTGTATACTGCTTGAATCAAACGTAAAAGAAAGTGATTTACTTTCAGAGATTACAGTTAATAATCAAATTAAAGAAATTATAAATATAAACGCAGCAAACAAAAACTAAGCCAGTTCAATAAAGGAATGCTTACACACAGCCGTGTGAGGAAAAAAAAATGGAGGAGCAACACTATGAAACACATAGACGTAATCCATTTGCTCCACTTAAGTAAAGTTAATCTTAATTCAGTACTTTATATTCTGCCATTTCTGTGTTGTCAGTTAACATTAGAAACAGCTGAAGTTGAGGTCTATTTTTAGCACTGCAGTGTAAAAGGGCCGAGGTGGGGATTAGGCCGTAAGCACATGCCTGGACTCCTGCTGAACCAGTTTTCTCCTAAACCATATTTTAACAAGGAAGACGCAAGATGCAGACTTGTGTATCATTCTGCCTCTGTGAATTTAATTCCCCGATAATCTTTTCTTTCTTGCTCCCAGAGGTCCTTTTTTTGCTGTGGGAAATCCTCTGGTGGCAGCGGATGGAAGGTTGCTTGTTTACTTGACTAACTCGCCAACTTTGAAAGTGGTTGTCTGGTGCAGACGTGTGCCACTTCCTGACACAGGGATCTGAGGCTGAACATTCGTTTTCTAAAGGCTCCAAAGAAGACATTTGACAACATTTGACGCAGTGAAATGAGTCGATTTTCTGTCTGGGCATGGAAAATGTGGAGAAAACAGATTGTGTTGTCCTTCCTGGAGCGAACGAAAAATCTCCTTTGGAAGTACTGCTTTTAAGGAATCCATATTAGTTCTTACGGATTTGAAGCAGTTTTCGCTCTAAAGGGATGAAATTTAAGCTGCAGACAAATGTGTCTGCTTTACAAAGAAATGAAAAATAAGTTGTGCACACTGCATAGAAATTGAGATTGCCCCAGCAAAATTTGACCAGAATATTTAGATACAGTCAAACCCTAGCTTACATGTATACATTACTAACAGATTCACACAAAAAAAACACCTTGGAAGGTGTAATGAAAGCTAGAAGTACAGATGCATGACACAGGAAACCATAGTTGCTTATTACTGAATGGCACTCGAAAAGGGGATTAACAAATCAGCAGTAAAGAAGTCCAATTTATTAATTTTCTACCAGTAGCTTTCAGTGGGGAATGAACACCTGTGACTGGAAAGGAAAAGTGGCATAAATCCCCGGCTAAATGGCTAAAGACAGTTCAGAGTCTATTATAGCCAATGTGTGCCACTTAGCAACCAATTTACAACCCATCTGTGATCCATTTATGTCACTACCATTAAGACGAGCCCTAATAAATCATACCTTTAGGCTTTAACATTACAAAGGGAATTTCAGGCAATGTTAACCACCACAATTAACATTACTTTTCTTCTCCAGCATCTTCTTACTAGGATTTTAAACATTTTATTTTTTCCACAAGGCACAATAACACTGCAGGTATTTTCGGTGTGGTTGAAATTAACACCAGGGACCATCAGTAATGCAATATCTTTCACTGTATCGTCTCATTGCAGCAAAGCTAATAATCTTCAATTAAAACAAACCAACACAAATGCAGTGAGAGTACATATGATTCATTTAATTATAATTGTAGTGGTTGGAAATGTTCTGATTTAGGGCAGGTAAAATGAATATCCTAGCATGTGCTGATGTTGAGGGCCTAGAAACTAAATAGTGGAGTGACTGTAGGTTTTCGTCTGTATCATTTGTCAACATCATCTGTGCCGTGTCTTTCAGTTGTTTTAGAGAGGAGAATGCATTATGTTTATTCTTGCTACTACAAACAGAAATGAGTAATTTTTCTTCCCTTACCTTTGCACACGGATACTGAAAAATCACTTCTGCAGCAACTCTTGCTGGAATAGTTTGTCAATGTCTATCAGCATCGTTATGGTTTATTATTTTGACACAGGGATATGTAGATACACGGTGATGTGAATTTCCCAACTACATTGCATTTCTTAAAAAAATGAAAGAAAAAAGTTGTTTTCCAATTTATTTTGATGGTAAATACATTGCAGAGAGATAAATTAACAAGTCATTAGACAATGCTGAACAGCTCACTGTTCTAATTGGCATTATTTGATTCCCAGCATCCCTCAGCTTCTCCACTAGGCTCCAGTTGGGTTTATTGGCAGTGAATGGATGGTTACACTCTACTGGCTTGGTTATGTAGAGGCCTGATGTCTCCCTAAACAGAGGGAGCTATTCCAGGGGAGCAGGAGTTTCAGCACCAAAACAGAAAAATAAAGTGAAAGAAAAGAAAAACATTATTAACTACAACACAGAAAAATTAAAGGGGGTAGGGGGGATTCAATGCAAATTCTTTATTAATTGGAAGCTTCATTCCTTCACCCGATGTATCGGCATTGTCTGCAAGCTGAATGTCGATGTAGAAACATTTGGAAAACAAGCTTTAAAATTGCCTTGGAGTGCAGTCACATTCGGCCACGTTTTTAAAGGTGGACGTTTGACTCCAGCATATGCAGTTTAGATCTACAGAATCCAGGCCTCCAAAGGTTATGGCACTTTAATCCCTCAGATGTTGCCTACCAGAGCATAAAAAGTCTGACTGGCCATATTATTATACGTTTTACAGTACAGAGATTTCACCTTTCTGAGCAGAGATTGGGAATGAATGTAATGTGTTCTGCTTTTATTCCCCCTTTTCTGTCTCTTTGTAAATAGTCTGTGTTTCCCATCATCTCACCTCAGCCTAGAGAAGTGTGGAACAATCACTACAAACAGTTTTACCAGCCGAGATATTTTGCTAACCTAAACCTTTCGACATAATTAGTCCACGTTGCTCCACAATGAACCTAAAACCTCTTGACTTTGAATTATACAACCGTCAGCACAGCAAAAAAGGTGGGTGTTGGTTGATTCATACATAAATAATTTGTTTGACTTTTTTTATTATTAATTATTTTCATTTGATGGTTCTGAACCCAGAGCGCAAGCCACTTAAAGCAGTTAAGATTGTATAATGCTGTCCCCATTACACACTTAAGTGCAATTATAAGGTGCATGTTTTGGAGATTGCTAGGGTGCAAAACTACCAGGGCAGATGTTTTTTTGTTTTTTTCATAGCCAAAGCTGTTGTTTTCATTCACATGCCTACAATAAACCCTCATAGCAATGCTGCATTTTAAATAATTAATTAATGAACAAGTGCTGTTACGACAGTGGGAATGCGTTCTCTGATGTGATCTGTAACCTTGCCAGCATCAGGATATATCTTATTATAGACGTTATTCCAGCTATTGTATTTGTTTTTATGCAAATGAAGTCCCTGGTAGACATGTTTGCGAAATATGAGATTTCGTCAAGTTGGTGGTGGATTCAAAAATCTAATGACCCACCTGCCAGTTGCTAATTATAAACCCAGTACTTGACTTTTTCTGCACCGGAGGTGGGGTGAGGTTTTGATTTAATCTCATTTAACCTGGAATTGAACAATTTTCTTAAACAGACATTTTAAAAGTGTTTTCTATCCTCAGCAAATATAAAGGATATTTGTGCTCCTTATGAACAGGGCCTGACTGAATATCCAAAGGCTTCTGGTAGCCTCGTTTCCATCAAGGCAATCGAAAATGTGCAACTCTAAGACATACTGAGCTGCCCCCCCCCCACCCTGTGCAGCTTGCAAACCCCTAAATTTCAGAAAAACCTTTGCATCTGCTTATTCGATGCCTCTGGGCCCTACAGTCACCAAGGAGAAGAGCACTTGAACCATTTTACCTGGGAGGCCAGCTCAAGTTAATGCAGTGCACCGAAGCACAAGAAGTGGCATAGATGCTCCGGGAAGAACAATGAGACGTGAAAAGCTGTGAATTTATGATTGCATCATCAATATAGTGTTATGCATGTGCAGGCCTTTCAGAATTAGCAGCTTCACAAATTGTCAGCTGTTTGGGCTTTGGTGGGGGGAGGAGAATTATCACAGTAGTATATTAACATATTAATTAGGGGAAATGGTTGCTGATTATCAATGTTAAATTCAATTAAATAAGTGTGGATATATGAGGATTACGTGACAATGGAAACATCATCAAGTGTATAGGGACAAGCCAATGCTGGTATTGGATTGTATCAGTGCTCTGTATTGTAGTCAAAAGCTATATAAAGGCAATCTGCAACACGTTACAAAGAGTTCCTCTCTCAATATGTTACAACACGGATTGGTAGTTAAGCGCCGTATCTCTCACATTACCAACCATTAGATTCTAGAGGTCCTAATTTCTACTGAAGAGACTTCTGAAGGGCATGGCAAATGTGTGGGCAGTTGTGTGAACTAAATCCACATAGATCAATGATGGCAAAGGTGTGTTCCCCAGTTTGTATAGTCAAGTGGATGTGGGAAATTGCATGTGCCAGAATGCTATGGAAAGGACAGCCGCCAATCACGGTACGGGTGAATACACAGGGACGGCCATAGCGCTGAGAAATGGGAAATGGAACTGTGGCGATGCATCTTGTGGAGTGATGATTGCAGTGTACCGTATTTTTCTGATGGGTTGTGAGACAGATCAAAGAATGCGTCAATCTGCAGTACAATCCAGAACTACAAGATAAAGACAGTTTCCTTGAATCTTCAATGGCAGCTACATAGCTAACAGTACAAAACCCCTTGCTCTGGATCAGAAATAAATGCTTGCTCATGGCAGCAAACCCTATGCAGGACTATTGCAATTGCAGAGCTTACATTTATGTATCAATGGCAAATCAACACGGATCTTCCCCCCACTGATAAGCCAACTGCAACTATCTACCATCTCAACTAACTACAGTGCCGATCCTGCAAACACCAGCCCAGCAATCGCTGTGTTGCCTGGTAATTCCCTCTCTCTGTGGGAGAAGAGAAAATATCAGAAGTGATATTCCGAATCCAAACATTTGGCGAATGAAACCCTAAATGAGCGACTGAGGAAATGTACTTTATTTAATTTGATTGATTAAACGCGGCGCACCGTCTGCATTGACACAATAGGCCTAGTGCGCTCAAGATGACAGAATCATTATTCCGCCAATGGGATCCTATTATCTCAACATGGGCACATCTCACCAGCAGCTCATTGCTCACTATATGATGCCAAGAACAGGGAGAGAATTGCATGAAAGTGCAGTGGGATGAGCTAGCAGCCTTAGGCCTCCAATTTCTAGTGATTCACCGGTCACAATCTATCTTGTTTGTATCACATTACTGTCTGGAAAAACCTTTCCCTCCACTTGTTTCCATAATGCCATCATGACCCTGACCCAAGTGTGTTTGTGCAGCACTCAGGGCTGAGGATGTGTGAGCAGTAACTTCTCAGTGGGTCAGGAGTGAATTAGCCCACTGGTGACATTTGTAGGTTGTCTTTCTTCCTAGGCCCCTGCTCTCTGCCATCAATTCAGCAAATAATTCTGGCTCGTGTCTGCCTGAAAGTGGTCCATGAGCAACTGAATTATTGGCCATGATAGCCCATTACGGTAAACACTTAAGACCTACACACAAATAGACACATCCACACAGAAACATGTATATGTTTAAAGCAACGCGGAAGCAAATGTGTACTGACTTATCACTTAAATACATTTCTGCTGGCTGCATATCACACTGAAGTCTTTCTTCGGTCTGGTTCGGAGAAAGTTAAGATCTGGCCTCAGTTACAGGGGGGTATTTATAACCATTTCAATATCAATAATTAAATAATAGTTGGCTTAAAGTGCTGTGGACAGTGAAGAATGGGAGACTGGCAGAAAAGGTGACCAAAATAATATAACACAACTCACTTTACCTTTGTTTTTATACCAAACAAATATAATGTTTGTAGGTGAGCACTTACTTGGTTGCCATTTGTATCACCAGTTATTATTACTCACAACATATTTTAACAAGTTGTCACTAATTAGGACAGGATTAATCGGCTGTCTTATATAGGACATTTTATTTGAGCAATGTTCAGAATGTTCTCATTTAATATGCTGTTGCTTCATAGGAAATTAATTTAAATGTACATAAAGTTATCACTTTTGGTTCTTAGGAAAAACAAAAGGAAAAAGTATAAACTAATTTCCCTGAAGAAGAAAAAAAAACATCTTAGGATTCTGAAGGAAACTGAAGGAAGTAATATTAATCACAGAGCTGAAATTGAAATGCCTTCGATTGACACATAAATGCAAGGCTACGGATGATATTAATTCAAACTGCCCTCTCATAAAATATCCAATCATTGTTTTGCCTGTTATTACTGCATGCTCATTCAAAAGAGACTGCATTGGGCATTAACAGATGAATGACTCTTTTTGTGATTTTAACAGCTTGTTTTACATTTATATTAACAATATCAACTGGCTCAGGAATATTAAATTGCATCTTAAGGGAACATTTTCCTCATATAATCTCTTTCTTATACACATTTTTTTAAGTGTATTTTATTATTTTATTATTTATTATTTTTTGGTAGAAAATGATCACAAATATAAACTGAAATAGCTTGGTTGGATAAGTGTCTCTTGCAATAGCTAAATTAGATCAATTGTAAGCCTTCTCCTTCAAAACCTGTGTTTCATGTGATTTCAGGATCAATTCAGTAGTTCCTGTAGGTTCCCTCTGCTGGGTCGTGCATTTCACAGCAAAGAGTCAACCGTGAGCACCAAGGAACACAAAGGCACAGATCAGGGGATGGGTATACATTTTTTTATCAAAGGCCTTGAATATTCCTTGGTCAAGATGATTAAGTAGAAGATGTGTGGCACCACCAAGACCCTGCCTAGATCAGACGGCCCCTCCAAACTGGGTGACCGAGCTAGAAGGAGACTGATCAGAGACGCTACCAAGAGGTCAATGGCAACTCTGCAAGAGCTAATGGCCAAGACTGGTCAACGTGTGCATGTGACAACAATATCCCAAGCACTCCACAAATCTGACCTGTATGGTAGGGTGAAAGAAAGGTAGCCATTACTCAAGAAAGTCCACCTTGATTATTATTTGAAGTATGCAAAAAAAAAGCACTCAGGAGATGCTGTACTCAACAGCCTGTTTCCATCCATTGTTGGATGAAGGCCTCCCCATGATGTTTCCACTTGTTTGATGTACAACATCTTTTTTTCAGGTCACACCAGCAATGCTGCTTATATATTCCATTATTTTATGTGGTCTTCTTCCAGTCTTTTTAATCTCTTGGGGTCCATTCTATAGCTTCCTTCATTCATCTTTCATCTGTTCTTCTTGCGATGTGTCCATCCTATTGCCATTTTAACATTTTCACTCTTTCAATGATGTCACAAATTTTTGTTTTTTCTAGGTTCCATCCATTTTATTTTCTATCTCTTGTTGTTATTCAAAGCGTACATCTTTCCATGCTCCTTTGCGTTGTTGTTAATTTTTGCGTTTAATGACCAGGTTTCAGAGACATAAGTGAGCACTGGTA
The DNA here is from genome assembly GCF_036373705.1 of Amia ocellicauda. Lineage (NCBI taxonomy): Eukaryota > Metazoa > Chordata > Actinopteri > Amiiformes > Amiidae > Amia > Amia ocellicauda. Next base: position 11,857,486 of record NC_089860.1, read on the forward strand.
ATATGCGTTGATCAGATATTTGTTTCTTCAGGCAAATGGGTAGATTTCCTCTGAATGTGTATTGTTTCTTTCAAATGTGCACCATCCCATTTGCGCTCTTTTATGATTTCTTCCATAAGATCACCATCTGCATTGATGTGTTGTCCAAGGCAGACATAACTTTTGAATTCTCAATTCTAATATGATCACACATATTCATTCTGTATTTGGTTTCAAGATATCCAGAGGGAATCTTTTTGTTTATTGATCAGTTTATTTTATATTTGAACATTGTATCAAATCCCTTCTTGACATATCTTCATGTCTAGTATGTTATTATTAAACAATTAATTAAATGTAAAGTCATATTTTTGTCCATGAGATTTATTTCAGAGCAATTTGTCTTTACAATGCACATGAACAAAATATACTAAATGTAAATCTCTCAGGGCTGTAAAGTTTGCTTTAGAGCTTCTTAAAAAACATTTTTACTCTGAGCTTCAGTTAGAAGGGAAAGTTCAGCACCAGCATTGTTTGCTAAGCTACTGTATCAGGCAAGTTGTTTATTAGCCTTTACTACGTTAAATTATTTATAAAAGGCATCTCCGGTTAGTTATTCGAAACCGAAAATGGCTCAACACACTTGCCAAACATTCCCATGTGACTTAATAAATCGAGCAATACATTTTCCGTGGCTTAAGGAAGTCAGTCTGTATGACGGGTGACATTGGCATTGTGGTGCTGGAACAGAGATTTCTCAGATGAATTGTTTGGAGAAAGCACTTCCAAAAAAGCTGTTAGGAAAGCGCAAGGGCAAAGGGTTTGGGGAGGGGGGGCAGGCAGGCTCTGTGGAGGGCTGCAGAGTTTGCCCGTGTTTGTCTGCCAGCTGAGTGACCTAAGGAAGACCCATATGGAAGTGGCTTTGTCCAGTCTTCACTGCAGGGAACACCAGACGTGTTACCAGCTGTCATTTTCTTGGAGATGGGGGGCACCTTGCGTTTGAAGGGCAATGAATTCCGGGAGAAGATGCTTTTACAGCTCTTCAGAACAGAGAAACAGCTGCCACCTCTGCCGGTGGGACTTCTGAAATAAAAAATCTTGAGGAGCAATGGGATGGAGAGGCACACAAGGATCCCCTTAATGCGCTTCCTTGAATTTTATCTGCAGTAGACTTAGTGTAAATCAGGCACCATGCAGAAAACTGTACATTAGACTGTCATAAACATTATACAGGGCCGTACAATTATCCCTTTGATCAATTTGTACTGAAATAAATATATCAAGTGCACATATATATGGCATTTATGAATCCTGTATCAATTCCCATATGGAGTTAAGCTATGGTTATGTATAAAATAATAATTTCCTTTGAGTTTTAGTAGAATTTACTTTCAGTTTAAAACATTTGTTTTGAGGTCTTAAAGGACATGTAAAATGGGATTGTTCACATTAAATAAAAAGCATACTAACCGGTACATATTCAGATAACAGATATATTATTCTTGTTTACCAAAGAAGAACAATATCGATTTCAAGAAAAGTAACAATAAAATCATTTTGGGTATAATCAATTTTTTAAGAATTTAAGTAAATACCTGTACGAGTCTTTCTGTACGTTCTATTCTCTGAATGTTCTATCTTCCGCAGTACATCGAACATTTCCCACAAGATACAGTAGGTGGCAGCACTATGAACGTGCAGTCAGAATTGGAAAAACAAATATGTACCTTCAACATACAATTTTGGAGGGAAGTAAACCCTGTGCTTGTGCAAACATAAAGGGAAACAGAAAATAACACTTCTAACAATAAGTGGTTCTTTTTTTTCTGTAGTTTTCTCTTGAAATTGACAAGGCATCTCACATTAAATGGATCAAACTGTATAATCAAAGTATAATATATATGTATTTATGAATCTTTATTTGTGTTTGGCACTTTACATAGATTTCGACTACTGGGTTTATCAAACAGCAACCTCAGTGCTGGCATTTAACTGTCAGAAAGAAAGTTGAGATGAAGGTGAATCATATTCCTTTTCGGTACTGCTGTTTGTGTGGACTGTGCCTTCTTCAGTTAAGAAAAGAGAGATTACTATACTTGCTGGAACACTGCATTGCTGGGCCTTTGAGAAAAAACAAAACAAGAAACAAAAACGTACAGTTTCAGTTCTTATGTAACCCAACAACCAACTAAAACAAACGAAACATCATTTCTGACATTCTTTCAGGAGAGAGAGACTAACCCACAGGCAGTGCCATCATTTATTTACCTTGGGAACGGGCTCCGGGGTGTTTAATTGGCATGACTACACTCTCTCCCGCAGGAAAATGTATTTACTACTTATTTTTGTCAGTCTGATTGCAAGTGCGTGTTGTTCTGTTCACCTGTGTTTACCATTACAGTTTCCTTAACAATGAGGTCGTAATATTTGCCACAAACATTGTTCCCTTTAAAAACGAAATATAGTTATTTTATATATATATAATTTTGTTTATTAAACATATTGTTATTAAACGGTTTGTTTGTTTATTTTGGTATTGCTTTTGCAGGAGATGTAGTTTGTGTATGTGTGAGGGGTTTGTGTGGGTCATTAAGATTGTAGCCATCACAAGCAGCATATGTATAAGATTAATGGATGCAAGACTGAAGCTGCACTAGATTTCGCAGGGACCAGTCAGCAGATCAGTCGGGTACAGCCAGCGAAACATCTGTTCTCACAGCCCTGCCTCTGGGAAGGGTTTATCTTTTAGGTATAAAAGTGTGATAATTTAATTTTATATGCAGCCCTGTATAGACATTACACATTTTAATCTTAAGACTGGAAATGTTTGTTTGAGGAACAGATTATTCAACATTATTCAAATACTAACTTCAGTTAGTAATTCAACTTTAGTCATGTGTTAAAATGATATAAAACAGTTACATTATACATGAGTGTAATTCTAGCAGATGGGAGTAAAATTTTCCCAAGGAAATACGTCAATCACATCTTGTTTTAATAATATATTCAAGTATATATTTGATGTGACAGTGTGGGGGGTAGGTCCGCACTGCCGAGGCTCTCAGGCGTGGTGTAGGGACACAAACACGGGGATATGGTGCAAGAGTTTAGAGTTTATTACAGGACAGTGCGCCAGAGCTCAAACAAAACAAAACCACTAAACACATGTAAACGGGGTCCATCTCTAAACGAACACCAAAACAAACTCTATAGCAACCAGTTCAGTCCACAAGCCAAATCCGTAGTTGATGTTCAAAGCAACGTTCGTTATTCAAACGCAGTTCATCTTCTGAACACTCGCACCAAAACAATCACTCTCCAGCTCCACTCTCCTCCTGCCTCTCCACAACAGGAAGTCTGATAGGTCCCCATTTTATTGAGGAGGCGAGCAGGTAATTGGGCTCCGGGTAAATCACCCCCACCTGGGTCCGGGGGCGGTTCACAGGGCGGTCCTTTGGAGCCTGTCTTCTGCAGTTTCTGTATCTATCTATCTATCTATACACATATATATTTATATATGCAATTGACGGATTATGTATAAAACATAATCTGAAGGTAACCTATTACTGGTGTACTTTTGATAGCCTTAGTAAGACTTGCATTGCTTTGAAGAATGATGCTTCATCACATTTTCATTTACCGAAATCAGATGTCAGCATCACTTTTGCTAGTCAGCAAATTAGGTTTTGTAAAACAAATCCTTTAACAATGCTATGTACATAGTTAGACGGCTTTCGACATCATGCTTGCTTTGATACCCCAACTGCAAGCTGCTCAGTTGTCTGCTGATACACAAATCCCAGATGCTGTAGGTGTGAAACCTTTAGGATGAGGCTAAATATAACTTCAAATGTCTGAGAAGCTATTGACTACTTGAATGCTTTTTCATGTATTTTGCTCTTTTCTCTCTGACCCTAGTGTGTTTCTGGCCCATTACATGAGAAAGCAATCTAACCAAAAGCAATCTCTTTTTCATCTTATTAAAACAGTTTTTTGCTTTTCAGTGCTGGCTAATACTAATTAAATTAATACATTTTGTTTCACTTGTGTTTAATTATTGTTCAAATAGGTATTTCTACCTTACCTATATATATATAAAATGTTTCCCTAGGCACCTTATAAACTGCATACCTCATCTTAATGATTTGTATGTATTTATGTATGCATTTTTGGCCTTTGAGAAACACACACACAAAAAAATATATTGCCAAAATACTACTGCTCTACTTAACGTAGCTGTGTGACAAGGATATAAATCATAGTGTCATCCTTAGCACACGTTGAAAATGGCACCACATAATGTGCGTGCATCTTACATATTAAAATGTCTATTACATACAAATGTGGACAAAAGCAACATGAATATGTTTTACTGTAATTTTCCCAATTTAAAATGATTTAGTGTATTCTTAATGGCATCTGTCTTTCATGCTTCCTTGCTTTCTTTACTCCCTCTCTCTTAACCTCCTTGGTTTGACCACTGTTTATTTCTTCTCTTTCCATTAAATGTGTCCCTTAGTTATTTAGCCCTTTGCAGTGTGCGCATCAGTGTGAATTGTAACTCCTCACCCCCACCCCCTTGATGTCACACAGCGAGTCAGCCCAGGTGAAAACACATTTGCAGCTGTGCAAGGATGTCCTCATGGAATATGGAGCATACTGCTATTTTGTTCCCTTTCTATAAGTCATACCACTGTGAAGCAGGAAAAAAGGGAAAGAAAAATTATATTATGTTGCTGATGCTGCAAAATGTCTTCCATTTATGAAGTTCTTTATTTATATGTTTATTTATTTATTTATTTAGCAAGGGCACAGAAAATAATACCTATAGATGAATCCTCTAATATATATATACACACACACTTATGACACCAATCAATTTTAACTGTACAGATGATGTTTACCTATATTCACAGACATGGATATATGCAAAACTATGAAGAGAGGCTTCTGATAATGACTAGAATGGTATACCTGTTTTACACTTTCTTTTGCATGCTTAATGATTCATGCAATAATATATACGCAATCATCAATACAGAATATAGTGCCCTTAATCTCAGCCCATCAATGACCATACATCTCTAATCAGCTGTCTCTTCATAACAAAAATCATCACATCAATGTCTCCAATAGACCGTGAGTAACACTTGTGTGACCGAATGCAGACATCTTCGGGAATCATTCACATTCTTGAACTAATTTGATTTCGCTTTCTTGTGAGGAAATTAAAAGGGCTTACCTGCTTTGTGTGTGTGTGTGTGTGTGTGTCATATAGCAGAACAGAGGCTTTAAAAGGCTAATTTAAAGTGTACTGAAACCATGAAATGTGATATACTGTTCTATTATTCCCACTGTATTATAAATCTGAGAGAGAAACACAAACACAGTTCGATCTGCAACACGAAAACACATCTAGGCTGTGGATGACGAAAGCATCTCGACAACAACGATATCAAAACACTCCATTATTTAAAGGGTTTTGCCACTTTAGGCTGGAATTTTGTTTCATAACAGTGCACTTTAAAAAAAAGTACAGTACTTGGGGAGTTTACAGACAAAACACATGAACTCTATCTGTAAGTCCCAACTGCTCTTCTCTGGGAGTTTTTTCTTTTCTTTTTTTCTGGGAGAGGGAAGTAATTAAAGCTGGAATTGCAAGAGACCCAAGTGAGTATTTGTTTTATGCTTTCTAAGCCCTGTCAGATATTACAGACTGGCACCCATCCACCCCCCCCTCAGATGATGATTGCCTACATACACTGTAGATCTGTTCATACCCTACCTTGCACAAGTATCATTAATTAATTTAATTTACAGTTAGGTTATAGCCCCTTTACTGGGCCTCTGGGGCAAGTTCAAGGATGGTTCCATAGTTCGTGAAAAGAGATTAGCCCTCAAATCTGAAGTGCATCAGTAGAGATAGTCACAGTGGGATTAGAAGCAAAACTCTTCTATTTCTATTATCGTCTTTAATAGTGTGTTGCGTGTGTGTGTCTAGGAAAGTGTTTATGTTTACAGTCGATAAAAGAAACAAGTAGATTTTCAATCTGTCAGTGTGTCTGGTGGGAAATATGATTTTACACAGTATGCAATATCTCCAACCTAGAGGAATTGCAGATGTTTGATGATGATTCCCTTCCTAAGACCCTAAGATGAAAAAAAGAAGGAAAACTGTTATTCATTGCTTTAATTTTAATTATGTAATTAATCTCTTTGTACTGCTTTTATGTTGCCAAAATAAAATCGGAAAGATAATTAATGGTTTTTAGTTCTAAGAAGCCCCAAACAAAAAGCACTCATCTCTCCAGCTTGCATGCTTTTAAAGAAAGCCTTTTCAGAAATATACGTTTCTGTTTAATCTAATTAATTAGCTGTACCCGAACCGTAATCCTACAACAAGGAGATGTGATTTGTGACAGAACACTGCCCCTTAAAGGAGTAATTCATAACATCTGGATATACTGCTTATTTTGTGTCAGATTGATTGCATGTTCTTTCATATAGATTCTGCATTATTCTTGGCGGCTGTTTCTGCTTAGGGAGCTATTTGCCGTGCTAGCAACGTGTTAAAAAGACTGTTTCTAAAACACAGAGCTCTAGCCTATTAAAGCAAGTGCCTCCCAAAATGTCAATTGTCTGCATTTCTCCCATGACTTCTGCATCCATCAGTGGTGTAAATGTCAAACTTCAGCTTGACTGTTGGCATCTGGCCCTTCATGAATCTCAGAGTCAAACTACCTTATGATGTGTTTGTGTCTCCTCCATCTTATGCTTGGTATTTTATCACAGTCTTATTATTATTATTAGTGCGGATTTCCAGTCATAGATGCAGGGGTCAGCAAAAATAAAATAAAAACCATGAAGGAAGCAAAGGTGCAACCTCTTTCTGGTTTGTTCTGTTTTGATGATCGATTTCCACACCTCTTCTTTCTTCGTCCTGCTAGTTCCCAGTCATCTGGTTAGCATAGATTCATTATTCTTTCCGACAGTAACTTGCCTCACCATTGACTCATAATTCACTCTAAATCCCTTCAATAAAAAAAGATCCTCTTATGGATTCTCGATCTTAAGAGGAAGAGTCAAAAGCCCTATTTCACCGTTTTTTTGTTTTGTCTTGTTTTTTGTAAAGAATTGAAGGGGTGTGCCGGGGTTATAGAAATGTATCATCATTTTTCCTCTTCCCGACAGCATGCGAAGATATGAAATATGTGAGAAAGGTGATGATTAAAATTCAGCTTTATTTCTCAGAGTAACCGAAATCAAACACAAGTCAACTTATGATATCAGCAAAGGGCACAATGAGACAGCTCCTCATTTCTAATAGCATTGTGATGCAGAAGTGTAAGGATTATTTTCTCTTTTTTTGTTTTTCTTTTTTCTTCCCCCATGTTGTTGTTATTATTATTATTATTATTATTATTATTATTATTATTATTATTATTATTATTATTTTCTTCTTCAGTAACAGAAAAGCTGTCGGAACTTAATTCATATCCTGGTGTCTGCCCTATATTTAGATTTTGAATCAGATTTCCGTCTCACAATCTGTCATCCCTAAAGACCTTGAATCCCCATGGATTGTATATATCAAGTTGAATTCTCAGAAACATGACAATATGTATCACAACTTGTTTAGGTAATGTCTGTAATTGTTCCTTTCCGTGTCCTGATTCATTTGTAAACTTAAGAAACACCTTTCCCAAGCTAACCTTACAGCTCGAACATCTTTAAATGATGTCATAAGAACTACCAATAGTATTTCTAAAAGAGCTATGGTCACAATTTGATCACAGATACAATTGTCAGTTCTTGTTTGTTTGTTTTGTTTTGTTTTGTTTTGGTTTAAAAAAAAGTGACAACTTCAAGTGACAATTCGCTGATCGAGTCTGTCAGAATGTGTTTGGATTGGTATGTATTGATTGTTTTGCAGTATGGTTCCAGATTATTGCTCTTGAGTGATGAATGATGTCTGATGTAATAAATGATAGAAGATCGCAAATTGGTTTGCATGTAATTTGCTCCCTTAGCTGCTCGGGATGAGTGCTGCTGTGTATGTATTTACAACGAATCAGCATCCAGGCCCTTGCTAGTATAATCACATACAGATTAATAATTTGAAATGCAAACACTGTCAAGTTGTCTGTGTCAGTGGTGCGTATCATTTGTATTATTCCATAACAGCACTCCAAAAATATATATAGATATACCCTCCTAAAAAAGAATGAGAAAAGTTGTAAATGGGTGTGTCTTTCTTTGCACCTTAACTCGACAGGCCAATTAAATGGCCTTTGAGCTCATGAGAAATGTTTTGTGATTTTAACTAAGATAAAGGTGTTCATTATTTCAAACACAAACAACCTGCATGCTTGACAATAAATTAATTAGTGGCAACAACAACAACAAATAAATTAGCTGAACTACCCAATTAAAATTAAAACAAAAACAAAACAAACTCTGCTTTGGAAATGGTGTTTAATGAACCTGTTTTATCATCCGTTATCAATTATTGCAATTGAAATGGTCTAATAATGTTGTAATTAGTCTTAAAACTCCTCTGTATTATACGTTTTGTATATCAGGTGGAGAGTGTTTGTTTGTTCTGATGTGCGGATACTTGAATGTTACCAAGAATTTGCATAGAATGGTGAAAATATGATTTACTGGTTCCATATGGATTTTTGTCGGCTTATATTGACAGAATCTGCTAGCAGCAGAGAGAGAGAGAGAGAGAGAGAGAGAGAGAGAGAGAGAGAGAGAGAGAGAGAGAGAGAGAGAAGGAGAAAAAATAGAAAACATAATATCATTTACTTCTGAATACATTAACGGTTTCTCCTTACCTTAATGGGTTTTAGAAATGAGATTGTAACAGTGCAGTATTGTGGCAATCTAGCTTGCATGATATATAATTGCATTATTGTAACACATTGTCAAAACCACCATTGTCCTCACCAAAACGTAAGTTATCTTGTATATAATGTTTGACAATCATGCAGAATTTAATATTGCAGGGAATATGCAAATCATCTTTTTTTTTTTTTCCTTTCAGTTGCTGTTGTCAAGATTGAGATTGATCGCTTAACAAATTTCAGTCCAAGCGCTTTATCATTAGAATTCCATCCCAGTATCCTCTGAGACTGTGCCAGCTGTGAAGTGTTCAAACAAACTTTGGGAGAAGAAGAAGACAAAAAAAAGAATTAACTCTATCTGTATCTGCTTCCTGTTAATCATGATTGAATGATCACGGTAGTTCATCTCATATGCTTTTGTCACCGATGTGTTAAGATTTCCAAGAATAATTCCACGCTCTCATTAAAGGGCATGAGCTACATCCTCTTAGGAAATTTCTGTTTGTTAGCAGTTCCTTGTGAAATGGCTGTGCATGTGTTAATAAAGGATGAGCACAAGATTCAGTTGGTCTGTGAATTTTTAAATATAAAAGTAAATACACGACCCAATTAATGTTTTATGGGATACAGCTGCGTCAATGGCCACCAACATGTCTTGATGTGTTTTATTGTGAATTAATATCCTTAATATCTTTAAATGCCTTTTTGTGTGTAATGATCCCATGAAAGTCATGAAGAATCAATTTGATATATACTCAACAGACATCTTTTTTTCTTTATCTGGAAAGCAGACAGAAGGATGCAGAAGGGAAGGGGAAAAAAATAACAACTGAAAATATCTAGTCTCTACAATCGTTTAAAGATCACAGACACTACAGCAGCAATATTTGCAACATACACACAAAAGACTACTCAAACACTTCACATAACTCTGCAGTCATTCACACAAACTGGTAATCCATATGCGTTGACCTGTGCCTTTTTTCCCTTCTGTGTATGTTCTGTTATTTGTTTAAAACTAATCTTTTATATAGGATTCATCATAAGCAATCAAGTCATAACGCACGTAATTCCAACCTGTAAATCAACAAAAAAAACAAATCAACAACAACAGCAACAACCCAGAACAAAGCAATCCGAAAACTGAAGAGTTAATGTAATTTTATTTGAGAATTTATATTCGGGGCCGTGCAGGGATTTTAATAAAGCAGTATGTGCCAATTGCACAGACAAAGTGGTGCATGCAGCAGCTTGAAGTGCGAGACAAGCAGAAAGTGTCGCCAGAGAGAATGTCTATTGGGAAAGGCTACAACAGATTGGGCTAAAGATATGGAGGGCCATGCGGTCTTCACAAGCTGCCCCATAGCTGGTACCACTGAGGAAAGGTTTTTGTCAGTTACAGTTTGCTGTATTTTGTTTGGCAATTTCATTATTAAGAAACAGAAACGTGTGGGGAATACTTTTGTCGTCTGCCACGCTTTTAAATGACGCTGAGGCAAACCAGAGATGATTCCACACACAGTCTTCTTTAACTCTTATTATTGATACGCCATCTTCGCATTGCAAAAGCAGAAACAGTACTGTTTGTGTTTCATGTGTTTGTGCTATTGCTTTTTCCTCTTCTTTCCCCACTTTAAACTCGTCACTGCAGACTTATCCAACCGCCGCGAAAGGAGCTCTGCTGCTATTACTCTGACTGATTTTATGGGTCATTGACCTCCCCAAGTGAGAATTGTTTGCAATAACCCACTGTTCAATATATATATATATATATATATATATATATATATATATATATATATATATATATATATATATATATATATATTGTATTTGAAAGCAATCCCTTTTCGTCTCCAGAGATGCTGGGCCCGGCCTTTAATTAAAATATTGCATTCTCTATGGGATTTCTGGTTAAATAAGAATTAAATAAAACTTAAAAACATTTGTAAGAGAAAATGAGCTCAATTTTTGTTCACAAATTACATCCCTGTTGCATTTTCTCAATATCCTCACAAATATGCATGATGTCACTCTACAGCAAGATGATGTTGTTGTGTCCGACTGAAAACGTTAACAACCTGTGCCTCCTGCTTTGTTTTGACTAGTCGGCTTTTGAAAAGCAAATCTCCTTTTCTCCGAGTTGTATGTATTTCCTTAGAAACATCAGCAAATATTGGAAGACCGAAATGATAGACATCACTGGGGATAGGCCAAAGTGTGATGTTGTTTGAATTTGGATAATCTTTATTGCTGATAAACCTTCTCAATCCATTGCTTTGATGTTCTCTCTCATATCTCCTGTGTACAGCTTCTTTCTGCATCTCCCAAACTATATCCACAGAGCTTTGTGCACTGGCTCAAGGTTACAAGCAAGCCATTTTGTGAAATGATAAGTGGAGAGAAAAACAGAGTGGTCTACTGTCAGTGTTTGCAAAGCTTTTGACGGTCAAAAGTGCATTGGTATTGACTGTAACAGAAGTGCCACATTACTGAGAGAGGTCCAGGTAGTAATCTAATGCTTTTTATAACTAGGAATCTCTCTGGATTTTTGGTAAGATAAAAGAGTGTAAGTGTCTTGCTGCTGTAGATGAAGACTGGCCCACATTTTCTTTGAATTTTTCATCTGAGAAAAAAAAAAAAACAGCCTGGATGGATATTGCCAACCACACACCGTGCTCTGGGAACCGAGTTACTTGTAGTGAGATTCCCCGAGACACCTCTTTATATTTCGAAGGCATTTGCTTTTTGAAGATAACACAAGTGGGGCTTAATTGGAAATTGGGAGATATCACAACTCACAACCTCTCAATCAATATTCAAATTACATTCACAATACACAGCAGTTCCAGGAGATAGTGTTTCTATCCACTGAGTTATAACTGAAATATAAAGAAGTGCAGGGAGGATTAGGACTGGGAATATTCTCAGGGTTAGGGATAGTGTAACTTGTTCATATCTCCAGAATCAATATATACCCATGGTGCAATGCTTTCTTGAAATAAATAGTTACTGCTTTGTTTTATTTACTAACAGATGACATCATATAAAGCTGTAGCTGAATCAAATAACATGATGTGCTGTTCAGGCAAAATAAGCACCATGACAAGGTTCTGGGTTTGTTGGTACATGTATATGCATATGTTCTGAAATCTAATGAAGATCATCATTTGTGCATGTGTGTTTCCTCACACAAAAGTAGGTTTGAATTTGTACAGAGTTCTATAAGGCCACACACTTAATATCATTTTAACAGAGAGAGATCAGTAGATCCGATTCCCTGACAACAGACTGAGGTTTAATGGAACGTAAGGAAGGAAATAAAAAAAAACGTGGCAACCTGCCCAGCAACCAGAATATCTCACTGCAAATATCCAATGTGAAGTTACAAGTTGAAAGAAAAAGACATTCAGTTTTAAGATCTTTCCTGAAGATCTAGAACTTCCAATTGAAACAGCATATATATATATATATATATATATATATATATATATATATATATATATATATATATATAAAGAAAAAAAAAAATTATCACCTTTGACCAGACAACTGTTTAATTCGGTTTTATTAACAGCCTCCATAATGGGAAGCTATAACATGCTAACACTAGTGTGAAAATGAAATTTAAAAATGGCATAAAAAGGGAAGAGAAACACAACTTAGAGATTTTGGAGGGGTCAGTCCAGAATGCATTAGTTAATCATAATGTTATGTAGAAAATTATTATTACTACTTTCCAGTTGTATAGCTCATTATTACCAAAACCATGATAGCGACTACATATATGTTTTTTTTAATATATATATATATATATATATATATGTATATATATATATATATATATATGTAGGAGTAAATACATAAATAAATAAGACAGTTAATGTTGGTTCCATTCCCACACTCTCTCTCTTTCCTTATCCTTTTGTTTACTTTTTCCACTACCATCTACAGTCATGAATCAAATCCATTCTCAGAAAATCAATATGCTCTCACAAGCACTCCATGTAGAACACAGATTCCCAACCTTTCTAGACTCAGAGGCTATAAAACAGCTCACCGTCACTGGAGGAGATGGGGAAAGAGACAAGGGACTAAGATGGGAGCAGACGTTGCTTCTAGATGATCTTAAATGGATTTCATCACCTGCCCACACCATATAAAAGAAGCTGCTGAACCTACCTCAGTATGCAGAGTGGCGGGATATAGGTATCCCCACTGCTGGATTAACAGATTCTCTGCAATACGTGGACTCACAGTCAAACTACGAACAACAACAACAGCAAAACTGTCATAAAAAAGGTACAATTATGTTATGCCCCAATACCAAAAGGATTTCTGTAGTCATTATAGCCAAAGATGGGCTGAAACCCTAGTACTAGATACAGTGAGGGAAAAAAGTATTTGATCCCCTGCTGATTTTGTACGTTTGCCCACTGACAAAGAAATGATCAGTCTATAATTTTAATGGTAGGTGTATTTTAACAGTGAGAGACAGAATAACAACACAAAAATCCAGAAAAACGCATTTCAAAAAAGTTATAAATTGATTTGCATGTTAATGAGGGAAATAAGTATTTGATCCCCTATCAATCAGCAAGATTTCTGGCTCCCAGGTGTCTTTTATACAGGTAACGAGCTGAGATTAGGAGCACTCCTAATCTCAGCTCGTTACCTGTATAAAAGACACCTGTCCACAGAAGCAATCATTCAATCAGATTCCAAACTCTCCACCATGGCCAAGACCAAAGAGCTTTCCAAGGATGTCAGGGACAAGATTGTAGACCTACACAAGGCTGGAATGGGTTACAAGACCATCGCCAAGCAGCTTGGTGAGAAGGTGACAACAGCTGGTGCGATTATTCGCAAATGGAAGAAACACAAAATAACTGTCAGTCTCCCTCGGTCTGGGGCTCCATGCAAGATCTCACCTAGTGGAGTTTCAATGATCATGAGAACGGTGAGGAATCAGCCCAGAACTACACGGGAGGATCTTGTTAATGATCTCAAGGCAGGTGGGACCATAGTCAACAAGAAAACAAGTGGTAACACACTACGCCGTAAAGGACTGAAATCCTGCAGCGCCCGCAAGACCCCCCTGCTCAAGAAAGCACATGTACAGGCCCGTCTGAAGTTTGCCAATGAACATCTCTGAGCTGAAGGTTTGAGTTGCCAAACGTCAGCCTCAAAACCTTAATGACTTGGAGAGGATCTGCAAAGAGGAGTGGGACAAAATCCCTCCTGAGATGTGTGCAAACCTGGTGGCCAACTACAAGAAACGTCTGACCTCTGTGATTGCCAATAAGGGTTTTGCCACCAAGTACTAAGTGGAAGGGGTCAAATACTTATTTCCCTCATTAACATGCAAATCAACTGATAACTTTTTTGAAATGTGTTTTTCTGGATTTTGTTGTTGTTATTCTGTCTCTCACTGTTAAAATACACCTACCATTAAAATTATAGACTGATCATTTCTTTGTCAGTGGGCAAACGTACAAAATCAGCAGGGGATCAAATACTTTTTTCCCTCACTGTACACAACAAGGGTCTTTTGTCATGTATCTGTTGTCCCTTAACATATAATGTTTTGCATGACCGTGCAGGAAATTGTCATCAGCAAGAGAGCCCAAAAAACTACATTTGGATTAATAACATTAGGATTTAAATAAAGTTTAAAATTCCAATGCATGCTGTTGCACTGGTCAAAATGAATTAGATCTTTTTAACACCTTTAACAAATTTAAATAAATAAACAACCACAAAATAATAATTAAGGATTGGTTTTCAAGTTCTGTCTGATACATCAGCATTTCTCATTCTGAAACATGATTTAAAATAAATAGAACAGAATTTTCCATTTTGCATTATTAAAATCCCATAATTATTCGGCAGGGAGATTCATTATCCAATTACTCAGTTGACCCAGAATTGCCATCCATTGCTCAGTTGCAAAAGAAATAAATGGGAACACTGGCTATTACTGAAACAGTTCACTTGTGAGGATTTTGCTTGCATAATTTATAGGCTACTGCTATCAATTTTAAAATAATAATAATAATAATAATAATAATAATAATAATAATAATAATAATAATAATAATCATGATCATAATGTATCAGGGTTAATTATATTAATTCTGTAATCATCCATCATTTAAAAATGTATGTGATGCGCTTCCCCATGAAAAAGCGATTTTAGAAAATCCACAAGCGTTAAATGTAATATGACAAATTCAGAGTGTCAAAATCTGTCAGAGAATTTGGTAAGAACTGCTTCTTCATTATTTATAAACAGAGGCAGCAGGGTATATGTCTTGTAATTAATGAAATGCTTCTCCCTCATTGGCTAGTCTCAGACCTGGCTAATTGAGAACTCTGGCAGCCTGTCATTTAGCCGTTATTCACACTGTAGAAACTCATTACTAGCCAAACCCAAGCGAGGGGTGAAAGTGAGGCCTTTTCATGGATAAAGACCCTCCATCTGTCAAGCATGTTTGCCACGTTCACTCCAGCTTGAAAGCGCTTCTAATTCATCAGCTATAGCTCTCTACTTAATATTTGATACTAAACTTAGTTAATGCATGCATTTTTTTAAATGAATACTCTATACAAAATGATTAACAGTAAATACATCAATACACCTACACACTACAAGCGTGACAAACCCAAGGACCTGGGTTTAAGGCTACATTAAAGTAAAAGGGCTCACCACTTTTTGAACACAGGTAACAAACCTGTTTTCTCTAAGCTTTCTAAAAGACAAAAACAAAAACTGGGGTCTATTTTTAAGCCAACACAAGGTGAAGATACTCCTGGTGTCTCTACAGAGAAAGTGTTGGAAGCAAAACAATGGAAGTGGCAACTGGCACCAAAAGCAGCCATATGATAGTTACACTATGTAGGTCAATGTCAAGAGATTTTTTTTTTTTTTCAGTTTACAACAGCATCTTACATACGTTAAGACCACAGCAGGCCATGCAAAGTGTTGAGTGTGAGCAAAGGGAAACTACTTTGAGTTCTAGTAAGGAAATGGCTGGTCTAGGAGTGGCATGAGAAAATCCCTTCATCAATTTTCCTGCACCAGCCAAACTCAATCATCTAGAGGTTGTCGACTCATCCTGCATTTTCTGAAAAGCCTGGATGAAACCTACAAGGACCCTGACTGTATTAAAGACAAGCTTTTCTGCAAGTCCAGGTACCAAGATGTTAGAATTGAGATCCATATTTTTTTTTTCGTGTGTTTTGTTTTATTCATCCCCCCCCCCCTCTACATGGTAGAACATAATTAATACCACCTCGCTGTGGGAGTTCCCATTTACTATTCTGTTTGGCACCAGTGAAAAAAATCAAGTTCCACAAAAAGCCACCTGTGGTAAATTACTGCACTCTCAACTGCATCTAATTACCCCCATTGAAGCTGGGGGGAAAAAAATACCTCCAGCCGCTTTAAGTAGCATTCAATGAATTAAAGAGGGCAGATGATGACACCACTTTGGTTTTTAAATTGTTATTCATGTGCAGACCTTTATTTGCAAGAAGAGAGACACATTTCTCAGCGTTTTGTGAGGTGTGCAGTAGTAGAAGTGTGATTTGTGGCTTGTGGACATATGCAAATGGCTCAAATTACTTTTTGCTAGACATTTTAGTCTTTTGTATGGGCTCTGCAGAAACCAGCACGGAGGAGAGGAGCATGTGACCTGATCCGTTTGTCAAAGAGTATGAAAGAGGTCTGTATACGCAGACATAGTGAGGCTCTCAGCATTGCCCTCAATGCTAGTATTGTCTTTTGACGACAATGCAAACCACTCAGTCACAATCAGTCGCTGACCCTGAGTTTAGCGGAAAAACAGTACATTAAATTGAAAATGACATTCTAATACCAAATTCGGTTTTGTTTGTTCATGTTTAGGATCTTTTTGTGCGCAAGGTTATAAAAGTCACTGGAGGGCCCTCGGCACACACATAGTCCATGCAGTTCAGTTACACAAACTCCACGAACAAATTAAGCTCCCTAATCTGGTGCTGAGTTTTCCTAGCAAATCAAATCAGCATAAGGCCCCTCGAAAGGGCTCAGCTTACAGCCAACTGGCAAAAGATCTTAATTCTTTCTTTGATATGTGTTGTGTTCAGAGTAAAACAAGATGATCTAAATGAGATGGATTCCAAAAGCGCTACGATGTCTCAGGGGATCGGCACGCGTGGTGGGAGGCTGCTTTTCAAAATGAGATGAGTTTCTTTAAAACAAAAATGGTGGTGGTGGTGGGGGGGGGTTGTTTAGAGTCGCTAGGAGCAGAACAGGTTGAGATGAATCACATGTGCAGCAGAGGAGGGCCAGGAGTCCAGGTAAGTGGCTGCTCTTGTGTCGTCAAATGATCATCCTCCCTCCCCTAGGAAAACCTCACAGTTTTTAAGATTCCTTTTCAGCCGTTTCGGAGGAACAGGAGCAAATAAAACATACTGCAGAGGTCAAGTAATAATCTTGCTCTCCCATTCTTCATAGATAAGGTGAAGCCACACTGTTTCCGTTCTGCAGCAAAATGTGATATTTTAAGCTGTATGCTAATGCAGTAAGGCTTCTCACCTCAAGCAAATGTGTGTGCTATCCAGTATAGTTTAAACAAGCCTCTGTGGCAGGGGTATCAAACTCCAAGCCTCTGGAGATTCAAGGGCTTCTTTTTCTTGCTATTTTATGTCATTATTTGCTCAATTGACTTTGGCAGGCAGTAACCTAAAAAGGGTAAGGCATTCAAGGTACAGCACCCTACAAAATGTTCATTTGACAGGGAGGAAACTGGTCCAAATGTACAACCAATGAAATAATTAGTAAATTAAGTATGATTCAATAATTTAAGATGCCAGTTTGACTTCTCTGTCCTGTGCCACTTTGTATAGACTTTTAGAAGTTAGTCATCTTTTATGTTAAATGGTTTTCTCCCTCTAGAAAGAGAAGCTAACATACCCAACATGAGTGATGTGTAAGACACCATGAGTAACATTTTCAATGCCACTGCGTCCTGGAATGTATCACCACCAACGGCACTTGTATTTTATTGCATGTGCTTTACGAATCTCTCGGTAGTATTTTTCTTTCCTTCCGTTCTGGCTCCGAATCCTAACGAATGAGAGGCAGTTACTTGGATCTCCATATCATCTCCTTGGCAGCCAATGACCAGAACGCTTCCCACAACTGGAGATGATGGCACTTGTCTGGGAGAGATATTGAGCACCGCGAGAGGAAATTATAAATCAGGAGCACTTTCTGAGCGCACTACACACACGGCCCTGCAAAGCCATGTTAGGAGAGATAGATTGAACTCTCCTGACTTATTTTCACTTATCCATCAAAAGCCATAAACAGAACAATAAATAAAAATCTTGAGTTTTGTTTCGCTGCTGTTATCAGATGTAAGGGAGAAATAACTCTTCCCCTCTTCCCTGATCAGTGACAAATGCAGTTCCGCCGGCTCTGATGTGTTCTGCATGTTGATGCGTCTCCAGAATCAAGCCTATAGCCTGGTGATGTGTACTCTCAGTAATGGGAAATGTGTCAACAGAGAGACAGAGATCCACACTTTAAATGAGGAAATATTTGCACGTTCAGTTGGTTGTGCTGTTGGAAAGGTTGTGTGTGTGTGTGTGTGTGTCTGTTGGGGGGTCCTCAGCTTTAAGCAACACATGTAATCATTTGCCAGCGTTTGCTACACTCAGGTACAGGAGTCTTATACCAGCACATGCCAAGAGTGCAAATATACAATGTGCACACTGCATACAGTACTGTAAGGGCCATTGTTTTGGGTTGTTGGTGTTTGTTTTGCTTTGTTTATTTCCTCCTTTCTATCCACCCATCTGCTCATATATTTGCCTGCCAACCCCCTCTATCAATTATACAGTATTTGTAGGCAAATATCACAAGCTCCTTATTTAAAATAACAGTCAAAGAAATAGTAGCCATTTCCAATTGTGTCCTTGGGGAAGATACAGGCTGTCTGTATCCATGTTTCAAAATGACCTATTAATCTGTGTTCTAAATATCAACATCTTCTATTTCCTGGTTAAATATGTTTTAACCCCTTTCCAGTTTGTGTCCCACTTTCTCTATATGTTGATTTAAGTACATGGCACATGAAGCACTATGGCCACCAGCAATTGTCCTGATTGTGAGAAAATTGCAAATATAAACACCATGAGAAATAAGAAGTAATTTTAACTCTGAATATAGGTGATGCACAAAGTGATCATCATGTTGTCCCCAAACAGCTTTGCAAATGCTATTAAAAAACACTTGAACTGGAACAATCAGCACAGAGAGTTTAGAACAGAATAAAAGGTTGCAAAGCCAGGCTTTGTGCTCAATTGTGGTTCAGTATTTTTTTTTTATTTGAATGCATTCTTACAGAATGCAAAGAAGCTCATGCAGATATTTTTTTAATCAAATCTTTAAAGATTGTGGTGGCCCTTGTTTTAAATGTCCCAGATTGGCTCTGACCTTTCTAAATGAAGCTTTCTGTCTGGAATACAGTTTCGTGTAAGACTGTTGTGTTCAGCTTGATAAGCTTTTTGCAAAATTGCTGCTGTAACAAAAGGTAGAAATCTCACTAATAGAAGGCATATTCTTCTTGACAGCAGCACAAAAAGCTGCACTAGATCACTAAATGCTATTTTATTATTTCCCCATGCCATGCAGTTTGGGATTAGGTTGAGATCAGATGAAATTGATAAGATCCAAAAGTCCCAGTGGGTTATCAGCATTGTGCCTTTCCCTTGACGAAGCCCAGTTGATCATGAAGGAATATCAGGGTTTGTAATCGCTTTCTATAAACAAAGTTCATATGTTTTAGTGAGGAATGTGAAATCATTACTGAACAGTGGGACAGGCCATTACCTATTGATTTGTCCCTTTATTTTTGCTCTCATGGGAAAATCATTGAGATAAATCCTTCGCTTGGGCCAGCGGAGAGTTTGCCTGATGTTACAATTTACTTCGGTAATCAAACATATTTCTTAATCTGAGTTAGACCTCTGACCAAGTAGGATACGACATCACATTGTGTTTTCTGGAAATGTGGTTCTACAGTATGTCATGCAATATAGTGGGATTGGTGACTGTTTTGGCATGAGACATACATACTTTAACTCCTACTGGGATACCAACCACAAAAAATACTCTATAGGTATCTCTAGAGATATCTCACTATATCTGATAGTCTTCTAGTGGATTACATTGTGCAATAAGTGCAGTTACAGTGTATATACAGTACGTACCAGTTTTATATATAATCACGTGCATTTAAGAAAAGAAAAAAAAAACATAGTTACAAATGTAGCTACAATTGTGTAGTTACATATATCATTAATAATTTTAAACAATTGTAACAAAATTTGTAACAATTGTTTTCTTAAATTCACATGATTTCATATACAACTGGTCCCAATTTTTAATTTTAAAACATATTTAGCTTTTTGGAAATGGAAAATTGGAGTCAGTTTTATATGAAATCATGTGCATTTAAGATAAAACATAGTTATAAATGTGTACTTAAATATACTGTTAATCATCTGTACACATTAAGTACATTGTAATAATGCACAATTACACAGTTCTTATTAGTAACTACAATGCAAATACACTGTAACTATGGACACTTATTGTATTAAGGATCTCCCTATTTTATTTGTATTGTGTTTAAACCTATTTCCTTTTTTAACGAAATCACCTTTTCTTCTTATACTCTGCCACAGATACCCAATATTGCACAGTTCTCTTTTATATACACACTGATTTTGCCTAATTAGAAACAGGTGTCTGTAACAATGGATTCTGATTGAACTACAGTGCATTCTGGGACATGTACTTTCTGACCTGACAATAGAAGTCACAGGCTATGCAATAGTCTAGGCTTGATATATCTGTCCCCTTCAACTCTCCACTGTCACAAGAATATACTCCTACCAATATACTATATAACAACAACAGTACTACTACAAACAACAACAACAGCAGCATGATTACTTGATTAAAATAAAACAGGTTTACAAACAAGATAATCCTATTACCTCAACATATTGCTCAAACCAATCCAATGGAATAAAATTCGGCATGACTTGCTATCCATCAACTCTCCCCAAGAATTCTGCCTGAGCTTAAACAGTTTTGTAAAGAAAAAATATTACCAAACCTAGGTGTGCAAAGTTGGTAGAGATCCCAACAGACTCCCAGCTGTAATTGCTGCCTAAGGTGCTTCCACCAAGTATTAACTCAGGGGGGTGGAGAAAAAGAGAAATTATGATATTTCAGTTTTGTGTTTTTAATATATATATATATATATATATATATATATAAATCAAAACTTGTTCCCCTTTACAGTGTGGAGTATGTTGTGTAGATAAGTGGAAAAAATCTAATTTAAATGCATAAAAACTCTGAGGCACTGACAGCAAAATGTGAAAAAAGTTCAAGGGGGTATAGATTTTCAATAGGAACTGTATATATTCTATAGGCACTGTATATATTGAGCTTGGACTTGCATTTTTATGCTTAGTGTAAGGCTTTCTGTTCTTGTTCAGCATTGGTATGGAAGTAATGAATTTTTTGATTGTATGCACTTTTAACGAATTACAAAAGACTGAGACTGTGACTATGATTTTGTAGTAGCATGTTGTGCCAATTGCACTGTAGTTTTCTAAGAGTGTGCTTTTTATACTCTGAATATGGCATTGATGTTGATTGCCATTGATTTTCTCCTGCAAGTTCATGGGCGCTTTTGGAAATTAACAATACTGTCATTTGCATGACAATGATGGATGCAAGGAAAAGATAGGGGTAAGTAGCTCTGTCTTTTTATTTTCATTCTCGTTTAATATCACTTCTCTAGCTGGCCTTTTTATTGATCTATGCTATACATTTGTGAATGGAGAATATTTCAATTAAGGATGGATTAACATTGCTTGGAGAAGAGCAGAAATTGTACAACAGCTTATGAGTGACATAAAACTCACCACATCCAAAAATGTTATATTTCCTGAGTATATAATTATTTTCTGATAGAAAGGAAACATGCGGAAATAATGTTTCAAACCCTCCCATTCATTATTCTAGTCTGGATAGATTGTCTTAGGAAAGTGTGCCATTTATAAGGGTTGCATTCATCTCAATGTATCAAAGACGTTAATGACATTTGCATTTCAATCAGTACATGCGAAATGAACTGCATTATGCATTGTTCCTAAGTCTACAACGGTCTCCTGAAGATTGTTGGTTATAAACAATTGACTCTTTGCACAACATCTCACAACCAATATATATATATATATATATATATATATATATATATATATATATATATATATATATATATAAAAATATTGAAACCAGCATTTCAGGATAAATTTCATTTTTTGTTTTTGTGAAGTCCATTACAAAGAAATGAGGTATGTATGTTCGAACGTCTTCAAAAAATGATCGCCATATCCAGTGTTTTTATCACGCCAGGACACCTGACACCTTCTTGTCACCGAGCAGATTAATTTAGAAGCCACTGAAGCTTCACAATTTCCTTCTTCATATTTAAGATTAGGTTCGGTGGCAAGCTAAAGCATATCTGAGGCGGGAATTGAATGGAGGACTGTGCTGGGTACAGATGTATATTAAGCTAGTTGAGAATCATCTGAACTCCCAAACACAGTATGTGTATCATGATATCATAATTGAAGCATTAAACGTTTGCCGCATGGTGTTAATCCTGCAAACTGTTTTACCGACACGTTGATGAGTTCATCTTGCACAATTGTCTTGCACTCTTGTGTCCTCCATTTTTGCTTAAAAGGAGGGAGAACTTGAAACAAACAAAAAAAATGACCCATTTTTGTTATCTGATAAGAGATCTCTGCCCTGAAAAGCTTTGTTCAATCACAAGGTTATCTTTACACCATAAACTGAAATCTTATGATGCCCAGACCCTCAATTATCATTGAAAAAAAGAGGACAGAAGGGTAGTTGTCAATGTAAAGCTTGGTATCAGGAATTGTACTTATTTATACAATATTGATGTGGAGCTTAAAGAAAGAAGAAGAGGGGAAAAAGGACTGAAATAATGCAAAGCAGGGCAACAAGAGGGAGCAGTGCAAATGCCTCACATTTTGTACAGTTGCAGATGTATGCAAAGCGATTTCTTTCATTGAGGACAATCTCAACTGTATTTCTATAATCTGGTTTTCAATTTGGGCTGCAGAGATAGCTTTCTTTGTGTTTGTGTGATTCACAAATATATACAGCTGGATGAAGAAGGAAAAAAGAAAAGCAATGAAAAGAAAAGAAAAACACATTGAAGCTGGGTGGTGAAAGAACAAGTGACTCGACTGTATTGGGCGTCAGGAGATCAAAGTGGGAGATGGCACCGAGGCGGGTTAACAAAAGTGCTGTATTGATTTCTCGGGATGTTAGTGGTGTAAGGCGGTCCATCGGGATGGGGGTCACGGCAGGGGCATCACCTAAGGAGACACAAACTCTGTTGGAAAAGCTGAATGTCCCCAGAGTGCTAGTACCATTTGTGCACTGGCTTTGCTTTAACCAATTCTCTTTTAAGCAAACTTTAGGACATTTCCAAAAGCAACCAAAGAAAGGTCACTCTCACGTACCGAAGTTAACCCTGAAAACCTAAATAATCATCGGAATATAAGAGTCATATTCTCTCTCTGACCCTTCCTAAGCAAAAGATAGATGCAATATGTATGCACATTTTCATGTTTTATATTAACCTTTTCAACTTGTAACTACATGTGAATGCAACTCAAAGTGACGGGCGTTAGATGATCTTTTACAGGCTCTTTGCAGTATTCCAGATGTGGTCTACCCGAACTGGACATCCCATTAAGCACAATCATGAAGCCAGACATCAGACTGTAATTTACGTGGGCTGAAAATAGATGATGCGGGATTATATTTCAACCATTGTTGCAGCAAGATTGTGTAACCCATGTACAAATTTCAGCTCTATGTATTGCTCCGGAGAGGTCAGCTGCGGTAGTTCTGTGCAGCTGATATTTAGAAAAACATTTTCATCCAAGGCCATAGAGAGAATATAAGACAAAGGAGAAGTGTGTGATAAAGTTGGGGTACCTATTTGATATCATGTTATTTCTCAGCAACCAAGGGAATCATCTTCTATATGATAGTATGTTCTTTAGAAAAACTTTAGATGTGTCTTCCTGTCTGGCCATCTCCGCAGCACTTCGTCAGAGCTGAATAAACTATGTTGATATTATTCTAATAAAATCAGGACCTGAGTATTCCTCGTCCATCTGTCTATTGAGGGAGTACATTTGTCTCTATCAATGAAAAGCCTTCTTACCATTGGGAAGACGGGAGAAATGAAAAAAAATACAGTCCTAACCTGGAAAGTGATTTGTTTGTCTACGTCCTGCTTTACTCCAAATCAGTTTAGAGCAGGAAGTCTTCAAAATGTCACTGCAGACTTCCTCTGGGCAATTAAAGGCACGTCGGTTATCTTCCTCAATGACGTAAGACAGGCAAGGCAGTGCCTGTGTGTGAACAATCTCAACAAGCTGCCGATTAGCTTGATACTTTATTAGCTCCTCGTCTTCAAAATAGACTCTTATCCAGTCCATTGTCGAGAGGAAGACAATATTAACACGTAGACGCCGGCCTGTTTTATCCCCAAATGGCGACCAATGCTTTGAGATAATATAATTTGAAACATACCCATTTTGTACATCTGAAAATGCCAACTTACTGGGTTGAAAATCCCTGGCCTGACGTCAGTATAACTACCGCAGTACGCCTTCATTATTACCACAGAGCAATTTATTCACAGTAGGACATGACAGCAATGAATAACTAGCTTTTTTGTATTATTATTATTTGAGCGTGAAAACATAAAACATCTGAATACAAAGCACATAAAGCCATATGCATTTGGTAGATGAATATGTCGAATTAAATCCTATAGTTTCATAATCCGTTTAAAGACGGGAGGGGGGGGGGTGTAATCCCGCCTCTCTTAAAACTGTGTTATTAAAACATACGGCATTCAGTACAAGGCAGGAGTCTCTTTTAAATAGTCTGATGCTGTGTAGAGCTGCCAGAATCTAACTTGGGGACACAATTAATGCTTCCAGAGGAGATTAGTGTCAGGCATATCTGTCAGAGAGAGCGTCACAGTTGGACTGTAAATGTACATTCATCTTCCTTAAGACCAAGAAGGAACAGTTCATCTCGCCAAATGCGCTGTTTGCAAATAGATGTTTGTTTATGATCCTGTTTTCTATTTGCTTTAAGGTAAAGAGAAAGACAGCACTGTTTGGCGATAATTACATACTTAGTGCTAGCAGGCAAGCAGGCAGACAGACTGACGCCCAGAGCACACGAAACAGGGAGAAAACTCGACGCAGCTCGCATCAGTACTCCAAAGGCACACTGTTTCAGAGGGCAAAATGGCATTTTACAGCGAGGGCTGCATTTTAGCAGAAATTCAGGATTTCTTTCCTTCCCCTCCAGAGACATACTGATACATTATTACGCTGGGGCAATCAGTCTTTTAGAATAGTACCTCAGAGGAATAGAGCTCACATGTTTGGAGCCGCAAAGGTCTGTTTAAATCTGCAGAAAATGTATCGTTCCTGTTCCCTGCTATTCCCCAGATAACCGGCAGTTCTGTGCGGAGGCTGCCGGTCAGTTGGATTGGGTGCGTTGTGATAGCAGTTTGCTGGCAGCAGCGGCGACAATATTTGTTCAGGTTTGACAGGCCCGCTTTGTAGCTGGGTTCACCAAAGAAACACGTGGGCATAGGACACATTATCACTTCATACAGAATACACAGAATGGGTGGACATATGAGACGAGATGCTGCAGTTTTGTCAGCCTTGAACCAAAGTTTTGGGCCAGCATAAAACACAAACAAGCAACATTATTCTTGTTAGGTATATAATTTCCTTATATATACTGCAAGATTTTGTTCTGGAACTAATTTAAGGCACATCTGGATCAATTTCAAGACAACAAACACTGACACAAGCGAGGCCCTGCGAGTGATCCTCTCACGTTTATAGCATCTCTTGTTTGGCTTACAAATCACTCACACTGCAGGCATTCTGGGAACTCCATGCCCTCCAGCTGTGGGCTTCAGCACTTGCCGATTCCCCCTTTGATCTGCGATTTCCTCACACTGGCATCCACATCTCATTTACATACAACCCGAACATTAAACAAACACATCGTAGAATGTCAAGCAGATGAGGCTCCGATCGAGAGCACACAAAGCATGCGAGGGAGCGATCCCGGACAAGGGCTCTGCAGCAGGAGAAGAGCGGTACCCTTGCTCGGGGTGAAGGAGAGGACACGGCAGAGGGCAACAAGTTAGTGGCAAGTGTGTGTGTGCTGTTCATTTCACTTACAGCTGATTAGCTGCCCTAACCACAGCAAACTATTTACAGTCAATGGCTAGATACCCAATTATGTTCTCCTCCGGTAGAACCATAACAAAAAAAAAAAAAATCACGTCAAGCCTCAACATGTCTCAATATACATATTCCAGATAGACAAATGCTGTCGAATATTAATGATCTTGTATCTCCCACACTGAGACAAAAAGGCCTATTGCCCATCACTACTATATAGAGTTAAATACTAGCTAATGGCCCAGCCTGGTCTTTACATCAATCAGCATGAGATGAAAAATGTCTCCCAAACTTTCCAACACAGAGCTGCTCAGTAAACTGCTATTAATCAGGTTGCAAACAGAAATAGTGTGTTGTTTATTTAATACAAGCTGTTTTGCTGATATTTTGCCGGAGTGACTGTACATTCCATTACACCCTACACCCAATACATGGTATTAAATAAGTTTCCCCATGTGTTAGACGTAACATGTTCTGAATTCTGACAAACTTTTTTAGTTTTACTTCACATATTTGACAGCTGTCTTTATTCGGTGTTTGGTGGGTTGCTGTTGTTGTTTGGTGCATCCTTGGCTGACTGTACTGTCGGCCTCTCGTGGTCGGTCTTAGGTCAGGTATTACCAGAGGTCTTCTGGTAGGAAGTGGAAGATTTACTCTGTCTTGCCAAACAAAGGCATGATACACAACCTTGAGTCACTAATGCAACATATTAGCTATATAGTGTAAATAAAAAAGTAAGAGCGTAAGGACCCCAGATGCAGAAACCCAACTTTAATTGCACTTGACACAAAGAGGAGATAACACTGGCTCCGAGCCCACAGCCCTTATGTATATTTCCTTCAAGAACCATGCCATAGTTGTATAATTATTTCCCCCCGGCTAGACCACTAACGCCCTCCTTGAGAAAGTTTTGCCTTGACAGTTAATAAACTGGAAGAAAAGTCCATGAAACTGCAGCACAGAGTAAATTTCTCCAATATCATTTATTTGAAAGTTTTTTATATCCCTTTGGCTTCAGATTGAATGCTCAGATGATCGAGACAACGCAGGATACACAGAACTGGCATTCGGCATTTTCCTCCAAGGCACTCAACTCAATCTGTTGTAGCCAGTATATATATATATATCTATATAGATGAGTGAGTGTGTGTGTGTGTGTACTCTCATCTCCTTATATTCTCTACTGTATTTTTTCCTTCCACTGCCTTCTTACAGAGATGCAATGTATTTAATTTACTCTGCTGAAAATATTTGAGTTGGAAAACACTATATTTGGCCTCTAGTGCAGTGTACAGAATCCTTATTTCTGGGTGATTGTTTTCTCCCATTGCACAATGATATCATACATTATAGTGTTATATGAATTGCGCTTCAATTGTATACCTAAAATACATAGATCGACTTGCAAGGATCCATATGCCACATCAGAACATCTGCAACAATGAAACCAAAGCATAACGTAATTATATTGTTTCCAAATCTCCATTGATCTCGACATGAATTAGTCTAACCCTGATTCAATTACCACCTGCTGACGTCTATTAGAATATGACATTTAGAACTGGTTTCAAGCAATTTATTTTAATTGAAAGTTTGTTTTAGATGCTATTAAGGTACAACAATGAAATAAAGTGTGTCTAATTCTGGCCCAGTGGGGAGCAGACCTGGGGAAGATACTTAATGGTGACCACTTTAAGAAAAAATATATCAAAAACCTATTCTGGGAAATGAAATTTTCAATGAGATTGGTTTCATACAGGACATTTTTATATTACACATATTTTAAATCTTTGGTTCTTTTTTTTTGGGTTGTCCATTTGTCAGGACACTTGACATCAGTCTAGCAAGAAGTGTCATGTTCTGAAGGGTTAATATTAATGATACATGCTTTTCTTTAATATGTATACCATTACTTTTAATATGATCACTGCTTTTTTGAATGCATGTAATCATTGCCTTGCTCTGGGTGTGAGACTGACTCTGCTTATGTGCAAGGAGCATACTGTCCTATTGTTCATTATCTTTTGAGCATTTGCTATTGCCAAGTTTTACTGAGATCCCACTGAATTTGATGGAAACGAGACATTGAAACCAGGTACTGAGCAACTTCTATATCTTGGGACAAGATCAATATTTCTGGTATAAGACATAAGCAAGTAGTGAAATGTTCCCAGACCTTCAATATTATACAAGACTGTGTAACTGTATTATTGGCTGTTTTTGCTTCTGTATCTCTGCTTGCTCCAATAGGAAGATAGGGGACTGGCCCCTTCTGTAGATCGCATTTTTTAGCGGGCAATATAACTGCTTGTAACCAGGGAATCAATAGACCTTGTGGTCCAAACCAGACGCAGGGTCTCCATGTGAATTCTTTTGAAAATAAAGCTGATTGACTGAAACTCCTGTCCCAAGAATTCTTTCCAACACGTTTCTTCTATGGACTTGCACTGGGCCTTTTTTTATTTGAACTGAAAGAAAGAACACCTAAATAAATCTCTCTCCCTCTCTGTGCAGATTTTCCTCTGCCCCTTTCTTACAGAGATTTAATGTTCCTGGACAGCAACAATTCACAAAGAAGAACTTGGTATTTCACGCTTTTCTGCTTAACATGAGTTGTGTTTTTTTTCCTAGTGCTGAGCAAAAGAACACCATAGTACTGATACGAGTAGAACACCCATAGTTTTCATTGTATTTCGCATAACCTATTTTCCTGTAGTTAATTGTTGTTATGATTATTCAATAATATGTTTTTATTTACATGCAAAAGTTCCCTTGTTTTCTTTAGTAAATAGATGTTGATTAATATACTTTACAGGGTTCATACAGATAGAAAAATTGATCCCAGTGATCCCAGTCTGGATCCTTCTTTGACCTTGCTTCCTCACTTGCATTTGCTATTATTGATCTTAACTGAGCTGTGGTGTCCCAAACTAATTGTAGATCTGCAGGATAGATATTTTGAATAGTATAACATTATTTTAATTGACTACTACTACTACTACTACTACTACTACTACTACTACTACCAACAATAATAATATTAGTTATTAATAGTGCTAAGCATAAGATTTTATCCAACTTCTATTGGTAATATGCAGACACGTTCGTATTAGTATTCAACACATTTAAATGTTTGGCTTTTTTAATGAATTGTCCCTCTGGGTGATACATGTTGCAGATGTATATGATAAATAATGTTAAATATCATGCTGTCTGCATCAAACATTTTCTGCTTCAAGTTAAAAAAATAAAAATAAAAAATGTCACTGTAGTGAAATCATCCATTTATATTAAAAATCTCATCTACAGGCATATGTATATGTATGGTTTTAATTGAAACAACCACATCATAAAGGCATAACAGACCCTTGCAATCAGGGGGAAAAAAAGATTGGATTTTTGTTTTTCAATCTCGAATATTGTGTTCTTGTGTTGGGGGAAGGTAGGACAAATAGAATAAGTACTCTTCAGGCTCTCTTAAAAATAAACAATTTCAGGCTGCATGCGTTTAATTGCAAAGATAAAGCAAATATGCAACTTGAACAATGTTTGCACAAAAATGATTTTCTGCCCTGATATGAAAACATATAATTTGCATTTCTATTAAGCACCACTTCTTTATAATAACACATATTCCCCAACAATCCCATTCTTTCTTTACACAATATATTCTTTAGCCGGGTGGTGCACTGGTTGCTTTTGCATGTGTTTTCTCTTTGTAACTCTTTTTAGCACCACCTATATATACTGTATATGTATGAATGTATACAGTGGCTATAGAAAGTATTCACCCCCCCTTGGACTTCACTGAACATTTGCTGCATTTAGATAATTTATACAACCTATTCAACAGTTTGAAGAGCGCCTATATATATTTTGTTTGTGTGTGTGAAACAACAGCTAATGGGGAAAAAAAAATGTTTTGGTTAGAGAAGTATTCAATCCCCTGAGTCAATACTTGGTAGAACCAGCTTTAGCAGTGATTCCAGCTGATTCCAGTCTTTTGGGGGTAAGTCTCTGCCAGCTTTACACATCTAGATTGTGCAATATTTGCCCATTCTTATTTGGTAAATTGTTCAAGCTCTGTCAGTGGACAGCAATCTTAAAGTCTTGCCACAGATTCTCAATCAGATTCCAGTCTGGGCCATCTAGAACATTCACTTTCTTGTTCTTAAGCCACTCCAGTGTCGCTCAGGCTGTGTGCTCGTGGTCATTGTCATGCTGGAAGGTAAATCTTATGTCTTTTGCAAACTGAAGCAGGTTTTCCTCAAGGATTTGCCTGTATTTAGCTCGATCCATTCCTAGTCCCTGTGGATGCCAAGCATCCCCATAACATGATGCTTTCACCACCTCGCTGCACAATAGGGATGATCCACTAGGCTATTCTCTAAGGGATATTCAATCTTTTTATACCCCTGCCCTGATCGGTGCCTTTCCACAACTTTATCCTGGAGTTGTTTTAAAAGCTCCTTGGTCTTCATGGTAGTATCTTTGCTTTGAATACACAACCCAACTGCAGGACCTTACAGAGACAAGTGTATTTAATCTGAAATCATGTGAACCACTTTTATTGCACTCAGATGGACTCCATTCATTTTATTGTGTGAATTCTGCTGGCAATTGATTGCACCTAAGTGTACTTATGAACATCATAGCAAAGGATGTGAATAATTATCTAATGGAGACATTTCTGGTTTTTATTTTTACTTGATTTGTTTTTTCACCCCCAACTGTTTTCACATTTAACATGTGGAATAGGTTGTGTAAATAAAAGGAAAAGTACATCCAATTGAAATGCATTACAAATTTCAGATTGTAACACAAAAAAATGTGAAGTCCAAGGGGGGTGAATACTTTCTATAGCCATTATAGCAATAGGAATTACAGCTAACCCCCTTGCTATGATTTTCCAAAGGAAACTCAGGTGTAACCAATTGCTAGCAGTAACAGCAGCTTTTGTAGATCCACAGCTGGATGAAGGCCCCCCCTAGATGTTTTCACTACTGTCGATGTACAGCTTCCTTTTTCTAGGTCACACCAGCAAGGCTACTAATTTAATGTTCCCATTTTCTATGTGGTCGTCTTCTTGCTCTTTTTTCCATCCCTTGAAATCCATTCTATAGTTTCTTTTGTAAATATATGATGTACACTAATTGCAATATATAAATATTAGGGCTCTCAAACGATTCATTATTTTAATCGTGATTAATTGTGCTTTTCCACTAATTAATCGTGATTAATCACATATTTAATTGCATGTTAAAGTGACATAAAATATTTACATTATATATGAGTGTAATTCTAGCAGAATGGATGTAACATAATCCCAAGGAAATCCTTCAAATCAAAATCTTATTTTAATAATAATTATATCCCCTCTAAATGCAGTTAAATTTAACTAAACTGAAAAAGTGAATAAAGTTCAAAGAAAATCGTAAGCTGAGGGGACACCAATCTACAATTTGCTAGAAAACATAGAATGAAACATGTTGTTTCTACATTTTTGCTCCTACTTTCAGAGGACAGCATTTTACATTTTGTAGAGAATGTAGATAGAATATTTATGGGTAGACAATTATATTATTAACAATTCAAATATGAATATCTATCATCCATATGTTTAATTATTTATCAATAGGCTATATTTGTTATAAATCAGTAATATTATTGAGCAATTGAGTTTAATTAACCTAACTGTAAATAAGAAGACATTAAAATCCATGTTTTCTACAGTACCATGATTAAACAAGGCAATTAATAAGTTATTGTTGCGCAACATGGGTTCTCCTAACAACTAAAAAAGACAAACCAAAAAAACAGACACAATCAGAAGTACAATTTAAGAACTTAAAATACATTTTATAGTATGACTAAACTATAGTTTACTTTCCATAGATATAAAATACAATAGAGATGTAGGCTGTTCCTTTTGCTGTTTAAAATGAACGTGCCAATAAAAATCCAAGCTTCACGTAAAGTTAATTAATACATAAGAAAGACAATTTGTATCCCGGAATACATGATTAGTGACAATACTGAATTGGGTCTTTCAAGGAAAATATGGCTGTGTTTTCACATTTTGACCACAACACCACCAGGTTAAGTCACCTTGTGACCATAACACAGTTGTTAAAAATGTCTGGAGGTTGAAAATAACATAGTTGTCACAATTCTGAGTGTTATTGAGGAACCAACAGGTTGGTGAGGTATATAATGCTGTCACACATATGTCAGAATTTATATACCAATAAATCATACAAAATATATCTCTATACATACATAGGAAAACGTGTTAGACTGCATTCCAATGTACACTGACTGTGGATTGTTTTGAGTTATTTAATTGTATTTTATGGCAATAATGTCAAACTTTATATATATATGTTTTGAGCAATCAATCAATTGCAAATCTGCACACCCCAAATTTTGGTAGAGATATAGATACACACACAACATAATGTGTCATGTTTCTTTTTATTTATTTTTATTTTATTTTAGTTGATTTTAGTTAAATTTAAATTTGAACCGGTTCACTGGTTCAAATGATCTGTGACCACTGGGTCCGGTAACCACATCGCAAAAACACACAACCATACAACCTGATGACCTGGCCATAGCACAAAAACACACCCAAAGTTAAACTAATTAAGCAACATTTAAAAAATAATACATGCTTATACACATTGTTAATCATAATCTATTACTAGTATATAGACCATTAATTAACTACTATTCAATCCTTATTACAAAGTGTTAACCCCTCTTTCTGTTATTAAATGTAAGCTGATCACCCTTTTTGACAGGAAATCCTGTAAATACTGCCCTTTTCACAATGAATGTTACTAAATAGCAAAGCAAGCAGTTGTATGTCAATTCTGCACACACAGATCAATGTTTTAACATGACAGTGCTTATTTCCTTTGTAATAAGTGCTAGCTTCATCTACTGCCTTCAAAGTTATATCTGACATCTCAGAGAAGCTATGAATGGTATATTATTTTAAAGAAGAAAGCTGTCAGTGAGTACGAGAATAACGGTGAATAACGTTCTCAGTCATCTGGAAATTACCAGTTGTATCATTGTGCCTTTGATGGAGGCTTGTGAACTTGAACCATCTCCGCTTTATTTCCTGAAACTAATAAATAATATGTTTGCACCTCTCCCATTGAGTATTGGGTTGTTTTGAGCTGAAACAACTACAGTACTGATTGTGTGTATGATGTGTGTTCAGTTGGTACACAATAAGCTTTGATTTATTTGATTGCTTACCAATAAAGGAAAGACCGAGGGAAAAGGTGTTGCACTTTTCTTATTTCTGGAGTGTGAGGATGTTCATAAAACAGATGGCCTTATGCAGAGTAAAGTAGCAACAAAACAAAAACTATGTACATTTAATTTTGCATGAATCCCTTTACTCTGTCTGGTTTGGATTGCCCATTATTATACTGAAACAGCTCATGTTTTCCCACGGAGAACTGATAGCAGAGTTTAAAAATGGAACCCTCCAAATCATGCTGTTTTCAACCATTTGTGTCGCAGATGTTTCCCAATATTAAAGGAACTGGAAAAAGAAAGCTCAGCTTGGCCTGTGTCTGCTTGGTTCCATTGGACTTCTCAAAGTACATTTTCTCGAACGCAGTGAATTTAATGAACACAACCCAATTTATCTTACTGGTGCCATAGGGATTAAACAGATGGCTTTCAAAATGACATGATTTGCATTTCCCAAAGCAAAAGAGAAACTGTACTTAACATACATATATATATACATATATACATATATACATATACATATACATATATACATATATACATATACATATATATATACATATACATATATACATATATATACATATACATATACATATACATATATATATATATACATATACATATACATATATATATATATATATATATATATATATATATATATATACATATATATATATATATATATATATATATATATCTTCTTAACCAGGTGAATCAGTATGATCTGAAGAAAATATTGTATGTTGAATAGATGTTAAGGAGCAGGAATACAGGGTCTCTCATCCTCAAGGGGAAATGGTAGAGGTGTGCTCCCCCCACACATCATAAAATGGGGTGGAGAAAACATCCAGAGGAAAATTGCTCTCTCTTTCCAGAGGGCTTTAGTAGTTAGGCAGGTGTTTGTCACTGTTAGGTGAGCAGCACTTGCAATGGTTGATCCTCGTCTGTTATACCTCAGGAGAGGGGTGGGAGAGGCTGGCAGATGTTTTCAATTGCTCTTCTGTAGCAGATGTGACAGCAGGCAATTAATTGTGTGATCTCTCAATGGAAGCGTCATCCGCTGATACTGCAACAGGAGATGTGACTGTCCTCGGCAGAGCAGTGCAACTTGGTGATGGATCTTCGGTTTAAACAGAGACAAAAGAAGGCAATAAAGTGACTCTTGGCTCCTGGAGAACACAGGCGACGAGGAGTCTTGATAAAAGTGTGATGTTTTCAAAACAGTGACAGTCAGAAAGACTTCAGTTCAGTTAGGGAGTTTGATGTGATTTGATTGTTTTGGTTTTGAATATTGCATGGGAAAAGTCTCACTCACTAACTGGGTATATTTTTATACTTCTTTCCCCTGTGAGTTTTACTATAAGTTTTGCTGTGGCTCATCAAACTCAAACTTGTATTATCTACTATTAGTAATGTAATGCAAATGTAAACTACAGTTAAAGCAAGGTGAAAGATAAGTTAAAAAAGGCAAAGTAGTACATTTGTCAAAGAGTACACTGAAACAATTTGAAAATCCATCAAAATGCACCGAAATTATAAAATCTTAACCAGCAAGTTGTCACTAACAGAGTACATTTCTGTTTTAGCAAAGCTTCATCCTTGTCAGTTTAAACATCTAACATCAAACATAATTTTTTGCTTTGGGCTGCTTTTCTATCTTTAGCTTACAAAGGGTTCCTTTGAGCAAGACAAAAATGAAAATACACAATTTACAATAATACTATGGGAAAAAAAGTATATTAATGTACTATTCACTGTAATATCAGTAAATACCATCAATGTTTGTTGCCCTGGTGCCTGTGGATCTTTTGTGCATCTTTTACTTAAACCAAAAGCTCTTTATTATGACACACCATTTGTAATCTCCTTTGATACCATACTAGATAGGAAAGTCAGTTAAATGCTTTGTCCGACTGTGGAAAGTAGATTAGGGACTCTTAGTGTCTCCGCCAGCGTCCCATCCCGCATACTAATGTCTGCATTAGGAGGCTTCCTAATTTAGTTTCAGTGCTGGCAGTGCATCTTCACTGCTGTTTTGCTGTAGAAGATTTTTTTTCCGCTTCTTCCCTGTCATGAGGCAAAGCATCAGAGCAAATCGCCTCTGGAATTTACCACAGTCTGTCTGTAACGGGCTGGAATGGTTTAAATCAAGTCTGTTATTTTCCAACTGTGGATCTGTCTTGTCAAACAATGCATCTGAAAAATAATAATCAATCTATGAAGTAGATTCCCCCTTGCAAAATTGTCAAATTTGCAATAATGGGGGAAAAAAACAACAACAAAAAAACACAGCAGAAACCTAATAAAAGGAAATGTATTAACCTGTTAATCAGAAAGTTTGCATTTTTCTTTTTCTTCCTTCCACAGCCTTGAGGGTCACCTGTCAATTAAACCTGAGACTGCGCCACTGAGTAAGGCGAGGAAATACAGCACGACAAAGCAATGCATTCTGTGAAAAGTAATTATACTCTACTACTTATACTGGTGCTGCATCGAATTCTAGTGCTGGTGACCGTGGTGTCCACTGTAAAAGTAGTAGAGAGAGCATTGTTTGTCTGACTATAATTCCTCAAGTTCAAGCAGTCGTTTGTGTCTATATAAATCAAATACAATAGCCATTTTACATTGAGGTCTCTTCTAAGTACCCTCCTGCTTACCAATTAGCTTTTCATTGGAATAATAGTGTCACCCCATCACTGAGAGGATCGTATCATAATATATTTTACTTTTAAGCTGTGTCGCTCGGTATTGATCATCCAAGCAGTAAAATGAGGCAACACGTCCCACTGTTTCATTCATCTTGTTGGCATCTTTCTCCCTTTCATTGCACTTCGGTTTGATGGAACGTGATTCATGGATTTTGCGAAGGAAGGCATTAAACACAGAGGACGTCTTTAGCTACTTGTTGTTCCATATTTTTTACGTTTTTCAATTATGCTTTAAAAAAATGCCCTTACTTATTTAAAACAACTTCTTTGTTAGAAACATATTCAATTTAAACCACGGATAATGTAAAAAATTACATTTTGGAAATGTATAGGTATCTCAAATTTGTCAAGATGCATAACAGAGAGAGAGAGGGAAAGAGAGATTTGGGAATTTCACAAGTATTCGCTTATTAAGCACCTTGGTAAATCAAATCCCTGCTACTTTATACACAAAGCAAAAGACATAAACAGTTAGGCTTGGTCCTAAGTTAAACGCATCCTTATAAATGTATACTAAACAGGAGGCAAGGCATCTACACTGGCAGGGCTCCAGCATTTTCTACCTTGAGACCGAGAGCTCTGTGTACTATTTAGGCCTTTACCTGTCACAGTGTGGAACTGTTGACTCGTTCAGTGAGAAACTAGATCTGTGCAGTGCATTAAACATTTTTGCTTATTTTTCGGTGACAGCCAGTTGGCTGTCAATGGCTGGTGTATGAAAACCATTAACGACTCACCATTTCTTCTAGGTTAATAATCTATGGGGCTTTGTTCATCTAAAAGAGAACAATAACCTGAATTAGTCCATGGCACATTTGCTGAGAAGTCCACAGTCATAAATTAACTTGTTATCAATATATCAATATAATCTAACATCTTGTGTTTATTTTATTTAATTTTCATTTAAGCCGTGCTGCTGTTTTCTGAGAGCAGAGACCCCTACACAAACTAAGATTCCCATGATGCTCTGTCAATCCTTCATTTTGGCCACATCCTGGAGTGCATCAAGAGTAAGGAAAGGAATCTGACATAGTTAGGTGTTCACTGTACAATACAAAGGAGAAAGATCAACTGTCTGTACGAGGCACTTGTTATGATATTGCCAGTCTATTTTTACAAGTTCCAACCCTAGGCTGATGGATTACCTGCGAGTGAAAAGCAATTGTTTATAGAGTGTTTTCAGTAGGCCAGACCAGTATGATTGATAGATCTCTGCTCAGTCATTTGATTTTGTTTGCAGTATTACAATGACCTGCCACCGAGGATGCCCTTGGAAATAGGGTGCCCAGTGTTGCAGGAGCAATTCTTACTTTAGTCCCTTTGGATTAAAAATAGCCAATAAAGCTCGCTTTGCTGGACGCCCAATGGGCTGTTGCTTAAATCTCATATTTGTTGAAGGCAGATTTCATATCATGAGTAACCTTGGAGGAGACAAGGTTGCATAGACTTCACTCCCCCAACAACTTGAACATGACCTGCAATTTTAATTTACACAATGACTTACTCTGATACTTACATTTTTAGTGCTTTTTTTCTGTATGTTTTGTTTCTTACAAGGTGTGTTTTTTCCACATAATTACTCAAGATCATTATGTTAAACTGCACTATTTCTAATCAACTGATGATTAGTGTTTTCACCTTGGTTGGAAAAAATGTTGTAGCTTTTTGTCCAAGGCATGACATCACCATATTCCTGATCAAAAGATTTATATCTACAATTTGTTATGCTCTGCATGCTATCACACTGCAAAAGGCATTTATTTTTTTATCATCTACAGTGAGGAATATGCAAATATGCAGCCCTCCCCCCACCCCGATTTGATTTTGAGGCTGACTGCATGAAGACAGAAAAAAGAAGAAAAGATTATATACACTGCAGACCTGCAATGTAACTTTTCCAGTAGTCAGTATCAGGAAACACTGATAAAAGGCTAGTATTCTGTAATGTACAATTGGAAGAATTTATCTTCATTTCTGTCAAAATGGCTTTCACAGATTTAGCTCTACAACTGAAACGCGAAACAATAACACGAGGGAGACGTAAAGCCTCTATTTTGTATCGATCGCCTGTATATTTATTTACAGGTGGACACTGTGTTTGTGTTTGGCTTGTTTTCTTTCATTGTCGTTTTTCCTTTTCAAACGCCACTGTTTAACATATTGTCAGGGCTGTTGTGTGCTTATCATTTATAAAGGCGTCATAAAAAAACATGAATCTGTTGGCTGGCTTTATGATCCGTGCAGTGATTTCACACCAGTGCAGTGTAAAGTTACTTAAAAAAATAAACAGACTGGCCCACACAGATAGGAATTCCATTATTTATTTATTTATATGCACAGGGAGGCTTGGCCATTACATCTTAGAAATCAGGCCTTGCTTGTAAGGTAAAGATACAGCTCCATCTTTATTTTCTCTCCATTTCTTTTTAAATTGCTTACAGTTGTGGGAGGCAGCAGTGCTGGCAAGTGGGGATATAATTCACTGCCTGACAGGAAAATCCAGTTCACTTTTGAGAACGCTAGTTGGCAACTGTTCCTGGACGGCCTACCTGAAGAGGTCTGTGGCATCGAGCGCACAATCCCAGCCTCTGTCTGCCTCGAG
This sequence comes from Amia ocellicauda, assembly GCF_036373705.1. Taxonomy (NCBI): domain Eukaryota; kingdom Metazoa; phylum Chordata; class Actinopteri; order Amiiformes; family Amiidae; genus Amia; species Amia ocellicauda. The sequence goes on from NC_089860.1 coordinate 11,896,314, forward strand.
ATCTGGCTTTGGCAATCAGGCAATCAGCCGTGAGTTTCCAGACATGCAGCTGTTTTAGAAACCCTGTGGCATTTTGTCTAATCCCCTTTTCCGAGCTAGCCAAGGTATGACTTTAAGTGATGTGTTCTTTGCTGTTTAATTAAGCTTCCGATAATGAGGATATTTTAATATATCCACTGACTATCTTAGTACACCTGTTGCACTGATATTAAGTCAGAGGTGGAAGAATTGGTTGGTGATGTAGAATGCCATATACCTTGCAAGCCAACTAGTTCCACTTTGGGAACAAAGCACCAAAGAATAGGCTGAAGAATTGATGGTAGTTTTGCGACAAATAACTTCAAATAAAAGCAAATCAATTCAAATAACTTTTTTTTAACGTCATATCGAAGCATTAGTATTATTGAAGGGAATGGTATTAGAGTCATCATCAAGAACAGGAAATTAAGAATAAGTATAGGCATATTTGTTTGGAAAAAGGACTACAGTGAAATTATTGTATGAAGTGTACATCCAATAAAACTCCCAGTAATATCAACACCACCTCCACTCAAATAAAACACAAGTGAAGCTTTAATATTTATTTAGAAGCATTTTTTTGTTCAACATTTGTTCAGCATCTATGAATGCATAATTATTTAGTGTACCCCCCTCCACCTGATACACGAAGTTGTCCCTCAGGCAATCACACCAATCCATTTCAACAGCTGCTGAAGCAGTTAGACTGTAGTGTATTTGCATTTTGGCGCACACACCATCAATTCAAAACACTTGTGTTGTCATTTTTAAGCATGATATAATACATTTTTAATGTAAGCAATAGTTTCATATTTAGCTACAATCAAATTATTTTGTGTTTGGGGGAAATAAGCCTTCTGTGGAGTGTATTTACTTTGCGTTTCATATAGCAAACTCAGAACACAGCCCTTACTTGATAATCTGTTTATTTTATTTTTTTTATGAGTACTCCTTCTCTGGTACTCCACATTCACTTCATTGTTTTTATATTATTTATTCCCTTTTCTTTCCCAGTCATTTTCAGTGTACATATGGTGCTTCAGGCTAGATATTTCCTGGTGGTGTTGTCCCAGGTGTTGCTTTTGTTCATTATTTATCGTATTTTCTTTGCCGCATCATAAAGTTTCTGCTTTCTGTTTGATTACCTTCTCCTCCTCTAAGAATGTAGGTTCTGTTTTACTGAATTCCGGATTTGGCTTTTCTCTTCCAACCTCTCTGCAGTATTTATAGTCCCAATTAGTCTATTTTTAATAGCGGAGATAAAGATAGACATCCTTTCATGTTTTAGTTTAGTATTATTTCTCTTATGTGAATCAAGAACAAAGAAATTAAACACATTTACTATCAAAGACTCCAATGTTAATTAACCGTCTTAAAAATGGATTCATAATGGATCCTTCCATAAGTTCAATACCTTTGCCATGATTAATTTGTGTCATTTACATTTTTTAGTGATCAAGAGTGAAAGCTTCATGGCCTTATTTCTGATATCATTTCATTCAATTGAAGACAATTAAAAGATCTGTAATGATGTATATATAGTGACAGGGGAGTGGTGCATGAAGGCAGGTATATTTGGGACCATGTGGTATTCCCATCTCTACTTCGACACACTTCCGGTCGGTGAAATATACACATCACGCACCTGTCGGCCGGTGCTGAAGTACCAGTAGGGACATGTGTGTCACGGGTGAATATGACACTTAGGCCCGACCACGCCACCCCTGATTAAACTATGGAGGCCGGGGAACCCCTAAATCACCCTTACAATAAGAAAACCCGCACAGGCTTGGACCAGGATCTCTTGGACAACCACCACAGACACAAAGGAGCTACAAGTAAGAACAATTGTAGTTTTATTGCATACACTTACACAGGGCAAAAAGTCTATGTAAATTATGCAATAAGGGGAATTTAGCGATTAAAAAGACTCACTAAAACTCTACCCTACTGTAAACTAAATACAAATTCTTTAAAACTGTTCTCACTGTTTAATTTATTTTGATGTATGGTTTCTTTATATTGGTTGTGTATAATTGTGTTATGTTTTTTTTGTATTAATGTATTGCTTCCACGGTAGGTGGCGGGGCACTATATCCATATGTTTCCGCCGCTAGAGGAGTGCCCTTCTCTTCTAGCTGATGGCAACCTGCAGGACGTTTTGGACTTTTGGGAGGAACGCAAATGCTGAGCTTGGGGTTCAAGTGTAAAAATGAATTAAAATAAAGCCATTTGTTTTAAACTCTGGGATTTTTATACATGACCCTAACCATGCTGGGACATTATTTGCTTAATTGACACATTAGCCACTTCTGTTTGGATGCTCTTGCTTTCAATGTACTTGATGTCCCTCATTTACCCAGGTGTTTTAATGTTTTGGCCCACTACCTATATATATATATATATATATCCTCATACTAATGAAAGTCTTTTACACACAGAGTTTACACAAAATGGTTGAGCAGATTTGTACATCTTCAGTAGTAAGCTGAAAAGAATGGATGTATTTGAGGCTACATTTTGTGATTGTATTATAGGGATGGGGTTAAAGGACAATTTCATGGTGCTTGGCTCTGAGCTGTGGTCTTATTCACTTCTTTGAGAGAAACCCAGAATCCACGATGGAAGAACATGACAGAGTAGACTAATTACACAGCGCTGGATTGCAATGTCAGCTGTCAGTAGGATTACAGTCCAAATAAGATCTGACACAGCACTGCCGTGTTTAAGGACTTTCTAATTAAAACAGAGACGAGACAAGCAGTTCACTGAAAGAATAGGATTAACAGACAATGGCATGGGCAGGTGAATGCATTGACTTAAACAATCCTATAAGTCATGAAGTCTGAAGTTTGCCCTTTGGCCAAATTTAAATTATGTAGTGATCTCATCAAACGTTTTAGTGTAAGGCAACACGCTCATCTGATTCAAAGATATTTTGTAAGTGTATCAATATACAGTCTTCTTCCATTTAATGTATTATTTGTTTCCATAGCAATGGATGAATCTGATTACAACTTTTTTCTTCCCATCTCAAATGTATTCGGCATACTCACATTTCATCACTGCACTGCAAAACATATTTTGTATGTTCCCTTCTCCTTATTGCCTATCCAGCTTATCTTCTTCAACTAAAGAGGGAAGGGCAGGGCTCAGCAATGAGAACAAAGGTCAAAATGACACACAGTGTCGGCAAGTGAAAACATACGATTTGTAACTCAAGACCGGATCTGTACATGAGCCTGCATTTAAAACCTGGCGGAAATGAAGTGTAAATTCATATCTATTCAAAGCAAGATATAAAATAGGGACTTTTGATTAAAATGTTACTACTCAATACATCTTCAGAGATATATAGATACCCAACACAGAATAGCAAAGCACCATCAACCGAATTTCCTGTTTTGTTTCTTTAGTTCGGCTGCATATTTGATAGATTCATATCGCCATCAACAAACAAGATGTTAATTTAGCCTGTGAGCGCATTAAGAAAGCTATATTTGATTGTGCAATTTCGAATGCCTGGGTGTCAGTACAGGCATGTCTAGAGCCAATAAAATGGGTCATAATTTATTTCAAACAGTGCATTAATATGTCCACTACATTTGCCATAGTAACCAAAGGCACAACCTCTCGGTGCACTGCATGTTGAATCAGTTACAGCAGTGGCTGCAATATGTAATTTATAGTGCAGCCACAATAATTAATCTATGCAGAGGATGTATGTGAGCCACGTTATTTAAAATTTTAAATCAGTGTATTAGAATTGAAACATGACATGCAGTGTGTAATGTCTACACAGCTCAGGAACTATTGTGAGCCACACTGTCAACACAATCAAACCCTGCAGTTTAATTTTAAACAACACTGCATTGGTTTTCTACAGAATTGTACTGGTAAGCTGCTACAGCATCAACAAACAGCCAAAGTAACCTTGACAAAGAATAATAAAGATCAGTATCATCTTTTTTTTTTAAGTTACATCGTTGATCCTTGTGTATATTTCCATCAGCGCTGCAGGAATCAAACCTGCATGTTAACAGCTGCATTATTTCTCCAAGCAAGTGTCACAATGGGTTTTTCTTTTTGAAGAGACATCTGTCATTTAGCAATTGAGATTAAAATAGCACTGTAAAGAGGGGTTTGAGACTGCATCACTATCAATGAACAGAAGGGTACAGTCTCTTTTGCTGTCATATATCAGCAGTGAGGGACAAGCAAGCTCTTACAGTAATGGCCTTGAATGAATTGAAAATAAATAATGATGATGACATATATATATATATATATATATATATATATATATATATATATACGCACACACATATATGCATTTCACAATCATGCATTTTTACATTTCATATTGTAAATAAAGGCTTTTGCACAACAATGGTTAAGCTAGAAGTCAATATTCAAATACGGTGCAAACAAAAATCATATTTTTCTCAGTACTCACAGCAGGCGAGGAAATGATAGTTATGAAACTATGGTGTGTGACGATGTGATTGTAGAAAGTGCCCTGAGACATTTTAAGTATATGTATGCTATATAAATGTAAGATTGACAGACTGATTCAATTGTAAGGCATAAAACACAAGCCTAAATCCAGAATGTATATGTGTACAATAGAGTGCACTGTCTTTGATTCTTTCCTTCTTTCTTTACTCACACAGACAACTGCCAAGGGATATAAAATATGACTCTGGGCTTAAATAGCTATATAGCCAGAACAAATGAAATTGTTATCATATATTGGTTCATTGTACATTTAATAGCAGAACCCCATTCTCTTTTCTGTACAATGCCTACTGCAGAAATTTTCCACAGATCAATTGAAATTTCCAGTACAATTTTGTGGGGATTGCATTTCAGTTTACTTAAATTTTTGGTTATGTATATGTAACACTTTGTAATAAGGTGCTGCTTATGAATATGTTAGTAATGGATGATTAATAGATACTTCATAAACATGCATAATTAGTTATAACTTTTTAGGTAGCTAAAAAGTGCCCCTTATTGAAATAATTTATGAACAGGGTATAAAGCAAACATCACTACTGATTGGTTTTGATTATACATTCTTTTTTAAAAGTAAAAATATTAAAATAAACTTCCTAGCTCCAAGATAAAACTTCAAATGAGAAGTTGGCAAGGGATTGTCAGAACGGTTGTATTGTGCCTGTATTAAACTGTGGTGGTGTGGAAGGGATGCTTTGGAGTATCCATTGTTTAATCTAGGATGATACACTCAGAAAGGTGACTAGAGAATGAAGGGTTTGCTATTGAGCCTGATATTGGCCTTCGGACTTGCCTATATTACATGCACTGCAAAGAAGAGCAACAGATGTTGAAATTGAAGCACTTCATTTCACCCTGTCCCTGACCTTAACCCTTACTGATCTCCATGAGATGTGCTTAAGGTGGAGAGAGTAGAGGGAATAAAGACTCTGTGGCATGATTCAGACATCATGAACAAAAATAGATGGTGATACAATGCTAGCTATGACACAGAACACCTGAAGTTTCACCAGACGTAATTGCTGAGAAGGGGTAAGATATTTTGATGAGAAATGTCTGCAGTAAAATGCCAGTAAAACGTGTCCATTTTCCAGTGGAAATGGTGAATAAATGTTAATATAAAGAGTATATTTTGTTTCTTGTCTCCAATTAAATAAATAACGCTCGTCCTGTAAATCGCTCTCACCAAACATTAGCGACATTCCTGCAAAAGCATTTCACATGGCTAAACTTGGGTGCTATCAAATCTTAAAAGATCCGTGGTGCCAGATGAGCTTCTCACAGATTTTGTTTCACACAAAACAATGCCATAGGAGTGATCATATTCAAGTGGTATTAAATCATGAAAACACCTGCCAGAAAACCACCACCAAGTGGGGGCAGAACAGAGACATTGGGGGTGCCGATATTAAGCCTCACTCATACTTATTACAACGGTCAATTTGTTTTTTGTTTTTTCTTTAAAAAAAGCTTATCCTATAACCAAGAACCATGTTTTGAAACTCAAGACAGTAGATTTAATCGAGTTGTTATTTATAAAGTATTACATGGAAGAGGAGGATAATTTTAGTTTCCATTTATGTTAGTTGCATATTCTTGTTCAAAAATATCAGCATTTCTTGGGTTAAGCTTTGCATGTTGTGTTGCATCTAGATAACACTGGGAAATGTGTCTAATAATTTACATGCTCACACCATAATCGACCATACAACCATGTAAAGTAACACACTCACCCACATTCAAGGACTTAATGTAAACTGACAAAGGTTTATTCTATATTGGTGCACTGATTTTTTTTTTTAATTTTCATATATTAAATTATCGATGCATTCATAAATTATTGTATATAATCACGGGGAACTGCAATCAGTTACTAAGTAAACCAATAGTAAGAAACTCTTAGCAAGCAATGTAGATTTCAAGGGGTTCCAATTGTTTTGACCACCTATACACACACACGTATTTTTTAATATGTGAGTACACATTCAGAATAGCTGCCTCCTGAATGTTTTGGTATGTTTTACATATCTTACCCTAGGGAGTATGTGCTTGATTTATATATTATTGCCTTCACAAATGAAAGCCTGTGGATTATTCTTATAATTTTAATAGTTTGAGCTGATCTATAATTTTTCTTATTTACACAGCCTTGACAACACAACATCTACAGCACCAGTGAGCCGCTGCATCAATTACGCATTATTGGCTGAGATCATAGTCTCTCAAATTTCTATTTAGAGTGAAGTCTCCTAAGCCAGGCTTTCAGCGAGATTCAACCCCGAGGCAGAACCTAAGAAAATTCGAGTTTGCGTCGAGACGACAATATTTTAGAGATAATGCCGAGTTGTCATTGTGTGGCATTGCAGCTGGTCGGAGTTTTCTCAATTCGCTTTACGCTACATCAAATTACTTTAAGTCATGCCGAGTATACTACAGTTTGTGCAGCCTTATTACTTTCTTAGAGCATACAGAAAATGCATATTTCATAATATTATGCAAGATTGAAACACATTAATGGCTCTCCAACAGCCAGAGCGATATTCATTGTGTTATTATATGTTATGACAGGATAGACGGAATATTCACAATCTCTCCTTTAAAACACATTATAGGAGACTTTTTATTAAGGGCGAGAGGATGTATTTGGTATTCATTTCTAAGAAACAGAAGTAGCCTGCAACCATTTACATCTTAAATTTGTGTCCATATATATTTTCTCTTTTCTGTTTTGATGACAGGTCATTAAAAAGTATGAAAACACCCCCTACCCATACACCCACTTTTTCCGAACACCTGCAGTATCCTTGTGGCTTATATTTTAACACTGGCATACCCGTAACATATTCCTATTAAATGTTCTTCACTTTAACAAGCTAAAGGCACTGAATGTGTTATTATGTATTGAATGTTTAAGTACACTAGGGAAGTGCTGGGGCTTTTGGTTCTAATGGAATACTTGCCCTAGAAGGAAAGAAAAACACACAGACATACTTCAGCCTTCATTCTAAGGATTTAAACAACTTTCCATTATATGTCCTGTCCAACATTCATGTATTAAATAGATGTTGGATTATTTATTTTTCTTGTGGAAGATAATGCTTGTGGTGTCAGAAAGGAGGAGGTTGTATAAAAGCTTAAACAAGAAGGATCAGCGACTCCGAGGCCGTGCAATCTGAATGGGCGATGTAATTCCTAGTGAGAGGTTTAATTATGGTGGCCTTGAAGGTCTAGAAACTTAACACTTCTACACCTTCGGTAAACAGCTCCTCAAAATGCATCTTTTTTGCTGCCATGTCTGCCGTGACTGAATGATGCCCGTTTGTATCTGATATCTGCAGCGACTGCTTTCCGCTTTTCATCTCTGTATCTGTGATGTGACAGAGAAGGCCTTTACTGCCTGCCTGTGTTTTGGGGTGAAAGACTGAATCATAGTATGTTTAATCACCTGCTCTGTGTCGGAGACTTCTGTTCGCCTGCTTTCCTTGTTTCCGTAATTTATGTTGCGGCAGCTTTCCAGTCCATTCGTCATAAGAGTTTATCCTGTACCTGTGGAACAGTGCATCTTGATTACTAATACAGAGTGTCAAATTAATATGAAAAAAATGATGCTGGAGCACAGTCTTTGGAGTGGTTTCATTGTATATGCCAGAAGGAAAGCTTTATTCTAATAATACACTGCTTCAGCAATGAGCAAACAGCCAGCCACCATAAATCTCACATTTTGTTTTACATAAAAAGGTTTGGTATCTCACCCTGATCCATTAGTGTGAAATAGATCAGTGCAGAATAATCTGGGATAATGCTGATTTATCACTGGATTGGAAGACATGTTTATTAAATTGCTTTATTGACTGATCCATAAAAGTCAATAGACAAAACAGCTGTACATCACTTTTGTAAATGTTAATAACAGTATGTAAGCCCTATGGATTTGTTAATTACAGACACCTGAAGAATTAATCATCCAGAGATAGCGCACCTCTCTTTCCAACAGTGCAACGGAAGCAGTAAAAAAAAAAGAAAGAAAAAGATAACATGTCTTTATTTACTAAAGCATCTTGATGACTGTTCGCTGCCAGATGTGACATTGAATTGTGATCATAATGACAGTTAATCAAAATGAATGCTGGAACATGAAGTGAATAAAAGCACTTAGCTTGCTAATGTGCTGAATTGATTGCCTCCATCTTGATCAAATTTCCCTTAATTCTTTCCTCTGTGTTAGCTGGCGAAATATAGGACAGTAATTATTTATTTCTATCAGTGTAAAAATAATCATATCTCACAGTAGATTGGATCAAAATGATGGGCCAACAATGTAAACTTCATTGGTGACCTACTTATCCCAAGGTAATGTAAGGTCAGACGGATAATTGTATTATACACAACCAGTGAAATGTCATCAGGTAATGTAGACTACAGTAAAACAATTTACGTGACAATGTAATATGTTAAAGTATAGAAGCTTCAATACATCAAATGATGGATTACAATATAATGTGCTTTAAAAGCAAACGTATCTTCACAGTGGACAACACTGTACCTGATAAGCAAAGAGAGATGGATCACAGTATTGTTCTATCTAAATATTAGAATAGTGAAGCCAATGATGAGGTGGAAGTCTACAGAATGTTGACATTTAAACGTGAACATCCCCAAACAGGGTTGGTGGATGTATCGACCATCTGCGTGACCTTTAGGCTGTGCATGCGTAACGGCAAACTAGCATATAGTGCCATGTCAGTGTCAGGGCTGTTTTGCATTAAAGCCACGTTATTACCATTCATCTAAGCTGCTTATTTTAATAAGGCAGGGTTCTACATGCCTTAATTGTGATTGACACACTCACACACACACACACAAACACACACACTGATGGAGTCTCGGCATTCTGGTTCCTCTCAGTTGTCATCTTTATTAGAACATTAGCAAAGCCTTCCATTGGGGGAGGCAAATGTGGAAGATGTTTGAATGCTTTTCTAAATAAATAAATACAAAATATAATAAATAAATGGAATCCCAAATAGCCACTGATGCCATCTAGTGGTTTCATTAAAAAGTTGTGCATTGAGGCATTCATCACATGTTTTTTTGGTCTTTTCGTTAATTATAACGTGATAAAGAGGTGCTTTTTGGTCCCTATTCAGTGAGGATTGTTATCAGTTGGCAGGGCCAGGAGGTCTGTGAACTCTCACTGTGCACCGAACCTTGCCACATGCCAGCAGTCTCTCTACTACTCCTCTGTCACACATCGATGCTGGGAATTTTAAGGCTGTGCTCTTGCATTGAGTTGTCTGTATGAGAGTGATGGGAACAGACAGGCACAATTCAATGTGGGAATAACTTGAGGGTCTCCTGTGCAATTTTCAAAGGAAAGCAAGGACAGATGCTGTAGCTTCTCTCTGTAAACAGCGCTGCTAACCACGCTGAACGGGGGAGAGTGCAGGTGTGATCCACTTCAATAGAAATGCTTCTCCGTAGCTTAGTCAGCGCTGAATAAATATAGCAGGAGATGTGTTTGCCATTTCATTTTAAATTTCTCTGCGTTTCGTTCCTAGTACAGAACATGCGTTTCTTGGGATTAAGCAATTCACATGCTATTAACAACATACAGCACACTATTAAAGCAATGAAACAGGGCTGTAATAGGCAAACAAAATAAAACAAGAGCTACATAAATCAATCAATCTAAATCCCTTTGAATCTTTAAACAGGAATTTATTTGTTTCGTTCCTCTGTGAATCATTTGTTTCCTTAATGCCAGACTCCTATACAAAATACATCTCTGCTGTACTTTTTAAAAAATGTGGAACTGATGAGAGATTAATGTATACAATACTTTCAGTAGTTCTGAAGGAGCCATTGACATTAGGTGATGTATAGAGTACTATGTGTCTATATATATATTCCAATTACTAATAATTGTTTCAGATATGATGCAACCCATGTATAGAAACATCTTTTTTTTAAAGTTTTTTTTTTGTTTTTGCCATTGCCATTTTTTATATAAATAAATACAAATAAATAAAACTCTTGAATTGAAAATAGCACTAATGGACAAGGTCAAATATGTGGCAGGATTGGTACTAATGCACTTATGTTGTTTTTTCTACTTTACAGTCATAGCCTACAGCATGCCACTGAACCAATAGGTATTATAAAGGTTTTTAAAGGTGAGGCTCAACCATTAAACAACAACTTTGTCACGGCCACAGACCAGCACTCTTCTTCCAGTCCAAGCACTTCCACTTTTCCTCACTAGATATCACCATCACCCTTCCTTACCAGTCACTTCTCCCAGCTGCCTTCATTCAATCAATCAGTCAATCAACATTCCTGAACACCATGTGCACTTGCTCTGCCCCATTCGCCTTGCACCTCCCAAACCTGGTTCCTTGCTTCCCTCTGGTCCTCATATAAACCCCTCACTGCTTGTCACAAGTTGCAAAGTTTTGTCAGTGTGAGCTACATCTCTGAGCTGTCTCCCTGTGCCTTGTTTCCTTGACCTGCTGATTGACATCCCGACCACGACTTTGCTCTTCCCCTGATTGCCTGATCGCCTGACCCTTGCCCGTGACCATGACCACGTCTTTGCCTTACCACTGATAGCCCTGTCCTGCCAATATCTGACCTCCGCCTGTCTTGACCATCCCACCAGCACCACAACTGGGTTCCCCTGATCCTGTGCCCACGGTACGTAACAGAAAACTTCACCCCTAATGGACCCAGCAGTGATGACCACCCTCGCCATCCAGAGGGCCACGCTTGTGGAGCATTAGCAGATGCTCCAGAAAATTGAGACAGCTTCTCAAGCAAATACCTGAGCAACCGCCTGCTTCCTCGAAAATGGCTGCTCCAGCTCCTGCTGCCGCCCCTGCAGCTCCTGTCCAGCCGGTCCATCTGGCTGTTCTGGGGAAATACGATGGCTCCCCTGACCACTGCAAGGGCTTTGTACTGCAGTGCCAGCTGTACTTTGCCCACCTGCCCATGTCCTTCCCCACCAGGGAGGCTAAGATTGCCTTCATAGTCATCCTCCTGACTGGGAAAGCGCTCAGGGTGAGATGACAAGGTCTGAGTGCCTTCCTGAAGCACTTCCTGAATGTCTTTCATCACCCAGCGAAAGGGAGAGAAGCCGGGGAACAACTTGTGCCCTGCGTCAGGGCTCCTCGTCTGCTGCTTTTTACGCCTTGAGGTTCCGGACTCTGGCAGCGAACAGCAGATGGAGAGATCAGGCTCTTTCATTAACCGGGCAACACTGACAAAACACCACATCCCTCTCTCACTGTGTGCCTCCTCTCTGTGTCCAGGCTGTCAACAACCAGCCCATTGGTTCCAGCCCGGTGTCCCAAAAGACAAACCCCATCACAATGTCCATCGGTCTGCTGCACTCAGAAACACTGCCCTTTATGGTGAGCAACTCTCCTGGAATGGACGTCATTCTTGGCCTGCTGTGGCTCGCTCACCACAGCCCAGTAATCTCCTGGACTGATGGGGACATAATATCCTGGGGGCAGAGCTGTTTCTTCCGGTGCATGTCTCACCCCTGCAGGGCCACACATAGAGAGCCCCCTTCTCTTTGCTCCGACACAGATCCCCCCCTGAATATGCAGACCTGGCGGTGTTGTTCAGCAGGAGCCAGGCTTCCCGTTTGCCACCGCACCTGCCCTGACCCTTACCCTCTCTTCTCCCGGAGTCACAGGCCATGGAGGAGTACATCAGGGAGGCTCTGGACCTGGGAATCATCCGTCCATCCACATCACCTGCCGCCACCAGCTTCTTTTTCGTTTCCAAGAAGGACGGCGGTCTTCGACCCTGCATTGACTACAGGAGGCTCAATGTAGTGACGGTGAAGTACCGGTACCCGCTGCCCTTGGTGCCCACTGCCCTGGAGCAACTAAGAGGAGCCTGTTACTTCACCAAGCTGGACCTGCGCAGTGCCTACAACCTCATCCAGATTCGAGAGGGGGGCAAATGGAAGACGGTGTTCATCACACACACCAGCCATTAAGAATATCTGGTCTTCCAGGCATTCGTGAACGAGCCTCTGAGATCATTCCTGCATCAGTTTCTCATTGCCTACATTGACGACATCCTGATCTACTCCTCCTCCCTCTCCGAGCACGTCTCCCAGGTCCACCAGGTGCTCCAGTGTCTGCTGTGCAATGGACTGTACATCAAGGCAGAGAAGTGCGAGTTCCACCGCCAGCGCGTGGGCTTCCTGGGCTATGTCATCAATGCCAGCAGCATGCACATGGACCTGGAGAAGGTGAGTGTTGTCACAGGCTGGCCTCAGCTCCGCACTATGAGGGAGTTGCAGCACTTCCTGGGCGTTGCCAACTTTTATCGGCGGTTTATCTGCAATTACAACACTTTTGCCTCTCCTCTAACCTCTCTGTTAAAGGGATCCCCCCAGATTTTCACCTGGACAGACTCCGCCACTGCCACATCTGCCCTCTCTCCCGTTCATCGTGGAGGTGGGTGCCTCTGAATCTGGAGTGGGGGCTGTGCTCTCCCAGTGCCACAGACAGCCACCCAAGATTCACCCCTGCGCTTTCATCTCCCGCAAGCTGTCACTATGACATCGGCAACCGTGAGCTCCTCGCCGTGATGCTGGCTTTTGAGGAGTGGAGGCACTGGCTGGAAGGCACCGCGCATCCCTTCCTGGTTCTGACTGACCACCGGAAACCTGGAGTACATCCAGTCGGCTAAACGTCTTAACACCCATCAGGAACGCTGGGCGCTCTTCACCCGCTTCCAGTTCACGCTCACCTACAGCCCAGGATCAAAGCTCCTTCCAGATCCCATCATCCGTGCGTCCCCACTTGCTGTGCTTGCTCCCCATGCCTTGTTATAGCCTTGTTTCCTTGACCTGCTGATTGACATCCCGACCATAACCTCGCTCTTCCCGATTGCCTTTTTGCCTGATCACCTGACCCTTGCCCGTGACCACAACCACATCTTTGCCTTACCACTGATAGCCCTGTCCTGCCGATATCCGACATCCGCCCTGACCATCCCACCAGCACCGCAACTGGGTTCCCCTGTTCCTGTGCCCGTGGTACATAACAGTCTTCTGTTTATTTTACTCAAACAATTTCTGTTGAATTGCGTATGCTTACTCAATAATAAAGGCACGTGCAGCTTACAGGATATATTCATGTTTTTGCATCTGAAGCTCTCATGCATACTTAATGTCAAAGAATTAGTCAGCCATTGATATTCTCTCAACTCCCTCGCTGATCTTCCTCACCTGAGCTCTTTTTTTCCGTAGGATGTGTGTCGAGAGCCGGGGAGTCAGGCCTGCAGCTCCAACACTTCCATGCTACCGTCATCCGGGAAGAAAACAGTAATAACATTTTAGACTGCGACACACAAACAAAAAGTCTCTCGTGCCGAGCCGACATTGACATTATATTCACACCTCAAAGCCTACAACCACGAAGCACGATAATTGGATTACACTTTGAAACAACACAAGATAACCAGGGATGCCAAAACCGCTGCATTATCAGTTAACGACAGCTTAAGTTTTTCTTTAACTCAAATAAACTTAATCAAGAAGTCAATTGGGGTCCTTTCTTTTATTTATCTGCATACTGAAGTGATGTTAGTCTAATAACTTATACCTCCAAACAAACTCACTTGAACAGTCCTTGGCAGTTTAACTTAAAGTGAAAGACTCAGATGTGTAGAAGCAAAGCATGATTACTGCAACAATGCTGATGCTGTACAGTACAACACTTTGATTTTCTACATTATTGAGTAGAACCAAATATAAGTATTGTGTTTAGGCGGGGAAAAAACTATCCCTTTAAAGGAACAAGCACATAATACTTCATTCCAAAAGGAGACCAGCAAGCAGACAATATATCTTGTACAAATGTTTGCTGCAGGACTGACGCACTCTGCTGTATTTGCTGGGTTGAGTCAGGCACTTAGTGGATGAGCATGTCATTTAAGACAAACCCCCTTCAAAAGTGGCTCTGCCCGGTCTGAAAGAAGGTTCTCTTGCCATCTGTAAAAGTGATAATTAATCATGACTCTTGTTAATTAGGTGTCAAGACTGTTATTTGACTTTTACAGCTGCCTTTCAGAAAACGCACCTGTTAACGCCTCATAATTTCTCTATGATCCTATATATATGCCTTTTTCTACTATAGTGTAATTCACTGATCTTACTACATGTGCCTGGCGATTATAGTAGTTTACTTCACACAGATACAGGCGTAGATGTTGCCAATATCAAAAACAAGACCCCTGTCAGAGACAAAGCGATTTATTTCAAAGCTGTGTGCGCTGGTTAAATACATACGGTTTCAAAAAGGCTTGATAAGGTCTTGAATTGGTCTGCGTCTGTTTTCTGAAAGTGAATTATTGATAAACCAAAACTGTGTGCTCGTGTACCTGAATATGTTTTGCAAGAGCAGTCAAAGTTCAGCATTCACAAACAACTCAGGATTGATTCTCTGTTTGCGAAACGGGTGGACGTTTTTTTTATTTATTTTTCTGAGGAAAATGCATCCTAACGTTAGTAGAAATAAACAGACATATGAACACAAAGAAAACCAGTCTTACTATACTCTACTTACAATGTTTAAGAGTGTGAATCAGACAAGTCCAATTTCCAGCAATTAAACATGACTACTTCCTTAAAGCCTACACTAAGATACTGCCAGTTTGATCACTACAGGCATCAACAGGTCATCTGTGGTGGGGAATTAATGTATTTTTTGTTTTAAATATAGTTATTTTGTGGAGGTTTCGATTGAGAAACCAGAAGTCACATTTGCACTTGAAGAGACTGCGACTGCACGGCGACTGCAGTTTAAATCTTCAACACCAAATAAATGAACGTCAGCAATAACAGAGAAAACTGTACAGCATTCACAGCTTGAAAACATATTCAATCTGTTCACCCTTCCAGTCAATGTATTGAGCTAAGCATTACTTCAGGAATGGCAGAATATTTCTCTTGCCATTCATCATGAGGATGGCAACAGTCATTAAGGCTGTTAAATATGTTGAAAAGCACCATTTTTTAGATTGCCTGGCGTTCCAGTTAATTGTTGTAGCCTCCTCTGTTACTGTGTCCATTTGAGCAAAGTATCCATTATGTTTTGTGTATATACACTCACCTAAAGGATTATTAGGAACACCTGTTCAATTTCTCATTAATGCAATTATCTAACCAACCAATCACATGGCAGTTGCTTCAATGCATTTAGGGATGTGGTCCTGGTCAAGACAATCTCCTGAACTCCAAACTGAATGTCTGAATGGGAAAGAAAGGTGATTTAAGCAATTTTGAGCGTGGCATGGTTGTTGGTGCCAGACGGGCCGGTCTGAGTATTTCACAATCTGCTCAGTTACTGGGATTTTCACGCACAACCATTTCTAGGGTTTACAAAGAATGGTGTGAAAAGGGAAAAACATCCAGTATGCGGCAGTCCTGTGGGCGAAAATGCCTTGTTGATGCTAGAGGTCAGAGGAGAATGGGCCGACTGATTCAAGCTGATAGAAGAGCAACTTTGACTGAAATAACCACTCGTTACAACCGAGGTATGCAGCAAAGCATTTGTGAAGCCACAACACGTACAACCTTGAGGCGGATGGGCTACAACAGCAGAAGACCCCACCGGGTACCACTCATCTCCACTACAAATAGGAAAAAGAGGCTACAATTTGCACAAGCTCACCAAAATTGGACAGTTGAAGACTGGAAAAATGTTGCCTGGTCTGATGAGTCTCGATTTCTGTTGAGACATTCAGATGGTAGAGTCAGAATTTGGCGTAAACAGAATGAGAACATGGATCCATCATGCCTTGTTACCACTGTGCAGGCTGGTGGTGGTGGTGTAATGGTGTGGGGGATGTTTTCTTGGCACACTTTAGGCCCCTTACTGCCAATTGGGCATCGTTTAAATGCCACGGCCTACCTGAGCATTGTTTCTGACCATGTCCATCCCTTTATGACCACCATGTACCCATCCTCTGATGGCTACTTCCAGCAGGATAATGCACCATGTCACAAAGGTCGAATCATTTCAAATTGGTTTCTTGAACATGACAATGAGTTCACTGTACTAAACTGGCCCCCACAGTCACCAGATCTCAACCCAATAGAGCATCTTTGGGATGTGGTGGAACGGGAGCTTCGTGCCCTGGATGTGCATCCCACAAATCTCCATCAACTGCAAGATGCTATCCTATCAATATGGGCCAACATTTCTAAAGAATGCTTTCAGCACCTTGTTGAATCAATGCCAAGTAGAATTAAGGCAGCTCTGAAGGCGAAAGGGGGTCAAACACAGTATTAGTATGGTGTTCCTAATAATCCTTTAGGTGAGTGTATGTATAACAAAATAAAAATATGCATTTTATTATTTCTGTTCAGTTAGTCATCATGCAAATTAAAACCAAGAGTAAGCACTTCATCTCTTTTAAGCTCTTTGTAGCGAATTTTCCTAGATAAACAACCAGAAGCATTTTACCCCCCTCTCTGGAGCCTAATGTAATCTAGATATAATGTAAATTTAACGCTTTCTCGGCATACGGCGGCAGTCACTTTTCATGTCGATATTAACAGAGGACTTGGCACCAATCTGCAACTATCCCTCCCTCCGCTTGCCGTCCTTTAAAGCTGCCTGGCAGTGTCGGAGTGTGCACAGGCCACCTCGGGAAACGGTGCCAAATATTGAGCGCTGCACTTCTTCCTAAACCCGGCAAGGGAGTCTTAATGTGCTTGCCGTGCCGTCTGAGAAAGCCACTGCATGACAAATGATGAAATCTGTAATCAAAAACTACTTTATTTCCCCCCAGCATTTAAGGCAAGTAGTCTATTGATCATTTTCTAGAGAGAAATGATAAAATGCTTGTATTAATTCATCTTTGTTAACCACCCCCCACCAAATCAAATATATAATGCCAAAAGCATAACAGAACACTATATTATTTTTATTTATTTTTTCGGTAGTGCTTTTTTTATGGCATAAGCAAAGCAAAATATTTTATTCTTCAATAGTTTGGGGGGAAAATTGAATGATGTTTCTCTGAATCATCAGCTGCTCGGTATATAATGATGAATCTCTTGTATTTTTGTATTTGTTTTCTTGTGCGTTGACGAGCAGATGGGGTGGTGCAATTCATATTTAATATTTTGGATTTGGGGTCAGAAATGCAAAGAAATTCAATATGTTTCCATTATCTTCAGCTGCCAGTCCCAAACTACTCCCACCCATGGGAATACCATAAATATGGTCCTCAGCTAATTTGTTTTTGGTAACTGAACATCGATCTGTTGGAAATAATTTCTCCTGACAGTCATGTGATGGGAAACTCAAAAAGCAGGCAGCCCTTAACCTGTAACCATGTACATTTTTCTCACGATGTTTTTCCTGTAAGCCATATTGGAACAAATACTCAATTCAAACATGTATATGTTTGTAAAGAACTTAATGCAGACAGCTTTATGACTTCATAAAAATCACATATTTGCTTTATTTTGTGTGTGTGTGTGTGTGTTATGTTAGGTCTTGAGGCCTTTTCTAAAGTTCTGGAAGTTAAAACACCTTTGCTTTGGCTGCAGTGTTTGCAAACTCTCCGAAGCAAAAATTAAAAGTTTGTTAAAATGGCTACAAAAAGTGCATGAAAATATCAATAGACTGATCACACATAATTCCATTCTTGTAACTGGCTGTTGCTATATAGTTTGGTGTTCAGGTGTTATAAATATGAGCAAAATCTATTTAATACCAAAGAGATCTTAATTGAGTATGCTCTTTCTTGGTTACAGGATCAAGGGAAAGTCTTCAATTATTAATATATAAAACATTAAAAACATTATTTCACCTATAAATTAGAAGCTGATGTACCTTATTATTTATTTATCAACTTCATGACCTCAGGAACATTCAGTTTGGTAATATCCTTATAAACAAAAGTGAGAAGCACGATAAGTACATTTTGTACTGCGATGCAAAAGCAGGACTTTCCTCACAACATCCAATATCATTAGCCTAGGGAACACTATGCCAAAGCCAAATAACCGATAGAGACATATATATGTTCACACCATACAAGACTCATTTTGTAATTAACTTCTAGATTACCTTTGACACAATTCTCACTAGCTTGAGTTACCTCTATTTGAACTAGAAACATGTGACTAGAGACTAGGGGGAGTGGCTAACTATAGAAACTTCAAGGACTGGGCAGATGAATGGCAAAAACATGTAAATGTGGAAAACTGCAGGTACACGGAAGCAGCAAGATAGGAAGCACTAAACTTGACAAAGGTGTTTAAGGTCAAGATTGACTATGCAAGGGGGGTGGTAAAGAAAATGATGGGATATATTATTCAAAGTGTAGAATTTAAAACACAGGAAGGTATGCTAACACAGGAAGTTGCATAATGTTTGCAACCTAAATTACCAGATATATTACTGCTCTGGAATTATTTTGTAGAAGACTAGACTAGGCCACAATCAACGGTGACACATAGACAAGGAAACAGAAAATGGGAATGAAAAGGAAAAGACTGCAAATAGAAGGCACTTCTTTACACAAAGGGTTGTGGGAGTTTGGAACACGTTACAAACAGCTGCAGAAATCCCTAGATCAATACATTTTAAACATGGAACCAAACAAGCTATCCTTAATCCAACATAAATGGTTTCACTTTATTACTAGAGTATAGACCCGGATAATAGAGGGGCACTGCATTGTGATGATAATGTGGGGCAGCTTATTATATGAATTTGCATGTCTGTCTTGTATGTTACAATACCCATGCCGTGCTGCAGATTGTGGTGTAGTAGATAAGCTGCCAATGAACTGTGGCGTCTACCCTGCGAAGTCTACAACACAAATTGTAACTGCATGATCTATGCAATTCTGTAAACAACAACAACAATAACAATACATTCTCGAAACTACAGATTCTGAAATAGATTTTCCAAACCACAATTACATAAATCAATCTAACACAACTGGGACAACTCATCGTATAATTTTCCCTTCAAAGAATTACTTTTTTTTTTTTTAAATAACAGTACTGGTAGCAAGAAACAAAAACATTAGCACAACATCCACTGCAATAAACCAAATGTGTGAAACCCCATTGTAAAGCGAGATAAGTGTTAATTTGGTGATTGAATACCATGACAGTGTTTCTTGTGCCCTATGATTTAGTTACATTACTCATCGTAGTCATATTCTCCAGCGATAAAGAGTCTGAGATGATTGTGAATATGATAGCTTCAGTTTTGTGCTGTGTATTTTTATTTTCTTCAAATTTTATGACCTTGTTTATGTATGAAATTATTTTTCTCTCTTCCACCTGGTGAATGTGATTTGATTTTATTTTATTCAGGTTTTAATCAATTTGCATGTAGTTTTAGACATGTCTTGAATCTGCACAATCTTTACTGAATTACATTAATTAGAATCTTCCTGCCATTTACCAGCACCACCTTTTCAGAGTAAAATGTTCTTTTAATTCAAATATATATACAAAGTGCAAATAGAAAGTCTACACCACCTTGAACTTTTTCACATTTTGTTGTCAGTGCCTCAGAGTTTCATGCATATAAATTAAGATTTCTTTCCACACACTGTTAAAGGGAAAAAAAGCTTCATTGTGGGGAGAAAAAAATTAAAATAAATTAAAAACTATATATATATATATATATATTAAAAATACTCAACTGAAATATCATAATTGGATAAGTCTCCACTCCCCTGAGTTAATACTTGGTGGCAGCAATTACAGCTTTGAGTCTGTTGGGATTGGTCTCTACCAACTTTGCACACCTAGACTTTGCATTTTTGACCATTCTTCTTTACAAAACTGTTCAAACTCTTCAAGTTCCTTAGGGAATGTTGATGGACATCAATCATACCATTCATTTCAGATTGAATTTAGGCCAGAGCCCCGACATTTACCTTCTTGTTCCTTAGCCACTCCAGTGTAGTTTTGGCTTTGTGCTTCGGGTCATTCTCATGCTGAAAGATGAAATTCCATCCCAGTTTCAGCTTTCTTGCAGGTTTTCCTCAAGGACTTTTCTGTACTTTGCTCCATTCATTTCCCCTTCAATCCTGAGAAGTGTCCCAGTCCCTACTGATGAGAATCATCCCCATATCATGATGCTGCACCACCATAACCACAACACTTTTTACCACATGGCTACAGAGGTCCATTTTTTCAATTTTTTTCATAGTTCAAAGTGTATTCAATGTGGGCTTTCTTGAGTCCCATACAGGACAAATTTGTGGAGTGCTT
The DNA here is from genome assembly GCF_036373705.1 of Amia ocellicauda. NCBI lineage: Eukaryota > Metazoa > Chordata > Actinopteri > Amiiformes > Amiidae > Amia > Amia ocellicauda. The sequence goes on from NC_089860.1 coordinate 11,917,129, forward strand.
GGGACATAGTTGTTTCATCCACATCTTGACCAGTCTGTAGCTCTTATAAAGTTGCCATTGGCCTCTTGGTAGCCTCTCTCATCAGTCTAGGTCTTCCTCGGTCACCCAGTTTGGAGGGACAACCTGATTTGGCAGGGTCTTGGTGGTGCCATATACCTTCCACTTTTCAATAATCACCTTGACCGTGCTCCAACAGATATTCAAGGCCTTTGATATTGTTTATATCCATCCCCTTGATCTGTGCCTTTTAACAACTTTGTCATTTGGATTCAGTTCTATCTTAAAGTATTTAAAAAATGGCAGGAGAAGTATATTTATTAACATGCTTAAAATAACATTTTACCTGAACACTTTCCAAAGAATGCTTTGAGCTCTAGACCTTGAAGTAAAGAAATAAGCATGCAAGGACAGGTGCGCCTGCTATTGAAATATAATACTAATAATATGAATAATAAAATGTCTATAGAATAGTGTATAATATGAAGTAAGCCTTCACAAATTCAAGAACTGCTGAACAGCCTTTCAGCCAGGGAGAAGAACATACTACTAGTTCAACACTACAGCTACTTTAATTTAACGCATATAAATAAATTAGACCTCTGAAACTCTCTCATCTGCCATTGTTCATGCAAATACATTATTTAAAACTTGTGTATTACACCTAATGATGGGTCAAACATTCCATTTACATTGAAGTACCTAAAACGCAACAATTTAGGACGAAATTAAGTGCAGGGATTTATTTAGTTTTGCAGCAACTGCAGCTGTGTAACTGCTTAACAATGCAGCCACTTGTATTGTTGCCAATATGCACAAATGCAGGTAAAAACAACAAAAGCAACAATCGACACACAAATCCTCCGTTAAAACAACAAGAGCAACAAAACAGCACATGAATCACTACATTTGTGCCTTTATTTCAATCTTTCTGCCAGAGCTGTATTGAATTCAGTCTTACAGCACAGATGCATTCACATCCAGGGTAGGAAAATATAGTGTCGCAGCTTAAAGTACACTGCTAAGGCTTTCAATTATTTTAATTAATTAGCTTTTCTCCAAGGTTTCTTTATGTTCTTTGTTCAAGGGACAGACCAGAAAAAAAGGTGGCTCTGAGAAGTTCATACAAAAGTACAGTTGAATCAGTTCATTGCCTTCCTGAGTTTATTTTCCCCCTTCAATTATTATAGGTGGTAGTTGGCAATTTTAAAACCTAGAGGAATGGGGGGGACAGTGATTCCATTACTTAAACACAAACATCTTTCGCTACTGTGGAAGCATGGTTTTGGTGGTCGGAAGTAATCCTCATTGACAAAGCCAGCATTACAGTTAGTTGTTTTGTGCATCTAACCATAAATACAATCGATAAATCAATGTGAACTGCAAGAGAAAACCCCACTCCATCATAACGTCATCTGGAAGATGTCAGCGGGAAGTTTAGCGGAACAGCTACCCACTGTGATGCATTTCTTTTCTGGAAATTTGGCCTCCCTTCTGGTCCAGACAATATTGTGAACAAGTCCCAGTATTCATTAAAATAGTTATGGAATCAAATACAAGAAAGAATGGCTCCAAAACAAGTGCAATTAATCTTCTCACTTCTTTTATGCAGATTGACTGTTAGTTATTCTAAAGAAACATGTTCTGGCATCAAATGAAGCTCCTGGCAAGTGTAGATACAGGTCCTTTTCTTTTTAATTGGGCATAATTACCATTTTCCAATTAAAAGTCAAGGGAGGAGAAAACTTTTTATTATTTGTACTAGGAAGAATTCATTTTAAAGAAATGCTCGGGAAAATGGATTGGAAGTTCACCACGAAGGATCAAAAACTCTGAATCAGTGAATTCTCTGCTGAGCACTGATACATGTACACTTACACAGGCCAGAGTGAAAAGTGCAGTTTCTATAATTTCACCCCAGGTTTTTCACTGCTTAGCTGTTTCAAACAACATCGTGAGGGTTCTGAATTAGTTTCCTGGTTTGTTTTTGCATATAGTCAACAAACTACTCTAATTCCAATGTCTAAATAAAGACTATTACAAAACTAATCACAGAGTAGAGAAAGGGAGCAAATTAGTTTTTCACAATGACTTTAAACAAATGTGTGAGGCATCAGATAGTTGAGAATCTCCTTGATTGAAATTAAGAGTTTGATGGAAAGGCACTTGTGAGATAGGAGTTAAAAAATCTAGGTTTCACATTCTGAATTCAATAAACTCTTTATTAAAGCCACTCACAACTAACTGAATACTTTAAGTCATTATATATGACTTAGTCACGATTATATATTCAAGATGACAATGAGTGACACAAACTGAAGCCTCATATAAATTCCCAAATTGCTGGGTGATATTCCTATTGCACTTTACAAGCATGCAGGAACTATTACGACTAATGACAATATGAGATGTCAACAGCATGTTTTACGCCATTGAAAAGTGTATAGATTGGCTGAAACACTCCTGAAGTTTTCTGCTTCACCTTCTCTCTCATTATTATTGTGTTGCTATGGTTCTAGGCCATTCTCCAAGCAGAGGAAAAACACTGGGATTTTACATTCTGTATGCACTTGCAGTCACTCCATGGAGGTAATTATTTGCTTAATTGGATCCATTTAAGATTTCTTCCAGGTCTTAAGCAGCCGATGATTGAGAGATAGCCAGTAAACCTGCAGGACTGCAGTTGATTATTTTTCACTTTCATTTTGGCTATAAAGAATACATATGTCAAAGTTGCCCTTGTCAAATTAAATGTGTATTATATTATAAAAGGCTGTATTAATATTAGTATTATACGCAAATGCTTAATTGAGTAAATTTACATTCTCTCATTTGTTTTGGTTGCCTCTGTAGAGTACAGCACAGCATTGATTAAATGAACTGCATTTCAGCATCCTGCATACACAAAAAATCTAAAACCGTTATGAAAAGATAAAATCAAAAACAACACCCAACAAATTACAGCCAGTTAATTAGTGAGGTTCAATCCAATTGAGTCCCAGGCATTCAATGATCAATTGGTTTGATTTAATAGAGCATTGTTATTCAAACACACTTTTTATTTTAATGATAATATTACTATATTTACATTCACCTTTCACAGCTCTAGAGCAAGAGCACTGAAGATTGCCCTACTGTGCGTTTCATTGTCTTTGAGGGTGTCATCATATATTACACTATCAGCTCCTTTCATCCTAAACAAATCTGTGATGTTCGCAAGAAAGGCAAGAAAGTTTGAGAAAAAAAAAAGCTATATTTACCTTTAATTTTCAGTTATTGCAATTAATATGTAGGCAACTGATACAGATTGCCAAGGTAAAACAATGCATAATTAAATCAGATATGTAATTAAAGTTAAGACATGCTAATATTAATGTCCAATTATACCAGCACTTGTCTTTGTTGTTAAAAAATGCATCATTAAATCCTGTATAATTTACTCATTAAAACAAAAGATGGAATTTGTGGGGACAGGTTTGTTGTATGTTTTCATAATTTTCCTGCAGTACCATTATGAATTGCAAACATTTAATAGGTGTTAACATTTTGACTGTATAATTAGTATTTCAGATGTATAGCAATGAAAGATTTTTTTTTTAATTATTATTTTATATATATATATATATATATATATAAATATTATTTTCTAAACAGTCAATTTAATTCTTTCCATGGGTCACAAACAATTTTGGGCAAAAATAAATGCCTTCTAAAGATGTTAAATTAAGCAAAATCTCCTCTTGACATTCAAACTTTAACTATGTAATTGCTTATGTTACAACATGAATCAATAAATAGCAGGTAATAGTGGTTATTGTGCTTTCTTGAGTCAGTAGATATGATTGATTAAGCATATTATTATAGAACCGTTTAGCAGCTCCAATTAAGAATGAAAATGTTTCTGTGTTGAAATCTCTAGCAAAGGATAATGGTGCTGCAACTATGACTGTACAGATGTTGGTAATTAGAATGTAGGAAATGTTAAAAGTAATACAACGAGAACCATACATAATTTATTTAATGCCATATGGACTATTATCAGAAAAGCAGAATACTCTATAAAAACCTTTTGTTTATCACATTACGTGCAAGAAAAAGGGCCAAAGAGATTTGTGATTAACAGTTACAATTGTAGATAAATATTAACAAAACCACAACAAAAATATTACATTCTATATACATTTCTGTGTGCTTTCATTACAGGGAATTCCTTTACATGTATTAGTTGTTCAGTTATACAGACAGTCTTGTAAAGGTAGGCTTAAGAGACGTATTGAATACAATCCAGTGCAAAAGCAGAATACAAAAAAAAAAATGTAAATCCATAACTTGCATTTCTGACCCTTACAATCAATAGAAGCAAAATTATGGAGCAGTGAAGCGAGTGATTTTAATCTGGGACTAAATATCCAGCACTGGATTAGACAGAGCCGCTTTCACACCTCGAGAGTGGTTCATGAAATATGGATAAGACCAAGAGGATTATGAAAAATGAAGGCAAATTCCCAAACCTTCCTGGATGCAAGCGAGATGAAAAGTTTCACTGATAATGGGCAGCTTGAGGATTTCTCTTTTCTTTTTTTCATCTTTTTACATGTTGCTAGCAACTCCCTCCCCCAACCTCAGAGCAGCACCACTTTGGATTAATTATTGGACCCCCCGGTAAGCGACTTCCCAGCAGGAGATGGGAGGTGGAATGAGGGGGACTGTTTTGAAACCATTATTAATTTATTTTTGTCTTCCTTTCATTGTGAAATATCTTATGGTCATCACAGTCCAGGCAGGGAAACAATAATTAGAAATGAGGGCAAAGAAAAAGTTTAATCTATTAAGGCTGGATGCAAAACAGCCATTTCTAAAGAAAATAAAAAAGATGATCCAAACGATGAAACTGATAAACGTTTTTGTTTCCCTCTGCCCAGAATGTTAAGCCTAACACCTTAAGCTCTTTCTGTAGCCATTTAAAAGGGGCTCTATAAAGATAAGGGGTAAGGAGCTTTAATTTCTGGGCATACATGTGTAAGGGAAAGGAAGAAAATGTGAGAGATGAAAATACATCAATTAAAGAAAAAGTCAATTTGAAAGAAAATTGTAAAACGGAAGGCGCAGTCGGCAGGGGTTACAGAGCTGTGGGATATTTCACACGCCTGCTAGTATGTGTTGAGTCTTTGACCACTGGGTTCCTATACCAGCTCAGCAGCACAGGGTGGAAATTTGGCCTATGGCAAATTGCTTGACAGCTAAACAATTTCATTATGGCTCCATGGAAAGATAACCCCACCCTTGCTCTCATACACCTTGTAATAAATCTTTCAATCAGAATGAAAATGTTTGTGCTTAACCTTATTTTCTTCTCTCTTTTGTTAGAAGATATGTTTTTGCTTTGTGTTTGTTCAGCTTCCCTTGCCCCAAAAGGCACACCATAACATGTATATAAAGTCAATATATTAGGTACACAAAGCCAAACACAGATACACACTAAACTTCAGTAATTTCCTGTTTTTGAACAGTGACAATAAAATAAGGGGAAGGGGACAAACTGGAACCTGTGCACACATTCAAAAGATAATCCCACCACCCAGCTCTGAGCTTGACATGTTTTTTCATTACTTAAATAAATAAAAATAAATAACTACAGCTGTACATTTTGTATCTACCTGTAGATGTCATATTAAAAGCATACATTGAGAAGCAATCTCCTTTTTCCTGTTTTCTTCACGTTGAAACAATAACATGATTTTGAACTTCAGTGCAGGTCAAAAGGGTGTCCTGCTATTTTGAGGGACAGTTAGAAAACCCCAACTACTGATAGTTTTCTTTTTCTCTGTAAGTCACTGAGAAATCTGAAATACTCTGTCCCGGCAATCCACATTGCAAGCCTTGAAACAGTCATTGTGCTACAGTGGTTATACATTGACTCATCATATCTCATGACATTATGTTGTGCTATTAGCACTGAAAAAAAATCCATAGCCCACAAATCAACATCCATGCATAGAAAGTGAATGTGCCTTGATTTTGAATGCATAGGATATGACTTTCAGGATATGATACTGTAGATGGAAGCGTGAAAAAGCTATGCATGGTAAAGTGAACAAAATTAAATTAAAGACAATGTAATTTAATGTGGCAAGAGTTACATTAACATTATTATTATTTGTATGTCAGGAATAAAATTAAAATATGCACTGTTTATCAAAAGTGATCTGAAATGTAATCAATCTACTATTAGAAAAGTTAAACCAATCATGCAAATACTGTTTCTATCTAGTCAAAGTAACATTTATCTCTAAAATCACTTTTTCCATCCCTGAAATTTCTTACAAATTACAGATCAATCTAAATGGAAGCGAATGTGCTTGGCTGCACTTGGTAAAATAAGGTATGTATTATAAATGAATACAGTGATGCATTACATTTATTAGTTTGAAATCCAGAGAAGCTTGAAATCTATTTACCAAACAACACAATTAATGTATGTTCCTTTCAAAGATGAGATTCAATATGTGTTTTAAAATTCTAATTAATCAAAAACAGAGAGCGAGGAACCTAATATTAGTGTGGGACATAATATTACATATCAGAATAACTGTATTAGAGGACAAATAGACACTGAAGTATTTTCTTTAGAGGAAAATGCATCATATAATTAGATGCTGTGTATTCAATTTAACAGTTTCCAAGGAAATTAAACATTGTGCCATTGAGTAATCAATTTTACTTAAGCCACAACAGAATGCATTTCATACAAATAACTTATTCAGTAAAAAGGGAAATTAACTGTCTTAATTACTCTGAAAAGGCTGCATATACAATGACAGACCCTTACTTTTGGAGATATGTTATTTCAAATAATTTGAAAGCAGATATCTTCCATCAGACACAAATCCATTAAATCGTCATTAAAAATATAAATAAATACATGCATACATACATAACTAAATGATTTTATGATCTCTCTGTGGAGAATGTGCGATGTTGTTACATCGATAAACTGCAACATCATTGTTGTTGTGGTGCAGCCTTGTTCTGAGCAACCTTTAGCAACACGGATACCCCCAGAGTCAGACCATTACCAGGCATTATAAACATGTATTGTTCAGTATAGGGAGGTATAATTATTTAAGGGCAATGTGATATTTTCGTATACATTGCATGCTGTTTTGTTCCCCACAACAAAGAGGGTCTTCTCCACATTGTTTCCCACATGTCCTGAAGTGAAAATGCTTAGGTTTGTGGGTGTGGGGCCTTTGAGAATCTGAAACCACATACTGAAAAACAGTTGCATCTCTGTTTGATGATAGAAGACATTCCTGATGCACTGTGCGCTTTTTTCTTAAATCAGCATCTCTACATGTATGGCAGCCATTCCATTCCAGTGTCTGTTGAATTCCAACAGAGGCACACATTCTACTGAATGAGCTACTGATTAGGTGATCACCTGAACCAAATCTTACTTAACGAGGAAAAGTATAAAACCACTGCTGTGGTCATCACTATCCTCTTGCAATAGGAGCAGCTGGATGGCAAAAACAGTGCTAGTAGTACCTCAAAAGTAATTGGAATCAAAAAATTACTATTGACCATGCCAAAAGAGTTGATAAGGAAAGTTTTGAGTGAGGAAAAGAAGGGTTCAATTCTGGCTTTACTGGCAGAGGGATACAGTGAGCGTCGGGTTGCTTCCATCATTAAAATTTCAAAGACGGCGGTTCATAAGAACAAGGTCAAACAGCAGACATTGGGGACAACAAAGCTACAGACCAGCAGAGTGCAAAAACAACTCTCCACTGACTGGGATGACCGCCAACTCATTCCAATGTCACTCAACAACCGTAGGATGACATCAAGTGACCTACAAAAAGAATGGCAATTGGCAGCTGGGGTGAAGTGCACGGTGAGGACGGTTTGAAACTGGCAAGTCCTGAAGTCCTGCAAAGCCAGAAAAAAGCCCTTCATCAATGAGAAGCAAAGAAGAGCCAGGCTGAGGTGTGCAAAAGACCATAAGGATTGGACCGTAGAGGACTGGAGTATGGTCATCTTCTCTGATGAGTCCAATTTTCAGCTTTGCCCAACACCTGGTCATCTAATGGTGAGACGGAGACCTGGAGAGGCCTACAAGGCGCAGTGTCTCACACCCACTGTGAAATTTGGTGGAGGATCGGTGAAGATCTGGGGGTGCTTCAGCAAGGCTGGAATCAGGCAGATTTGTCTTTGTGAAAGACACATGAATCAAGCCACGTACAAGGTTGTCCTGGAAGAAAGCTTCTTCTGCTCTGACAATGTTCCCCAACTCTGAGGATTTGTTTTTCCAGCAGGACAATACTCCATGCCACACAGCCAGTGTCAATCAAGGTGTGGATGGAGGACCACCAGATCAAGACCCTGTCATGGCCAGCCCAATCTCCAGACCTGAACCCCATTGAAAACATCTGGAATGTGGTAAAGAGGAAGATGGATGGTCACAAGCCATCAAACAAAGCCGAGCTGCTTAAATTTTTGCACCAGGAGTGGCATAAAGTCACCTAACATCAATGTGGATTCAGGGTTATTCCACCAGATATTGATTTCTGAACTCTTCCTAAGTTAAAACATTAATATTGTGTTATTTAAAAATTAATATGAACTTATTTTCTTTGAATATTCAAGGTCTGACAACACTGCATCTTTTTGGGTATTTTGACCAGTTGTCATTTTCTGTCTAAATGCTCTAAATTATAACATTTAAATTTAAATTTGGGAGAAATGTTGTCAGTAGTTTATAGAATAAAACAAAAATGTTCATTTTACCCAAACACATACCTATAAATAGTAAAACCAGAGAAACTGATAATTCTGCAGTGGTCTCTTAATTTTTTCCAAAGCTGTATATACACCGATCAGCCATAACATTATGACCACTGACAGGTGAAGTGAATAACACTGATAATCTCGTTATCATGGCACCTGACAGTGGGTGGGATATATTAGGCAGCAAGTGAACATTTTGTGCTCAAAGTTGATGTGTTAGAGGCAGGAAAAATGGGCAGCGTAAGGATCTGAGCGACTTTGACAAGGGCCAAATTGTGATGGCTAGACGACTGGGTCAGAGCATCTCCAAAACTGCAGCTCTTGTGGGGTGTTCCCGGTCTGCAGTGGTCAGTACCTATCAAAAGTGCCGGCGACAGGGTCATGGGCGGCCAAGGATCATTGGTGCACGTGGGGAGCGAAGGCTGGCCCGTGTGGTCCGATCCAACAGACGAGCTACTGTAGCTCAAATTGCTGAAAAAGTTCATGCTGGTTCTGATAGAAAGGTGTCAGAACACACAGTGCATCTCAGTTTGTTGCGTATGGGGCTGCGTAGACACAGGCCAGTCAGGGTGCCCATGCTGACCCCTGTCCACTGCCAAAAGCACCTACAATGGGCACGTGAGCATCAGAACTGGACCACGGAGCAATGGAAGAAGGTGGCCTGGTCTGATGAATCACGAGTTCGAAGTGTTGACTTGGCCTCCAAATTCCCCAGATCTCAATCCAATCGAGCATCTGTGGGATGTGCTGGACAAACAAGTCTGATCTATGGAAGCCCCACCTCGCAACTTACAGGATCTGCTGCTAACGTCTTGGTGCCAGATACCACAGCACACCTTCAGAGGTCTAGTGGAGTCCATGCCTCGACAGGTTAGGGCTGTTTTGGCGGCAAAAGAGGGACCTACACAATAAAAGGCAGGTGGTCATAATGTTATGGTTGATCTGTGTATATATGCATGCAAACTTAAAAAAAATCCTTTAATTGGCCTATTGCAGGGATGGCGAACCTTTTTTGGGCTCAAAAGTCTGGTTTGTTTATGTTGATAAGTGCCAAAGAGTGCCAATGATAAATTAGGGATGTAAAATTGTATACAAGGGCTAAACAGCAATTTTTGTAAACTATATGTATTTTTATTGTAATTAAGTTATTAGCAAACATGCCATTGAAACAAATCACATTTCCAAAATACAAGATAATCAAAAAGCTATGGACAGATAGAACCATCCCACCCACCCTCTTGCCACCTGCATCCACTGCCAATCTCCCCCCACCTTGAACCGCCCCCACCCCCCACCTCCCCAAATATCCATCTGTATTCTGGAGACCATGACCATGACAAGTTTTGAAAGGTTTGCACAAATCGGTGAAGTTGTAAGATACATTGAGATGTAAAATGGTGATGGGTGGGGTAGGAGGTTGAGCCCAGTCTATCACTGGTTGCAGCTTCAGTGAACGCTCACTTGATTGTGTTTGAATTTGAAGCGTGCTGTGCCAGCGGATCTCTTCATTCTCATACACTTCGAGTCGAGGCTTGTGCCGAGCCTCTGTGTGCTTGGTTTTCATGTTGTGTTTTGAAAGTGGAACATTGCAGTCTACTTAATTGGAATCAATATACTTATAATTGGAATAAAGTCCTCCACCCACAACTAATTAATGGCATAATCTCCTCCAGGCTGCAGATTTCCTTGCCTCTGGCTTCTTTGTCACGGTATCTTCTGGGAATTTCTGTGCATACCTTGGCACCAGAGGACGACATTTATTCCAGCAGTGACATTATTTAAAGAATATATATATATATTAAAAAGAATAACTTCCTTTTGCTGGTTGTTACTGGTCTGGTTAAGTTTATATCCTACTTCCCACATCCCTAGTGAAGCTTCTCTTTCCTCATGACTGCTGCGGTGACATTTCTGATGTTCAGGTATTGACATTCATTGATTGCTTGCAAAATATGCATTGGTATATTATGTTAGAAAGCAAATTATTCCTCAATCAAAACTTTTACTTTTTCTTTAATTTAAATTTAAACACACGCTACGTATGTACATTGCTTTTTAAACATATTCAAATAACATAAATAAGAAGCAAAAATCCCAAGCAAAGGTTAATATAAATGGGATATATCTTAATAAATAAATAAATAAACAAGCTATACATGGTACCAAAGGTCAATCCATTGCAAATATCATTGAAACAAGAAACTGCTTGCAAATATGTATTTTTTTAAATAATAAAAAAGCAGTGTTTGATTGATCTATAATTCATTTAATACAAAAATCTGAAATTCCAGGGTTTACAGTCAACAAATCCAGGGGGATTTCATAAAGGTCATGTATATTTGTAAATGTCCCCAGAGATTGATAATTTGATTCTTTAAGGATATTCTGTATTCCAATTACATGCGACTGCAAATCCTGTTGAAATCCTCTGTGACAGACACAGAAATGCAAAGAAATCCCAACAGTACACCAAAAAGACACAGTCAGTTGGATCGATATAGTGCAGAATTATATATATATATATATATATATATATATATATATATATATATATATATATATATATATATATATGTGTATATATACACACACACACATGCACACAATACGAAGATTGATATCTTTCACACTTCCAGACATGATGTAATTGTACAATAATTTACAGATTGCAATATTTTGTATTTGCAAGTGAAGAGTTAACAACTTCACATATTTTAGAGCCAATCCTGGTGCAGAGACTTTAGAGGCCTGGTTTGAGGTGTGGCAAGATGCACAGGCAGCTTTTTTCTGGACATTTGTGACATTTTAACAACTAATGGACATGTGTCACCTGCTGCAGGTTATTAAGCCCCAAACTTACAGATTTACATTTTCTGTCTGCTTTCTTCCAGACAAGGCAGGTTTACCAGCCTGATTCACAGCGTTTTGATAAGGGGGGCCAAGTAAATCAACGCCTGATGTTTATGACTTACAGGTGCAGCAGAATAGCTCACTTTGTCACTCTACATACAATGCAACATTGCTGCCTTTCTTAATTTACTTTTTTCCCTGACAGATTAACAGATGCTATAATATATTTTCTACTCTGTATTTTATTTATAGTTTGTGTCTTGTTGGGTTAAAATGCATATATTTTGAAGTATCATGTTAATAGTAACACAGTCAATGCTGGTCTAGAGGAATCAAAGCTAGATTTTGTATTCTCTACTCACTTAGATAGTTTACAGGGAATTACCCAGCCCGTCCTAGATCATCAGACTTATGCTTAACATGTATTGCCAGAGAGCTTTTCAAATTTTCAGATAAAAAAAATATCCAAGACTTTATACCCAATTTAGGTTTTCAAACTTTCAGAAGCCCAGGGGTGGAAAGCAACAACAAGACACAAGCCAAACTTGAAAATACCTTCAACTGAAAAACAGAAATACTCCATACTAAAAATGCAAACATTAAAAATTACAGTTTTTCTGCAACATATCTGTTCTCCTTTAAGAATACCAGTTTACCAATTAAAATGGAGAAACCTGGTAACAGAGAAATGGGTTTCATTTACAGGTCTTAGAAAATGAACAACTAAATTGTTTTCTAAAATCTGCTAAACCGTACTTTTTCATTTATAAGCGACGTGCAAACTGGACCGCAACATTTTAATTGACTTACCCTCATCAACCTGAACCCAATTAAACGTAGTGATTGTAATAATGTGCATCCTGAATTCAGCTTTTTTTTCTTTCTTTCATTCATTAAGCTTGATTAGTCACTTATTAAAAAAATTGCACGCATTTACATGCAGTTTGCACTTTGTGCTTGTAAATGAAAAGCAAGAATAGGCTGCCTTTAAAAGACAATTGGACTGTATTGCAGCAGAGTTCTGAAAAAAAAAGTATATTTTTGTAGGTAAATCTTTAATGTGCATTTATATAAAGTGATGTGATAAGTCTGACAATATGACAGCCTATCTGTTCATTTCTTACATTAAAAAGGCACAGGCAAAACCAACCAAGGAGATGGAAGCATTCATATGTGTTATATTCAATAAACCTAGAGTATAAAAAAATAACCTTAATTTACATCTGTAGTTTATAATTACAATAATTGTATTTATTTATTTTTAACGGCAAGGCTTTAATTCACTTTACATGCTGATTATTATCAATTTATTCCTGATTCACAGGCATCCTAAGACATCTGAACTGCATTTTTATGTGGATTAATCTTAAAATTAAGCTTTTTGGCAAGGAAGAACATCAGAACATCATGTGGTAAACGATACAATTAAAATATCAGTGTATATTTTATATATCAAAACCTGTAACCTTCATACTACAACACCTATATGTTTTGCAGAAACTTTCCAAAAATAAATGATAAATTAATTACATTAATACAATGTTATACTATTAAACCTCAAACTCACAATCTGGCAATCTGCAGTATTTAATAATATTATTATTATTATTATTATTATTATTAGTAGTAGTAGTAGTAGTAGTAGTAGTAGTAGTAGTATTATTATTATTATTAATAATAATAATAATAATAATAGATGTGTCTTCCCAGTGTACTTTCTTTAAAAACTCAAGATGGGACCTGTACAAACGCAAATCTTTTAAACTAGGGACCAGGGGGACAGGGAACTCTGACAATGGGAGATGTTCCACTAAGGAAAGAAAACAAAGGGAAACTGCTAGTAGGAAAGTGCTGAAGTGTTTGTACCTCAATGCCAGGAGTATAAGGAACAAGATGTTAGACCTAGAAGCCACAGTGCTGGTGGGTGACTATGATGTTGTAGGAGTGACCGAAACATGGCTTACAGAAAACGATGGGGATGAATACAAGTTGAAAGGATACACACAGTTTAGGAGAGACGGGCAAAAGAGGGGGTGGGGTGCATTATATGTCAGAAATGACATTGAGGCAGAAGAACTCAAATTAGATCCCAGTAATGAAATAGAATCTTTGTGGGTTAAACTTTTGAATAAAAGATCTGGAGGATTAGTGGTAGGAGTGTGTTACAGACCACCCAACTCAGATATTCAGAAAGATGTTGCATTATACAGTGTAATCAGGACTGCATGTATCAAGGATGTGGCTGTTATAATGGGGGATTTCAATTTCCCAAACATAGACTGGGAAAGCCCAGTTGTGACTACAGAAGCAGAAATAGAAATGGTTGAGATGGTAAATGACTGCTTTCTAACTCAATTTGTCAGGGAACCAACCAGGGAGAGTGCATGCATTGACTTGATATTTTCAAATGACCAAGATAGAGTCAGAGGGACACTAGTTAGAGAACCAATGGCAAACTGTGATCATAGTATGGTTAGCTTTGAGGCATTCTTTCAAAAAACAAGGAGAAAGTCTAAAACAATGGTCTACAATTTTAGAAAAGCAAACCTTGAAGGTATGAAGCGGCACTTAGAAGAGGTAGACTGGAGCACATTGGATACAGATTCAGATGAAAATGGATGGTTATATTTTAAGTACCAAAACTTGAAACCAAATTGAGGACCAAAAAACATTGGCAAAATGGTTTAATAGAAGTATGCAAGAATAGTGCATACAATAGGGATAGAGATGAAACACAATACAAAGACTATATTGAACTGTAAAGAGATGTTAAGAAAGGGATCAGGAAAGCAAAGGGAAATAGAAAGAAACATAGCTCTTGGAGCTAAAACTAATGCAAAGAGGTCAATATAGGAGGGAGTGAAACAGCTAAAAGCTAAAAATTTAAGTGTCTTAGAAAATGAACAAATGTTTAAATGAGTATTTCACAGAGGTTTTTACAAAAGAAAAAACAGATAACATGCCACAGGTTAACAACCAGTCCAGTCAAACCCTAAGAGAGATCAGGATGAATGAGGTGGAGGTACTAAAGGGACTAGCAGAATTAAAAACAAACAAATCACCTGGGCCAGATGGTATATTTCCAACAGTACTTAAAGAAATGAGGGAAATTATTTATAGGCCACTAACTCAAATATTCCAAATGACACTTAGAACAGGGGATGTGCCAACTGACTGGAAGACAGCAAATGTCATTCCAATCCACAAGAAAGGGGACAAAACTGAGCCAAGAGATTACAGACCAATCAGTCTCACCTGCATCACCTGTAAAATGTTGGAAAAAATTGACAGAAAATAGAGGAGCATCTTAATGAAAACCATATTCTTGGAGATAGTCAACATGGGTTTAGACGAGGCAGATCATGTCTTACTAATGTATTAGAATTTTTTAAACATGCAACTGCAGCTGTAGATCATGTGAAAGCATATGATATGATATGATATGATATGATATACTTCAATTTTCAAAAAGCTTTTGATAAGGTTCCACACCAAAGACTGATCCTGAAATTGGAAGCTGTAGGCATTCAGGGTAATGTAAGTAGATGGATTATGAACTGGTTGATGTATAGGAAACAGAGGGTGTCGATTAGAGGAGTTGCTTCTAACTGGAGTGAGGTTGTTAGTGGAGTTCCACAGGGATCAGTACGAGGGCCTTTGCTTTTTCTAATCTATATTAATGACCTGGACTCTGGGATAGTTAGCAAATTTGCAGATTATACTAAAATAGGTGGCTCAGCAGATACAATCTTGGCAGCTCAGGCTATTCAAAGTGGACAAGTGTAAGGTATCACATGCAGGTAACAAAAATGTCCACTATAATTACACTATGGGAGGAATAGAACTAGATGAAGTAACACATGAGAAAGACCTAGGAGTCTATGTGGACTCCTCACTTTCTCCATCCAAACAATGTGGGGAAGCAATAAAAAAGGCAAACAGGATGTTAAGGTATATTGAAAAAAGTGTAGAATTTAAAACAAGGGCAGTGATGTTCAGACTGTACAATTCACTAGTTAGAGCATATCTGGATACTGTGTACAGTTCTGGGCTCCACACTTCAAGAAAGATATCGCTGCTCTAGAGGCAGTTCAGAGGAGAGCAACCAGACTTATTCCAGGTCTGAAGGGAAAGTCCTACTGAGAGACTGAGGAACTGAACCTTTTCACCCTGGAACAGAGGAGACTACGTGGGGACTTGATCCAAGTCTTCAAAATCATGAAAGGCATCGACCACATCAAACCAGAGGAGCTTTTCCAGATCAGCAGGGACACATGCACCCGGGGACACAAATGGAAATTGGGCCTCAAGGCATTCAAGACAGAAAACAGGAGACACTTCTTCACACAGAGAGGCATCACAATCTGGAACAAACTCCCCAGCGATGTGGTTAAGCCTCCTCTCGTTTTTAAACGTTCTTATGTTCTTAAGATATAGAGCTTTAAACGTTCAAGCTGTGGCTACAGATCGAATAGTATTATACAGTGGCAAAAGCTACCTGAATTATTAGGGAGACATGTCCACACTTCTACTTGTCTATACTTCATGTCTACTTTTTAGTCATGGGTGTGTGTGTGTGTGTGTGTGTGTGTGTGTGTGTGTGTGTGTGTGTGTGTGTGTGTGTGTGTGTGTGTGTGTGTATAAATAACATTAATTCATGGCACATTTCCAATACTCACTGCTTAGGTTGACATTCACTTAAGAAAATGTGTTTTGTTTTTATAAATAGTGTTTCACTCCACAGACAAACAGACAAAACATGACTTATATGAGTATGGATGTCACAGGATAAATTATTAAAGAGCATTATGAACAAACTTTCCACTAAGCATACATTAAATGCAAATTACCCATGACATTGTAGGGGCAAAGGGACTAAAATGTAAAATACATTTCACTTAGAAACACGATAAATTTCCTAGGAGTACATATTAGGAGATTATATTTATGAAACATAGGTTAACCTATGGTAAATAATACAATCAAATAGAACAAATATATGGTTCAGGCAAGTCGAGTAAAACTATAACTTCACATAGAAATAACAGAAATAAAGGACTTCATAGTTATACTCTTGGTTAATTTGGTCTTAAAGATTAATGTTTTCATTCCTTTATTGCATTTGGCTCCCTGACTGGTTTGGCCATACCCTTTTAATCTCAAAACTGAACAGACAAGCTGTCATATCGTGTCAGGCATAATTACATTCAAGGCAAATTTTGAGGAATTAAAGCCCTTTCCAGGAGAAGTTACTGTAAACGGTAAATGACAAATGTTACATAGCCTGGAGCCTACGACATGGCTCTGGGTAAGCTTAATAATTGAAACAGAAGTCAAATATTTAAAATCCATAAAGAGGATACAAGTATAAATTAAATAAAAGGAAAAAAGAAAATCGACTTGAAGAGAACTTGGCCGTATCCTGTGTAATCTCATCTCTCATAGTTGTGCTTGAGGACGTTTTTTTAATGGTCTGGTCATTGGAATGTCCATCATCATCACAAAAGTTCCTTGAAAGTAATTTTCCTAGAGTAAATCAAGGTATGATGAAAACCTTTCCAAACAATCTTAGAATTTGCTTGTATATTGTTTTCCACTGAGCACTACAACTTCAAATTTGCAATAATTGCCCGACACTGACCGCTGGCACCCTGACTGACTCCTGTAGGATGCCCCTGATGTTTAAATGTGCTTATGTCTGGAAATGGGTCTTTAGCTTTCTTGTGTTGTGTCTAAATATAGTCACAACATGATTTAATTCAACTGTAGTTGGTTCCTGTATAATTTATACAGCTTGTATCAGATGTACCAATAACCAGTGAGAGTCAGATCAGTGTCTGTAAGCGTCAGTGATGTAATTTAACCAAGAGCAGATGCATATTTCAGAATAATCCAACACTAAGCTTCTGAATGCAAAAAAAAAAAAAATGTACACAGCACAGTTCTTCAATCTTCTATGGAAGTTGATATGTTAGAGATCATATTAAAGGTATGGGGGAAATGTGGCCACGTGACCTTTCACACGCTTCACAGAGTGTCAGTCCTTCCCAATGGTGGGGATGGAAGAGAATCCCCGCAGTTTGTCGAGGGATGCTGGAAGCCGGAAGCCCTGAGCTCCATTATCAGGATTGTAATATGGGGTAAGCCCCATCATATCAGCAACATACAAGGAATAACACGCTGCACTGTAACCAATGTGATTAAGCCAATTAAGAATAAATACACTGGAAAGACAAAATGGAATGAAAATGATGGTTTCGCATGAGATGGTTCAACCCAGTGTCCCTCCTCATTGCTATGCACAGAGAGTTCCACTGGTCTGCACTTCCTCCGATATAGTTCTCTGCTAGAGTGGTGAGAGAGAAGAAAAAGAACCTCAGCCTTGTGGAGCCACAGATTAAGGCCGCGGAGAATGGATTTGTTTCAGTGTTGTCTATCAGAAACACCAGAACTAAGAGCGTCACAAGCTCCGGGATTGGGAATATGATTAATAACGGATTTGTCACAGCTTTATCTGAAGCATATCTTCATTATGGACAAATCCTCCCACCCCTTCCCCCATTCTTTGTGTAACAATGGATGCGTTAAATTCATATTAGCAGAGAGCCTATTGGAAGCATACATTAAGCCCTTTTTACATCACTGCAATGTCGTAATTTCCTGATAATATTAATGTTAAACTGCATGGTCAGAATCATGCCTGTTGGAAAACAATTTAGCAGCATTTATAAGGCACAATGACACCCTAATCTGTCTTCTGCTTCCTCGGCAGTCATTAACTATGTCCAAATGTCCTGATTACATTCGAACTCCCCCACCCCAACCCCCTTTACAACCCATTTATTTAGATACTAATTAGAGTCACAAATTACTGCTAAATATTCAAATGTTTGTTTAATGGCAAACAATTTCTCATTCAAACGCTGCTAATATATATATATATATATATATATATATATATATATAATTTAAAAATAAAATAGAATTTGCCCAGATGTGTTTGGAATTTGTAATGGGCAAAAACTCATTGTAAGGGATCTTAATTGCATGTTCTTTCCTTCAATAAATTGTATTGCTAAACTTCCATTACTAAACTGCAGATTAAATAATGTCAGAAGAGTACTACATAAATACACACACACGATGTCTTAATTTCCTTTTTATGCTACCAGCCACCAAAAGTACATTTTAGAAGTCTGTCGTCTGATATTTGAGGGGAAGTAATGTTTCTGCGTGGAGCGATGCCAACCATATCACTGATATCACCTAACCAAGACCCCCAGCAGCTATTCACCTTTGATATTAATTTCAGAGAAACCCCTTCAATCATCCCTGTCAAAACGTTTAAATGTACCTCTATATTTATTTTAAGGATTAATGGGTGTCCAAACTTTCACTTTTAAGATTGAGCACTTAATGCATTTACTGAGACATTTCTAATTACATTTAATTACAACGTGAAATGATGTTTTGTGTAAAGGTCGATGAGGAATGTGAAATTCCACATTGCATTATCGACATCGATAATTCAGAGCACCATTTGTGACTTTGTGTACCGACAGTCAATGGCATGTAGTTGTGCATGCACTTGCTTAGTAAGCTTAGTCAGTAAACTACTGTCAGGTTCAGATCTTGTGTTTGAAGCTCCAGTTTTGCTGCAACAGTCTTCTTTGAAGCATGCACATTGTGAGATGTTTCTCATATCATACCTCAACCACAAAATAAATAAATCATGCAATTCATTAAAGTTTGCTCTAACTTCTAGCCTGGTACGACTATCATAGTCATGCAAAATGCTGTACATCAGCAGTGATAGATACAAAAAAAAAAAAGAAAGCCTGTGAATTATCTCCCCACCGCCCGTGAACAGCGCTCATAGGATGTCACAGACTGCCAGCTGTTAGTCCTGAGATGTTGGAGAGCCTCAGGTTGTTCTCCCTTGGCCTCTCCCTGCTGCTTTAGCTAATTGATTTTATTGTATTTCCCAATGTGCTTTTTAAAGCTGCCTTTGATATCATCCGAGAGGTTTTTGATGGTTGTTGCCAGGCCTGACAGGAGCCCAGATGGGAAGGATAGATCTCCCAGGATAGGGGTTTGTCTCATCCTCATCTGTCTGTTTACTTTGTGCACAGCGCCTAGAGGAACTGAAGCCGCCACCTCCTGTGAAAGATTGCCCCGGGTCCCTCTCGCCATGTGAGAAAGAAAACGCTACCAGTTGGACAGACATTACAGGAGAGAGCACGTTGTTCAAGCTGTTCCCGGGTCCAAATACACAGGGGCAGATGATCAGTTTCTGATTGCCTTCTCCTTGACCTCAATGCCTTTCTCCCTTAGCGCATGGTCAAATAGTTCTCTTTCATCATTTCCCATACCAGGTCTTTCGAAATGTTGACCCCATGTTTATTCAAAGTTCTTGCTTCTGACCTACTATACCAATCTCTCCATAAATATCTGTCTGACTTTGAATTATAAACCCCTAGTAATGTATATAAAACGACTTCTTACGATGTGTTGCAAATGGGGCAAATGTTTTCATTTTCTTTCTTTTTTTTGCCAGCCTTATTTGAATTAATTTATATCCAAATCAGAAAAGCAGCTCTCTATAAAGCAATTATTAAATTTTTAATGTAGGCTGCAACCTACTTAACAAGCTGAGCCCCTAAGCTTTCACAGAAACATACTTAAGGAAATAAACAGACTAATTTCTATCCTGAGTAGTTTTGCTTAAATGATCCCACTAAATCTTGCAGACATACCTGGTCCTCATTGGAGGCTGATTTCTCATTTAGTTCAGAAGCCTCTAAGCTCTGATTGATTTTCTTATTAGAGTTACAAGGTAATAGAATAAATTTGGTAACTATTACCATGCACGAAAGAGCTCCATTTCATTTTCGTCAATGTTCCTGCGTTAAAAAAACCGACCTTATGATTATTCCTATTTCTTTTATTTTCCTCATATGCATTTGCTGCAATATATTTCCACACTTTCCTACCATGAAAGAAAAATGGCTGATCTGTACCATTCAGTTTACCTTCGGTTTGAAACAGATCATTGCAATCGGCATTACTCGTCAGAGGAATTTGTTTAGAATGATTTTGTTGTTGATGAGTTTATTTTTCCTCTCCCGGAAATCAATGTTCCTTTGTTGCTTTACTTTTCCATTTAGGAGGCAAACATCAAATCTCCTCCTTTCAAAAATACATTCAGAAATTTTGTCCATCGATTCTTTGCGGAGAAAATCAAACTCCTTAAGCCGCTACAGCTTTATTAACAATGAGGAGAAAGGCTTACGGTTTGTGCAATCCTAAACCATTACGTTTGACCTCAGGCATTATGATATTGGAGTATGTTACAATTAAACCTTTAAAGAAAACAAAAAAGGAAAAACAATACAAAACTGGACTCTAATAATTGAGAGAATATGCACGGCTCATCCAATCACTATTCATTATATTATTCATTTATAGTTATAGACTGTTACAACTAGCAGATAACGGGCAACTTCGGGTTGCTATTCAAGCATATTGTATTGTAATCCTTCACCTCATTTGCTGCATTTATCATGTATCATTTGCTGTAGTAGCTTTATATTTTAATTTATTCAGCTTCCCCTGTATAACTTGTAGTATTATGCTTCAAATATATATATATATATATAACCTGACTGCTAAGCTGCTATGTTGATAACAGGGAATTACTTGAGACATGGCTCAACAGATAGGCACAAGAATGGAATCACATGCCAGTCTTTGTTTCCTTTTGGTTTTTCCATCCACAATGCACTGCTGCACCAGGATAGCGATGATTTTGATCAGCTATGAAGCGTTTGAAGCCGGAGAGTCAATGCCTTGAGAAAAAGTGATCTTTTCATGTATCTGTGGTGGGATTCCACTTTCAGTTGGGGGTCGTTCTCATGTGACATGCTAATTAAACCAACACTGCCTCAAAAGCTCTTAGTTGCATGACTACCATGAAAGCTATTTAAAGATTAGACCCGAGATGACATTCTCCTTCATATTCATTACAGAGGATTGGCTTTCTTTTTTTCCTTTAATGTTAAACAACTAATTTACCACTACAAAAATAATGAGAAGTTGTGCATATTAATAGCGTTTAAACCACAAATGACCAAATTCATTTTGTACCTTGGCAATCAGGAAAATAGCATGAATAAGAAATGGCAAAAGAGCATTCATCTTGGCCTTATCACACACTGTTGTTAAATATTTAACATCCAACTGGTAAGGGTGTTAAGGGAAAAGCAGAGCCCCAGATGGGGAGAGAAACTGCTGGAGGAATGAGTGTGAAACAGGGGACAGAACTGCAAATAAATATACCACTGTGATGAAGAAGGGAGTAGAAGGAAAATAAAACAAACGACAAAAAAAAAAAAAAAAAAAAAAACCTGCAGCTGGTGCTTAATTATAAATAGAATGTCATACTAGATCCATAATCAGGGGGTGGGATGTCACCCCTCAGAAGGGCATGGGAAATAAATACTGAACATGTATGAAGAATGCAATTTTAATAAAGCAGTGTGAATACAGCAGATGCTTAAACTGCACTTACCGAGTATAAGGAAAATGGCTCTGATTTCATGCACTAGAAAATGCTAGATAAATAAATAAACGAACAAAGGAACATCTCAATTAAAAAGCTGTAATCTGCTATTTATCTGCTTATTTCTGTCTTTGAAAACAACAACATGCTAATTTTAAACTTTAAGCAAGCAACAAAGAAGAGTGTTTACTGGAATTTAATTGAGAGTGTTGAACTAAGACAATAAAATGTGTACCTCCTCTATTTCTTTCTGATTTTGTATGGTGATTTTTTGGGGGGTGGTACTACACAAACAAACAAACAATCAAACTAAACAGAAGGAAAGAGTTACAAAGCTAAATGGATATAGTTTAATACACATTAGTTTATAAATGTATAACAACAAGCATATTAACTGAACTTAACAATTAAAAACATAACTACAATTAATCTTGTATTAATAGCATACTCATTGCTGTCAATGTAAATTAATTTAAAAATACAATTTGTTACCCTAATCTAAAGAGTTACCAAAACATAAACTTGTAACCATAAATTAAACCACTTGCCATTGCCAAAGGAAGATTTCAGTCTAAAATTGCTCTGTTTAATGTAAATTTGAATTTGTAATGTTTGATGCCTTGTACTTAACTGTATTCTTGCACTTTGTATTGCACTTATGCCCTGGATAAGGGTGTCTGCCAAGCAATAAAAATAATAATAATAACAAATCCTGGGTGGGGCAGTGCTGTTGTACCCTTGAGCAAGGTACTTCACTTGTAAGTCGCCCTGGATAAGACCATCTGCCATTATGACAAATAATGTAATGTAAAGGTTATTTTCTCTCTGCCAACGAGGTCTATTTAAAAAAATAAAGAAATAAGCATGAAAACAAAAACAAAAACAAGAAAAAACGTGGCTTCACACTCTAACATGTTTTCTTGGAAAAGGCAATATCGTGAATTAGAGGATAATTTGAACGTAGTCCCAAACCAGTAATAAGTTGACAAATTATATGAGAAAGCACATAATCAAGAAGGAGGATTTAAAGCAGGGAATACATTAAAAAAAATAATGTCGTCTTATCTTGAGGTTCAGTTCAATATGGAAATTCTACAGTATTTTCTTCTATCTGTGATCAGAAAAGAGATTACTGTTAACCTCCCTAACACTGCAATATATGCAGTAAAGCTACATGATTGTATTTTTATTTCTCCTTTGCCAGAATAAAGCCTGAGGAAATACATTTATACACATTAATCAAGTCCATCCTGAATATCATGCATAAATCAGGGGATATATTTTTCTACTTCAACATATCAGTAATAAAACATTTTCATTTTCATTTTCTTAGCATGGTACATTGTTAACTGTTGCCAATAGACAGCATTTAATTCCTTTCAAAGTGATTCTGAAATTGAAACTAATTAATACATTCAGTGTTTTTTTTTTTATCAAATTGTGATACCTGCCTACTCCAAAAAAGCAACATTTGACTTTTTTATCTATTAGCAAAGATTAACTTCTATATTAAATACCAATTATAATTTTTCCAATGCACTTTCAATCCATTCATCTCCCATAAATACATATGGGATTTATCTTTTCTTTGTGTAGCATAGTGGACATGCTCTTGATAATATACTCAGATTTACAAGGGTATAGAAGATATGTGGTGAAGCTCAAGCAGCAATAACAGATCTCAAATGCCCGGTTTATTGAGCACAGTGCAGACTCATTTCAGCCGCTTAAAAAGTTCACACAGAAACAGCAGCCTCCCTCAGCGAATCCCTACTGTGAACCCATACAGTGAACTCCCCAGTGAACTGAGTTCGCAGCCTGGGTCCCCTGTATTTAAGCTCTTAGCTAGACTACCCCACCCCCGGGCACTGTGCCAACCAACCATGAGCATCGGTTACCCCTGCATGCATGCTTTTGATAGGGTGGTGGACAAATATTTGGTGCCCACAATGGTTATAAATGCGGGGACATTCTCAAACTAACACAATAACAATCATTATTCAGTTTATCTCTCAGAAAAGCCCCTTGGCATGCTACAATATTCATAAATAATTTCTGGTATTAATATAAATTGTGTAAAAATAATAATAATAAGCCTGTGAATACACCATTTAGCAATTCACTTTTGCTAAAATAAAAAAATAAAAAGGACATCAAACAAAAAATGTTCAGCTGTAAAATAACTCTGTAAATGATAAAAAAAAGCACACTGCTAAGATTTACTAAATTATTCATTCCCTTTCCAACGTGTTTGTCTTTTCTTTGTGTAGTGCTGAGGATTGGTTCTTGATAATACGCTCAGATTTACAAGGTTATGTAAGATATGTAGTGTAGCTCCGGGAGCAATAACAGGTCATGGATTTATCACAAAGATATTTCTGATATGCCGAGCGCACTTCAAATGAGACATCTGCAAAACTAATTTCGAGTAAACCGTCATATATGTAATTGTAATATTAGTAGAGGGATATGGAAGCATTTATAAGGATTGGAAACATATCTGATTTACATACCTGTATCATGCTAATTATATGCCATTGTATAGAATCTGTGACTGAAATATGACCTGAAATATTCAAAGTTAAACCAGCTTTGCATTGCTGCTGACAACAAAATGGAAACCATTTCTGGAGAGGAGGATTTACTAAGCGAGTGAAAATGAAGGGAAGAAACAGATTCTAATTGTTCTAAAAGGAAACTGCACAGCACGTGACCCTGGGGGTTTCACACTGTTTTCACAGCCCCATCTTATTTTATAGAGACAGCAACTTGAGAAAGTTTCCCCATTTGGGAATGTGACAAACAAAAATAAACAGTGTTGCAGAAACTTCATTTGAATAAAGAAAAAAATGAAATAATAATAGTTGCATCCCCCAAAGCTTAGTAAATGGTATCCCCTCTGTAGGTTGCATAGTTTATCAACAATAACAAAAACATGTTTCAGTGAAATAATTTAACAGGCACTGGGATTTATCATTATTTACACAGAAAAGTATTTAAAAAAGTGTGAAAATCCTTACAGCATTTAGTTAAACAGTAAAATATTCGACTGTTTACAATATTGCATGTGCAGAGATATGCAATACAGACACTTTCTGTGATTATTAAAAAAATATACACTCAAAGTAGCCGTGAATTTGGATCAGTTTGATACCACACAATGTAAAACATCTTGGAGTTTTGTCAAGGCAGAAAACCTGCCCAGCAGTCTTTTGACAATGTTCAATGTGTGATTTGGAAACAGACGTAAAAAGATGGAAAATCCCTGATGGACAGAAACAGATTCGACAATATTATCCAGAATATGTGTTTCCTTCATTTTCACAAAACAGCAACAGTTTCCACTAAGCTGCTTTATAATCAGGAGTCTGTGAATGATGAATGCTGTAGCGGAGGAATGTGTTTTAATGAGTTCAGCGCCTTGCACAGCTCTGTATAGAACGTCCCTGCATTTTTGCCCCATTTTGCTGGGAACGATCAAACTACCTCAGTGTGCTTTTGGGTGGCAGATACAAACAATGCCCCTTGCTCAGACCTAGCAGGCAATCCCAGCTGATCTAAATATTTATCTTTGTTTGCTCAAGCTGAGGGGACTGCTGGAAGGCCCTGATGATACTCGAGACCCAGTACCATCATTTCTCACTCGATGTGTTTATATATGCTAGTCCTATATTTTGCTGATGGCAATCTGAAGCAGAACATCAGTCCCACCCTGTGTTTTCACCAACCTGGCCCGGGGTGCTCATCTGCTTTAGTAGATGTTAGTCTCCCACCGTAAAATCCAGCAGGCATAAAAATGTTTTCTTTTTTTCATTCTTTTATTTTATAGAGAACTCAATAAGTCTTTCTTAGAAACACATGACTTCACATAAAACACGTGGTTTCGCATGTGTCTTCACTTTTAACTCAAAACAATTGGAAAGAGGTTGCTGTCCCCGACCTCTGCCCCCTCAGTGTTTTCGGTTTCTGTTGTTTTTGTTTCTGTTATTTATATATATCATTTTATTTTTCTCCATTCAACATTATTGTGCAAAATTATAGTCTTTCTTGTGCATAAGGCTTTCAAAAGAGTGTAATGGGCAAAAAGAGTACAATAATGAAAATGACATACTAAATTATATACTCACACCAGAACCGTTTTTTTTTCCTCTTTTCTCAAATCTCACTTTGTTCTTTGAGCTATTATGCCTTGCTGTAATACCCCATCATCTTATTTTTGCACGGTTGAGGTACACTATAATACAAAGCTGGCACTATGGTTCAATTGTCTTGCGACCCTAAAGTACACTGCAAGTTTACATACTGACATTTTTTTTCCTGATATTCTGTGCAGCACCATGTTGGGGGATGGAAGAAAGGGTCTGTATTTCAGTCGTATTGTGTGGGATGTTTAAACGCAGCCCTCCACTTATCCTTCAAAAATAGCTCGGAAAAACAAAACATTAAGTCATTCTCATTTGATCACAAGTAAACTGTTTATTAATCATTTCTCAGATATATATATCTTGCATCCACTGTATCAAAAACAACCAAGCTTTCGAAAAGTGCAGCAACCATTTAGTGCAATATTGAGCTCAACAATAAAATACATTATTTATGGATTTCAGATAAGTCTGATCAAATTGATCCAGTTGCAATTAATATACAACATAAAATGATGAAAATGTATATTTTACAAATACTCCAGTGAATCACTGAGTTAGTAAGAAACACAATGTTACAAAACATTACTTGGCGGTATAATAGCCTCCAGTTTCCTTATCCTGTTACTTTAAGGCTTGTCTAGGCTGCTGCCACAGGATGTGAAACAAATGAAGCCCAAGTAAGGGAATTGTATTCCATTTTATTATTGACAGAACTATATTGAATACTGTATTAATTATTAAAAGGCAATATTCAAGGTCTTTCCATTTACATTTTGAATGCATTATACTTCCATAAGACTAGGACGAAAGCACAAAGGGTTTAAACCTGGGATAAGTAAAAATGTAAGCAGTTTGTCTCTACTAGTACAGGTGGTCACCATAGTACTGGCTGTAGCAGTAATTGCAGTAGTAGTGTAAGTTATAGCAAATCCATGCTTGTAAGAGTTCAACATCTATACAGAGAATGGCAGTGTTAATAACGTCAGTGTTCAGTGGACTGGCGAAATATAACAAAAGACAGAGGAGTAAATCATTTTTAACACCTAATGTATGTTAAACCGATTGTATATTGTTTTTTTAAGCACAGTAAGAACGTGTGATAGTAAGCTGTTAACAAGATATGTCTCGGCAGTCACAGCACCTGAACAATCTGTACACAAGAAACAAGTGTTTTACCTCTAAAAGTCTCCAAAGGAAACTTCTCTTGTTTCAAATTAGCACTTTTTACTTTGCAACAACTGTCAAAATATCAGACTGGGAACAACACCCATTCATACAAAAAGACAAGTTAACAGGTTTACAGTTTCCTTTAGTTTTTAGTCAGTGGCTTGTTAATTGATTTGATGAAGGGAATACACTTTAAAGCTTTAATCAAGACAGGGTTACAGTAATGCAGTCCATATGTGGTGAATTAGATTAAAATCCTTTTCTGAAGTAATTCCAATTCATTTACTATAAATATAAAATACAATGTTTTTCATATGAAGAGCAGTATATGTCCCAATTAAGAAAATGAGTTGCTAAAGATATTTTAATTAGTACATGGTATTGCTTGATATTAAAGTAATGTAGCTGAAATCCTTGAGGCAAAATTGATTTATTTTAGCATGCATTTTCTTTTATGGGCCTGCTCAATTATATATATATATATATATATGTGTGTGTGTGTGTGTGTGTGTGTGTGTGTGTATTAATTCATTAGTTTGCATGGTACGTGCATTCATGGAAGGTAAATATTTGTCCAACAATTCTGATGCTTTTTACATTTATTTTTTAGTGGGAAGGCGGTAATCACATCCATGGATCACAAATAATGCTCAAGAACTGCAGAACTATTGCTATTCCTAATTTTGTACACACTAAAGCTGTGCCACAATTTAAACCTTTTTAAATCTCAGTTAACCTGAGGCCATTGGTTACTGTACCAATGACCATTTAGCACTTCTCTAAATTACCACATATACCACATACCAATATAGAAATGTGGAAGAAAAAAGCTAAAATGACATGTCATCACACCATGTCAAGGTATGGAGTGTTTCCTTTTCCATGAAGCCCCCCAAAAAGTGGTATTTAGATTGTTGTGACTTTGCTCCAAAAGACACTTAGGGATTAATTTACCCCTGGCTGCAATTTACCCAATATTAAGTAAAGTAATAAGAAGGCCAATGTGGAAAAATAGGGCTCTTAAGTTTCTCAGTCTTCAGCATTAAGAGGAAAACAAGAAAACAACCTCCAAATGTCTGAGTTTTCTCTTCCACTGGTATGAGTTGAATCCCTCGGGCATTGAATCAGTTTGTTTTTGTGGAAATCACTGCAGTATGAAAGAGAGGGAGGCAGTATACCTTATGTTTTCGCTATTAAAAGTGCCGATAAGAGCCATACCTGTCCGCTGCTGTTTTAAAAGTTTATTGAGCCTGTCAATTGAGAAGGTGTCTGCCAAGCCATAGAATGCTTCAATGTCTCCACTACACAGAGTGATGTGCCATTTACTGCCCTTATTCTTTCCTTTGGGCTTAGACCTGCTTTAGATTTTTCTAGGGTAGTCAATTTCCCAAAGGTCTTTTTATCAATAGCCAATGTGGAGATTAAATGTTAATTCAGGATCTTCAGCAAAGCTCAGGCATTTGAAATAACATACCTGTTCTTTCTGGGTAGGATCCAAATTTCGAGGAGACAGCATATTTGTAGGTAGCTACGTGCTGATAACAAGAGAACATCAAGACATTTGGTTTTGTCAGCGTTCAGCCCCGAGCTATTCATCATGAAACCAATTTCCACTATTTATTAAAGTATATCTGGAATTTAGTTGGAACATCCAGGAAACTAGGTTTGTCCGTTGTAAGTGACACACAAGTGACTGGAATACAAATACAGGAGTCATTTCTTCGAGAGTTGGCAAATTATTGATGAAATGCCACAATGGTGGGGCAAAGGACAGACTTTGTTGGTTGCCAGAGGCATTTGGTCTAGAAAAAAAAAAAGAAGAAGATTATGTACAGTCTCTATGGATGCACCACTATGTAATAGACCTATACAATAACAGCAACTGAGTTTTATCTTATCCAGACTGTCTTAACTGGAGAGTTGAGGGGGGGTTTGTAAACAAGTCCCATATGGTCCCTGTCCTTTGAGATTAACTTAATGCTTGTGTGGTATTATGAGCTTTTCTCAATCTAAATTGCTTTGCTACAGGTATAACCTTATTGTCCAAGTGGAAGAGATTATGTATGAAATAAATACATACAGTAGATGGATGGGTGGCCTTGTGGTGTCATGGGTAAAAGACAGACCATTAACATTTTATTAGTTTGACTGGCAGCCTTTAAGTTGTGTCAGCATGTCATGAGGTACTTTCACATTGGATGGGAAGGTGAAAACTTTGCATCCTTCCTTGTAATGCATTTCAGAACAGTGCTGCTTTGGGAGCTGAAAAGTGTTTTTCATGACGTATTACTTATACTAAACAACATTATTCTTTATAATGGAGATGGTCATAATCTGAGCAGAAAATATATGAACTGCATTTCCCTTGAGACCAAACATTTAGATTAAAAAAAACACAAATTTGTATAGAGCAATTGAAAATTAGATTCACAGAAGCGTAATGAAGTAAATTACTAATTGAATTCATGTAAATACAATTTCAACCATATCAGAGGTTTAAATATCAAAGTGCATAAGCTTTTTTTTAATATTCTGTATCATGAACCTACTGATCTGTCTTTGTTCATTAAGATATTAAGTTTGAGATTTTTGTGCTAGGTGTACATTTCTGCGTGAATGTTATGCTTCAAAGCATGGACAGATGAGAATGACTTGCTTGTGCATGGGAATAGTGAAAGAAATGAGAAAATAACTGTCCCTTGAAATGCCACATTTTTTCAAGTGCATTTCAATTTCCAGATAAGAACATTGACAGAAGTCTATACACACAACACACCCAGATCTGTATCTTTTTCATTGCAGTTGTGTGGCCTTGAATAATAAGTTCCCAATAAGGTAATGCTTTAGATTGGGTGGCCCAATTAAATATTAAATATATATTCAATTGAAAATCTATTAACATTCAACAACTTGATAATTAAAGTTCAACAGGATGTTAATCTATCTATTGTCAATGTGGGGAAAAAATATGTCTCAGCCATCTAAAGTGGAGATATCTACATTTGCCACAATTGTTTCTTGTAACTTGGCTTATGGGTTTGAAATCTCCACTTTAGATGGCCGAGAGATTGTGTAACTTGCATTTTATTTCATGCTCACAACGTTTTTGGTATAGAGAGATATTACATTGACATTATATTGATATTTATTGAGCAATTAGCTGAATGTTAACAGACTATCAATCAAATATCTATTTCATATTAAATTGGGCCACGTAATCAAAAGCGTTACCATTAATAATAATAATAATAATAATAATAATACATCTATTTCATTCCTCATAATCATCAAAATGTTGGTGTAAATCAACCATTTTTAGCTTTACCTTTTTCCCCCATGACTGCATAGAGCTAATTCAATGTATAGCACTTAACCCATCTTATTGGCCAGTGCAACTTACTAAAAAAAACGAGATGCCCCCCCATTAGAATTGAATTGTTGGCTTTCAAAGCACAATTGAGAGGTTGGAGGAAAGAATCATTACAGGTTTCCATATCAAAGCAACAGTGGCAACACCCTCATGTTCATTTAAGTCTTCTGCTACATCTGGCTGTGTGTCTTTTACAGGCCAACCTACCAGATGCTGCTCTGCCTCTGATTTTAATGGACTGTACCTCTGAAAATCAATAGCAAATATCACTGTGATACACCGAATAAGAATGGCATGCAATAAGACTGAAAATATGAGTCACAACGTGCATTTAAAAGTGAAATGCAGACCCAGTCATATTAGTGTGCTGTAGATAACATTGGATACCTGTATTGCATGTCTTGAAGTCCCTCGTTCATTCTTAACCCTAAGAAGCATAATTTTGTTTTCAAAGATATCCCGTGCAGTGAAACCAGACCCCACACTGTAGACGTGGGAGCTTAGACTGCTCTGAATGCATCGTACAAATGGAAGAGATACTTCAAGCTCAGTCATCATAAATTGATGAGCCTTGTTTAACACTAAGGAGCTAAGCAGCGGGCATAAAAATAAATTTGCGAATGCGAATTCATTGAAAATCATCACCTCCTTCTCGCTGGGTGACACAGTGTCCTCTGTTTAAGCACCGAAGCAGAAATTCAATCAGAAACTGATGAAAAATACAAAGATCCTCAACCCCAGCCGCCCTTTACCTCTTTTCTTATTCCCCTTAATTGAATCTGGAGCTGCAGTCGAGACCCTTTCTTGATCTCAGTATGTTATTATTAAATAAGCACTTGAGATCTTTTATTAAGGAGGACAACGCAAATAAAAGACACTAAATCTAAACAAGCTTGACAGGAAGACAGACAGCTTTTTGGAGGATCGTGGACCAAATCCTAGAGGAACAACCATGGAGAAGTGTCTGTCTTTAGGTTTAATTCACTCCGCTTTTGTAACTGGAGCACTTGTAGGGCACAGAACGGGATACAAATAACTGGAAATCAGTCTCGGGAGTATATTCATCCGTCTAATTCAGGAACAACAAAATAAGTGGTTTCTGTGGGTATTCATTTGAGTTACAAGAAAACAAATGTGCCTCCCCTTATTTAGCCATTTATATGCAATAGTCTATTTCATCCTAAGGTATTCATTTTGTATCTTGTTATGCTTCTAGAGAGCAGATATCTTCCAGGCAGGTATACATTATTGAATTCCAACACCGAGAGCAAATAAAACACATACGATTAGTTAAATTACAAAATACAGCATCTTCCTTAGATTCTATATGGTCTCAATACCTTTTAAAATGATATATACGTGTGTTTTTGTTTGTTTGCTTGCTTATTTGGGATATTGTGCTGATGCTGTCAGTTTTTTTTTCTCTCGTGCTCTGATGCACATTGTTCATTTGCAAGAGCCAGACCTGAATAGACATTTAGAGAAGGTTGAGGTACAGACTGGTATCTCTCACTGGCAGGGTTGCCATTGAGGCAGACACACTTCATTTTAAAAAAAAAAGTATGTATATTATAACAAACACAGTTGGACTTTTATAAGTGGTGCAAAACCGTACCATAGAATGCAAAGCAACATAAATAATGATATTTAGTATTTCGTCAGAAGGAAAATGATATTTAGTATTTTGTCAGAAGGAAGCTGTAAGGACTATTTAGTTTAACCTCTACCTGGAAGAATTGTAGAGTCATTTAAAGGCAGTTACTTGTAGTGTATTGATCTTTTAGGTCCTAGCAGGTTGGATATACTGGTATCCTCCAGTAAAATGAATAATTAATTGCACACTTAAATATACAAAAGGTATGTGGAAGAGCTGGAGAACAGTTTTTTTTGTTTTGATTAACACATACTTAGGAGAAATAATTGCAGCTGTATAAATAACTGAAAACATCCTATTTTGATGTGACATGTTTGTAATATCCTAATATCAAAAATTAGAATTATTATTATTATAACACGTTCACCTGTTTTTATTGCACAATTAGTAGAGCCTCCAAATTAAAGTCACAGCTCGTTTGCATAGAGAGTACTGCATGTAAAATTGGCTGAAAGGCAATGTATTAAAATAGAAAAAGAGCAGGTCTGGCTAAAATAATTTCTGAGTTTGAAAATTATTGCTTTGTCAGTGACTGGCTCTGTAATCTTCGAGGCAGGCCATCCTTGGGCGCTTGTCCCAGGGGCTTGTACATCTTGGTAAAGTACTGTAAATATACATATCTTTTTTTGACTGAATGTCACTCAATAAAAAATAGTATTTTTTTCCCCCAGTAAGACTTCAGGGAAATAATGATACCTCACTGGGGCTTGTTACTGTTGTACAAACCCTGGCAATAAGGCACTGCAGACACACCTGGTAAGCAACAGATGTAAATATCCAATTCTTTTGTTACCATATGTAATTGCAACTACAGTGGATGGTTTAAAAACTGGAAAGCATTACCGTAGTGGGACATGTTTACAGCAATTTTAAATGAATGCTGCAATATTAAGGGAATCCTAGCATTTTTCTATTAGGCACCAGCAAAAGAAATGGATGTTATTGTTTACTTAAGCTGCCTGAACATGAGACGCACTTTTATATTAAACTTAATTAAAACTTTTAAACAAAAGAAGACATTTAAAATGACTATCAGATTTGTTTACATATGCTTTATTTTTTGTTTCTAGGATACATTTTTATCAGATTCAGAAACATTCACCAACATCCTGGAGGGTGAGCAGTGATCATTTCTATTACTCCCCACTTGGCTATCTGCAGGAAACATAATTGAGGGGCTAAGCTGTAATTACACATTTTCATCACACAAGTGTATGGGCTCAAGTTGAAAATTAAGGGAATGCACCTGTGAACACTGGAAAAGGTATCTTGCTAGGGTTTCTTAGGTTTGATGCAGAGTGGTGAGAGACAACTTGGGAATTTCTATTGCTACGCCTTCTGTTTCAATGTCCGCCCAATGTAAGATGCAGTTTTGTAATAATGAGCCACCTCAGCGCTTGGGATACGAACTGCGCTAACAGAGCTCCAGTCAAAAGGCCGGTCTCCCTATGCAGAAGATTTGTATACACTCTGCAGAAGATGTACAAAATGATCCCCATTACATAAGCACCTCATGCTCAGCCATATGAAATTCTTGTGATCTGCACAGTATTGCTTATAATTCACTGGCTTGAGAGTTTCCCAGCCATTCTGCATGACATGTTTGAAGTACAGTGAGGTTCAAAAATGTTGATAACATGTCTGTCAGAGAAAAATACATCGCCACATTTTGTAAGCAAACCATTCAGCCAAGATGGCCTCTTGGAAAGAAAGTTTACTAATAAGACACAATATAACATAGAAAGAGGGAAAAGAAAAAGGAAGACAAATATGAAGATACTACTCTGGGCAACAGCTTAAAAAAGATAGATTTGCTGTACTGAGAGTATATCCATGAAAGCAATCAATTCAGAAACCAGAATGCAAGAACTTCAGTTCACTTTATAATAAGTACCATCAGACAAGAACATGCTTAATATAGCTTTTGAAATTGAGTTTCAGAGTACTGTATTGCTGTTTGAACTTTATTGCAGAATATGAAGTACTAGATGAAGAGACTCTGCTTCAGTGCAGCATAGTTTAGTTTCTTGAATTTGAAAAGACAAACAACCTTTAGGAGCATCAAGTTTCTGCCTTAATAAATACACAAACTATTTTGTCTGTTGAATATATTGCAGTTTGTTACCTATACTTATTTATCAATTGTATAACTTCAGAGTTCAGAGGTAGGGGAAGTGAGGCATGATCATTTTTCTTATGCAATATCCAGTTACATACACAAAATAACCAGAAAAATACTCCCACAAGGTTACAGGAAGTCACCTGTTATGTATTTGCACATCATTACACATTATTTGCACAAGTTCCTGTTGGACACCTCATTGAACTATGGAATCCACTAAAAGGAATCTTAAAAAGGACCTCAAAATAACTCTGTCCTTGATATGATTCGGTGTCATTCATAGAACTTACCCTTCTACATTTTTTTTTAGCAGCTTACAGATCGTTTTGATGGGAAGTTACTTGACCTTAATTAGCTCTGTTCTTTGAGTCTCCTGAACCCATTAATTCAACTTGAATACACGTCTGTTTCTCTCATTCTCCCTCATGTATTATTTGATTTTAACATGGCACATTTATGAAATGGCCCCCTAACACAAAAGGAGATGCATTGGATGAAAAGTCCAGCCATCCAACAACCTCAAAATCCAAACATACTTCAGCACGGCCTCTCCGTGTAATCAAGCGCTCTACTTTACAATCTGGACAGCATACAGCTAATCCTTTGAAAATTAAAGTGCACTCATCAAGGCTAAAATGTTAATTAGCTTAATTTATTGACTGTCTCATATGAAGGTGGGCAGGACTGTTCATGGAGATTAAATACAAGTGTGACACTCACAACTGCTTTAGCCTCGTAGCCCCGCCAAATTCTAGATTTACCAGAAAAGTGAAGGTTGGTGCTCACAGCATTGTGCTATAGAGACATTTGCACCAGAGTACACCTGGGTTGAGGGGCCTGGCTTCTATATTGGTGACAGCATTCGAGAGACAAGAGCGCCGTGCAGCTTGGAATCATTTAGGTTAGCCATGAAAACAAAATGAAAGTAATACACTGTGTGCTGCAACCTATTTACTTCCCGAGCTGCCTGCATGTGGCTAATTGTCAAGTTCATTCCTCTACGTGACAAGTTTTTAAAGCAAGTCAGGTAAGGTATTCCCACTGAGGACAACAATGAATGCATTTCTTATGTTTCGCTTGGCCATGAAAACAACCCACTTGACTACATCTCTCCCTTATTGCTCTTTGCCAAGGCAGAAATAATGTAAATATACAGGCTATTGTAGACACAACGTCTTCATCCAGTTATCCTTCAGAAGACAGTCTTTTTCTAGTAGATTTGTACATTGATGCGGATACATAGAGGGGAGATAAAAGCAGCACAAATGGTATGGAATGAAAGGATGTCAATCTCAGACTGAAATATGCACCGAAACTCCGGGATATCACCCAGATGAGAATCCTGTCAAGGAACTGTTTCAGACTGTTCAGGACCTAGTACTTCAAGCCGCAGCATTTTGTTTATATTCTTAACACTTTCAATATATGCCGATGCAAGGTTCTAGGTACGGAAAGCTTTTTTTTGCAGTAAAAGATGAATGAAAAACCCTGCAGGGTTCATCGGAGGACACAGCAATACTTTGCACGAAAGATATGTCATTAAAGATCTGTAGCACTTTGATTCCAGACTTGTATTGCATTTTGTGTTTGAAACTTGAATTTTATTAAAGCATCCTCCAATTAAAAAAAAAATAATAATAATAATTTAAAAAAATGGCCAACCGTGGCAAAAAAAACAACAACATTTGATTTGTAGCTCTAATTCTAAGCTAGTGTTTAATGTTTGAGTCCTGTCTTTCCATTTACAAATAGACTACTATTTTGTATTGTGAGCTGTACTGACACTGTATATTACAATAAAAATGGGTTGAGGAAGGTATAACTTTATTGGGATTATTGTGGCAGATTTTAGAACAGTTTAAAATATTTGTTTGAAATATTGTCACAGATATAATCATCCTAATTTTACCAATTTCAATAGATATCATAATTCTATTTTGTTAAATGAATGACTGGAGTTTGTAAAATGTTATTTACAAGTGCGAAATTGAGATAATTCAAATTCTTCAAAATCTTTTGTGGCAGGGCCAAACAAAACCTCATTACGATACATAACATTTAGATTAGTATGACTCAAATTACCAAATTTGTAAGCAATTAGCCTTAAATGTATTGCTTATAAAGCTAATTTGCAAAGCTGTTGGTATGGTCAAAGTCTTTTTTATTATAAAGGAATATTTTTGTGATACATCTTTGAAGACTTGGGGGGGAAAAACATAATGGATAGTAGTCATTTTCTGCAATCTGTTGGCTCTTTGGGATAAGAAGTGTTTATTCTACTCACGTTATCAAGTTCAGCTGACAATTATTTCAGGCAGGTAGATAAAAGGTAACACATCAGCGCTCCGTAGTTGATTCATTGTAATACAATCTGATTGACAGCGTATGATTTTTATTTTTTATTTTGGTTATACGCATGACAAACTACATTTATTGAAAATGATGAGGACAGATGTTTGCTCAGACTTAGCAGTAGTAATATTTTACCTGATGAAAATGGGAATTGACCTCAAATAAAATGTATCAAATGAAACTGGGATCCCAAAGCTAGACAACATTGCCGAGCTCTCTGCTGTCAGATTCAAATTATTTTCTGTTCCCCTTCTTAAACTTTGCATAACCTTCTATTTCCCTTCACTTTTATCTCTCACCTGTTCCTCATCGTACTGAGTGACTGTTTGACTTGATTTACGTTATCATCTTTGTGCGTTTCTTTTCTTGTGATAAAAAGAATATGTTGGGGTAAAAAAAACAACAACAACAAATTCTGGGGACTAGAGGTAAAATGAATAGTAATTACATTTCTGCATCTGTAATATGTTAGACATGTCCTTTATTTTTCTTTAAGGTGTGAGGTTTGTCAGTTGTCTAACGTAATGTCAGTAGATGGAATTATTTTCCTCTGTCCTGTGTGGAATGTATTTGTATGTATTTATTTCCTTCGGATTCATTTTTTGTAATAAACTGCCACACAGCAGTTTGGAGATGCTTTACTGAACTAATTATATAGACGTTAAATTGTAACACGATTAAAAGTCAGATGTTCATTACAAACAGTTTACAACGGATTAGACTGCCATTGTCACAAAGCAAAGGCGCATTTTAGAGGCACAATAGACTTTAATTAATATTTTACAGCGTCAACAAGAAAATGTCACTTTGAATTAAAAACTAAACATATTTGTTATCCAAACATTCTTGTAATCTGTAAATGTAAGATTTTGTTGTACATTATATGTAATGCACTTATGTACATTGTTATTAAAGTGTAACAACTTTGTAATTAAATTATTGTTAATGGATGTATCATGGATTGTTAAGGTGAACCTCAAACAATATAAATATAATGTTTAAACTGCAGTTTTCTCATAGAACACTTAAAATAGTTCAAAAGGTAGTTGGATAATCCAACACGTTGATTCTTCAGATGGTGTTTATTTTATTGGGTTTGTCAGTTAGTCGCATGATTGTAAGAGCCAGAAAATGTTGTTCTGTAAAATAAATGAAACTGGAGTGTTCATAGTGAACCATTGAAATGAGTTAAAAACAATTTGGAAAGACTGAAGCATTTGAAACTGGGCTGACATATACTATATTCTGACTACACAGTAAGATACTGTGATTGAATGATGTTAACCATGATCCCTAAAACAAATTAGAGAGTAGGAAAACAAAGCCTTCAATGGGTAGGGGGAGGAACAAATGGTATAAAAAAAATATAACAGCAGCAAAAGTGGAATGAAATAAAAGTAGGTCTCTAGAATGAAATAGGCACATCCCGGTCTTTAATCTTCAAATACAATTTGTACGACAAAGGCTTAATCAAAAGACAATTAATGTTCTGGTGGAGAGTAGGAATGCAAGGTCAGAAAACAGACAGCCAGTGTCACCAATTCATTCTCCGTAAAAGCTATTGATTCCAAAACGAAATGATCAACCTGGGAAACAAAAGCAAGCTAACATTTATAAAACACAAGCAATTATTCTATAGAGCATCACATACCATTTGAGTATTTGAAAAACAGGAAGGCTTTGCGATTACATTGAAATATGTGATTCCTCAGATATTCCAGGGAAATGTCAAGGCTATGTTTATAAATTACATTTAAATGGACTCATCAATTTTAAGGCTTCATTCTCTCTCACCCCCCTCTTTAATGGTTCTGTTTTTAACACACACTGTTTAATGTTTAGTAAAAATAAGTATTTAAGTTGACAGTTAAATGTTGTATGTTATTATATTCAATATTAGGTATATTAGCAATCTACCTGCAATCGCACAACAGTTTATTATGTCTGCCCTAAACCGATTCAGACACAAAAACTAACAAGTAAGGAACATTATATTTAATAGCTACAAATTAAAATGTGAGGCATCTTCTTGCTGTGATGATTAACAGTTGTTATTAAACTTTACGAAGCAAGTATTTTATTGTAAATACTAAATTGACGTGCCTTGTTGCATCTGGTTTCTGTTGAAGCTGAAAAATATTCAGCTGGTTGCATTAACTGTGTACTAATTTAAATGTTGATTCTTGGATATGGTTTTTATGACTTCCCCTGAATACAACGCAAAATTGGACTTAATCTGCTGACTAGGAAACATTTATCAAGATAAGATGGTAGTGCTTTGCTTGGGTGCTCATGCGTTGCAGCCTATAATGCAGAAAATGGAATAAACCAGTGAAACAAAGCATTAGGGACTACTGGAGCCAATGCATGTCATGTTAACCAGGTGAAAGTCGGAGACAGCTGAATAAAAGTTCTCAAAACACACTGCTCGGTGCTATTTTCATATGTACAAGAGGAAAGCCCAGTAACACTTTTCAAAAATGGCCCTTTATTTTCATACACTTCCACTGAGTTCTGATATCGGGCAATTGAATAAACCCTAACCCCAAATCTTGTTGTACACATGATTAACAGGAGAACGCAGATGAGCATAAGGCATTATTCCTGTGGTATTTATACACATTTTCAATTGGTGCCCATTAATGTAAAGTGTGATCATTAACCCCCACCACAGAAAAAGGAAATATAAGATGTTGCACTAAATTCTAAGGTTGGGGGGGCACAGTTAAGGGCACGGGCATCATTTTTTCTTCTTTTTTTCTCTTCAATATAAAGCTGTGCTTAATACCCTGCAGCTGCAATAGAAACTCAAAAATTGTGATGTGAGGCATTGAAGTAGGTGTCTGTCAGGTTGTTCACAGCTGTAAGCATTAACATTTCCATAGCAACTGTCTCTGAACAAACCTCGATGCAAGAGTATCACCTGCGGACAGTTAAAAAACTACATGGGGCTACTTATTATTCAGCATGGAAAAATATATAAAACTTATATATGGGCAGAGATTTTTCTGTTAAATACACCAATTGAGATGTGTAATTACCGCTGAACATGAACTGCTGTGCTGTGAGAATAAAGTGTAATTCTAATGTTGACTCCTTGTAGCCCATTAAACAGGAGAAACATTTGAGGATTGCTGGACATTTTTCCTTTCATAGTGTCTATTCTATTTTAGTTTTGTAATAGTATTTAGTATTTTTTACATTTATATTTTATGATTTTGGGCTCCAATGCTTTGATAATATGATTGGATATTATAACAAATAGTGAACTTAAACTCAATGTTTTTGCCACAGAACATCCACATACAACAATACTAAACAAAGACGTTTGTTACATGTTTTTTTAAGTGACACATTGTTCTTTTAAATATTTATTTTTATTCCAAAGAGTGTATTTCAAATGTTCCTTTTAAAGTCAATATTTTTTTCATCTGTGCAGTTCTGAACAATAAAACTTATTCTAAATCGAAGAGTCTGACAATGTTCACAACAAGCCCACCACTCCCAGCGTCATCATCGCCGACTGTCATTATCACCGATATATGGTGTCCATTTTAGGACATGCTCACGCATCAGTCGTCCTCGAGTCAAGTTTCAAGCATCTCCCACTGAAGTCTCTGGTATCAGGATCGTTAATAACCCCTCCCTCAATCAGTCATCACTGCTCCTCCTCACACATCACGTCTCCTCCTCACACATCACGCATCATTCTCCTCCTCACTGCTGTTTAATTAATTAATTAATTCATTCATTCATTCATTCATTCATTCATTCATTATTTTATGGATTTGGATTTCCATCCCCTATTCTTAAAAATATTTAAATAATTATTACAGTAATTTAAACAAATCACAAGGTGTTAAATGAACACAGCACATTTCATTGCTGTAAAGATTTCTACTAATTAAGAAATGTAAAAAATATATAATATATATAATATAATATATCAGGAACAGGATTCAAACCCAGGTCTCCCATACTGGAGTGTAGTACCAAACTGCATTACTTAGCAGTTTTGTTAGTATTAAGTAAAGCTTAATTGAATCAGGGTGTGATGTGTGATTTTGTACCATAAATAAAATGAATCAATTAATTAAACAGAAGTGATGACCTGAGAAGGAGAAGTGATGATTGATTAAGGGAGGGGTGAGTAATGATCCTGATACTGGAGACTTATGTGGGTGATGCCTGATACTTGACTCGAGGACGACGGATGCGTGAAGATGTCCTAAAATGGACACCATATCGATAGATGTTATCATCTATTAGCACAACCCTATTGCATTCTGCTCATGTAACATTAAAATAAATTAACTATATCAACCAAAAACTGTAGTGTCACATAACATATGGACTTATTTATAATTATTGTATTATAATATAGTTGAATGGTTGATCGGAAGATCCAAAAGAACTGTATCAACATTACAAAATATGTAAAACTTCACAGATTTTAGCTTTGAGAGGAGAACTCAGTGAAGCTAAGGCACAGCTAGAGATGAAATTTTCATATTGAAATATGACTACTTGATTTTTTTTTAAATGCCGATATCACACTGTTTGGAAAATAACATCAACAAAATTATTTATAGCATGGCTTTTACAATTGTTTTTGCGATCAGCTTGTTGACAGAACAACTAAAGGAGCTCCACAAAGTCTTCAAGTTGTGAGAATACTGCTACTCAGCATCGATAGTTAAAAATGGAGGGGGGGAGTGAAGAATCTCACTGCATGTTGGCGCTCACGTTGATTTGTAGTTTTCAGAGTAGAGATGGAAAAACAGAATTTTATCGATGGCAAGTCATTTGAAGGGATATATAATTCCACCTCATGGAGTGTTCAAGCATCACAAATTCTCATAATACATATCCGGCTCATGGACACCTGGCAACTAAGAGAAAGCTGAAGAAAAATCAATGGCAAATGAATCACTTAAAAGAGCACGTCATAACATTAGATACATCAGGATATTTGACCTAGAGGAGAGCATGCATCCCCTCCGGGTTCAATAAAACGCAGGAACTGTGATTGTACTGCTTTTATTTTTTAAATGACAGTATTACTCTCTGTTGTGGTTTGTTTTGTATAAAAGCATTCCCTTCAGTCTTTAAATGAATGAGTAAATGGATCATTGGAACATAGAAAGCAGGATATTAAAGAAACTTTACCCCCGACACATAACTTAATTTGTCATAAGTGCATATATATATATATATATATATATATATATATATATATATTCCCTAGAATGAGTTCAGTTTGGAGACAGACACATATTTCTTGATTTATACCAATCAGTAAAAGTTTCAACCAGAAAATATATATTTTCCATCGATACACTGCTCTTAAGTTTATTTGTATTTCTTTACAATTCTCTGTTAAAGGTGGGTTAATCTATCTCTGAAGACTCTTATTTTATATTGATCAGTGAGTGTCAATGTTAGTACTGTATTGAGAATAGAATGTAAAGGAGATCAATTGGCAGTTTTTTATGTTTTTCTTTGGTGAATTACACTTGTTACTGAAATAGTTTCCATGAGAAAATATGTCTTGAGCTTTGGACAAAACACCTGCTAGTAGAACCGTTCTCAGTGTTCATACTGTATTCTGGACATTTTAATTGCAGCAGTCTAACTCCTTACAGACAGACAATTGTGCTTATATGTTATACCAGTGAGTTTACAGAAAATATTTGAGTTATTCCATAAACTACTATGAAACATTTAACTATTATTGTATTATGTATTTATTTATTGGTAGATGCCTTTATCCAGGGTGATATATATTCCACAGATATCAGAGTTATTACACGTTGCAGTGAATTAGTGTTTCTGTTCTACTTGTAGCATCTATATGCAGCATTGTCACCCAGAAATAATGTGAATAAAACTCACTAACCATGAACTGATTAATGCATAGAATATTTGAAAATGCTTGTTCCCCCATTTTAAGTACTTACTCTATATTGCAGTAACTTTGCCAATTACATGATGGCAGATTATGTAAATTAAACATAAACTGTTCATTTCTTCTAGTTGGTGTGCATATGTTTTTTTTTAAACTTCCATCAGATAAATCAGCTTGAAATATAGTTACACACGCAAGTTACAAAAGCAAGGTGAATCACTCAGAAATATTAATCACTTATGACAATTAAGTTTCTTATTAGCCCTTCTGCTGAAATCAGGTTCTAAATATATCACCTTTAATTGAGAAGGACTTGCAAAGAGAGTCTGTAAAGTCTTACAAATGCAGTCTTTAAAGTCTCTGTGGTGCTGGGAACCAACTTCCAAAGCAGTGGATTGAGAATGAGAAAACTCCTTTACAACAAAATAAAAAAATGTATATATATATATATATATATATATATATTACAAGAAAAATAATGGAGAGGAGTTTAAGTATGTGTGTGGGATTGTTTCTTGAGCTCATTAAACAAAAACAAAGACAATGACGAAAATAACCAATGCTTATGAATAGAAACATAATAATGCAGAATGCCTGGTGTTTGAATATGCGCTGCAATGCTATACATCCCGATTGTGTGCATCAACAATTAAATGTACTGTGAGCCCATCGCCGGCTTGTGGCTTCATGTTCATCAATACTTTCCTGAAAAGGTAGGGTTACAACCAATTAAATAACGGCATGACAAATGTGAAAAGGAAGTAATTGTGAAATCGTACCAAACTTGATTAGCAAGTGTGTCTCACACATGGGGTGCACGGTGATTTAAAGTTTGCTTAATGCATTAGGGCAATGACTATGCAATTGGTCCCTTGTGAAATGTCATAGTCGATTTGTAATGGAAAGCATGCAGCTGCCCATGGGTAGCTTACATGTTAAGTGCTTCTTTAAATACATGTTTTAGTGCTGTTCTGAGGATTGAGTCAATGAGTTTTAACAGTGCTGGGTTTCAAAAAGAGCAGGGCTGCAAGTATAAATTAGAAAATGTATTTCTTTATTTTCTTACTTTTAAAAATGCAAGTAAGGGTAAACACTTTTACCACTTGAATTAAGAAGCCAATCGCTTATGTAAATTGATGAGCTGCTTCCTTGACTGTTTTAATGGATTGAAATCTGGGATCAGAGAGCTTGTGCAGGCGACTGAAGGATGAATAGAACATGTAAAATACAAGAAATAGCTTCATCACATTAATAAACAAATCCTCAAATTACAGAAATAAAAATATACACCTAAATTGTGTTTTTCAAATATGTTGTTTTGAAATTAACATTTCCATGTGCCGGTGTAAATGTGTAATATATATTATGCAGTGCCTATAGAAGTCTACAACCCCTGAAGTTTTTTCACATATTGTTGAGTCAGTGCCTCAGAGTTTCATGCATTTAAATAAGGAGTTTTTCCACTTATCTACACACCATGCTCCACACTGTTCAGGGGATGTTTGAATTATGATTGTAAATATATATACATATAAATTAAAAACTGAAATATTATAATTGGATAAGTCTCCACCCCCCCGAGTTAATACTTGGTGGAAGCACCTTTGGCAGCAATTACAGCTGTGAGTCTGCTTAATAATTGTCTTGACTGGGTCCAAGAGATATTCAATATTTTTTATACCCATCCCCTGATCTGTGCCTTTCAACAACTCTGTCCTGGAGTTCTTTTGAAAGCCCCTTGGTGCTCATGGTTGAGTCTTTGCTTTGAAATGCACAACCCAGCAGAGGAACCTACAGGAACTGCTGATTATATCCTGAAATCATGTGAATCTCTGCAATTTAAAACAGGTGGAGACCACTTGTACACTGAATATGTTATGTTAATTCCACCCCGGGGATACTGTGGCACCATTTGGTCACTCAAGAAAATATTTATTGAAGGGTGGTCTTTGTAGA
The DNA here is from genome assembly GCF_036373705.1 of Amia ocellicauda. Taxonomy (NCBI): domain Eukaryota; kingdom Metazoa; phylum Chordata; class Actinopteri; order Amiiformes; family Amiidae; genus Amia; species Amia ocellicauda. The sequence continues at coordinate 11,961,998 of NC_089860.1, forward strand.
TAATTAATGATGGTATTTAAGCTGCTGTTGTCATTGAATTTACTTGTTGTATATTTCACATTTATATTGCATTTAAGAAGTTAAATGTGTCATGCCAGCTTTGAGCTGCAATGCATTAAACTGTCTCTGAAGTTGTAATAATGCTTCTCCAGTTGTAATAAGCCATTATTTTGTTACAGTCACTCAGCCATATAGTTATAGTAGAACAGATCCCCTGTTGAAGCCAGAACAATACTGTATTCATGTATGATGCACTACTGTAGTCAAGTCACAATAAAGGCCCTTGAAAGATAATTGAATAAAAAATCATCAGGTGCCAATCATTTATTTTACACCTAGTTGGAACTGACGGATCTGAATTGATGTTCTATCTCTGAACTCTTTGCAAAGCTCAATCTATTTATTTTTTGGAGGCCCATTTTCTCTACTTAATTTCCTAATTTCAGGCTGTTTTAAGAATAAAAAGGTCTTATTGTGATTAAAAATGATGTTGTATACCAATAAGGGACTGTCATTTTATGCTGTATGAACATGGGTATATTTATGTTTGAATGACCGCTATATCCATAATGTACTTTTTATGCAAAGATTTTTTTTTTTTTACTTAATTTTGTAGCTGTAGAAATATTCTAATTTCTTGAAAACAAAAATTCTATGGCCTATAAGAATGCCATTTACAGACCATTAAGTGCTAAGGACAAGTTAGGTTACCAGCTATTGTTGAATACTGTATCTCTCCCTTTGATTTTATGGGTACCCTGCAGGTGTAAATGGTTTTTATGGTGCTGTAAAGACTTCCAATAAACATGTTCCCTCTCTAGTCTGCAGTAAGAGAAAATGTCTGCCACAGAGGATTACATTAAACTTGTGCCAATTAACCAAATAGCAAATGGGTGCAGGAAACTGCGGCCTTGCCCCGATCTGTACTCTGACATGTGAGTGGCGGTGATCTCAGCAAGGAGCATCTTTTCATATTCCAGCCTTGTCTTTAACATCTGATGTTTGGAGTAATGAGACTAAAATAAGATATGTTGTTCATATACGGGGTATGCTATAGATATACTCATTGACTGCATGCTTGTGGAGTTGCTGCCACAAAACCATAGATCAGTGCAGCACCTTGAATTCACACATGCTGCTCTGCAGGGGGCATGTGGGGATAACACAAAGCCTTACTAAAAATACTTTTGAGGTAGTGCTTGAGTCCTTAATCTCACATTTGCAATGTTATAAAATCAGAGCGAGTGTGGCTACTGTCCGGTGATAGCAGAGTAGAGATCGGGATTAAGCACAGGTGTTTGCAATAGTAAAGCGGAAAATCAGAGATTACAGTGTAAGTGTGGGAATTACGAGCATCCCGTGAAATTGGATGGCAGGTCAACGCGACTTTCCTTAAAATATTAATTTTAAATCACCGGATGATTGATGTCCACCTGAATGTGGAACAAGGAACAATTCAGAAACGGTTCACGACCTCAAATGCTGCTTTGGTACATTTGTGTAGTTTCTGAATGAATAAGAGTGCCATTTTAGGGATTGTGATGTGCACAATATGGCACCAGAAAAGTCGTTATCGTCATTAGACAAGAAAGAGAAGTGAGAAATATGTTGTAAGGTATTATACACAAAGCTGGTTGTACCACAGGCATCAGGGTACACAAACAAATAGACATGGCCCTCATTGCACGGTACTAAATATTACAATGCAAGTGTAACTGCATTCATTGTAAACAGAGGTTAAACCTTTTGCACTGAAGCGTCTTCCTGAATGCAGAAACACTTGAATAAGAACAAGACTTGTGTCATGGCTCCCAGTATTGACCCTGGATTTCTCGCAAGAATATATGCCCTCTGAGTTCACAGACTATTGTAAACATTCAGTGTGCTGAATTTGTGTTTGGAGTACAGTCTAACCTCTATGGTCTAGAATGAATCTGGACTATGTAATTCTCTGACTATTACCCATGCACCAATGGGGGTAACAGAGTTCAGAGTGGCCTACGGTTTGCTTAGCTTACAACACAAAAGCAACCCCCGTGACTTGTGGACAAGCAGTATGTTTATCTGGTGTTTTCTCGATCTCATCTGAAGCATTACCCTGCAGCTTTCTGAGGATGGGTGAGTATTGTCTTCATCTCATCTCCCACGCTGGTTTGAGGGTGGTAACTGTAAGCCAGGTTGAGAGTTCAGAATGGGCTATCCCAAAACTGGAGAGTATAAGTGGTTAATTGGCAAGTCCTAGGGAGCAGTCATAGGTGTAATGTACATTGAAATGTTCTCTCTTTGATGATTCCTTTTCAAATGATGTTTAACTTCTCAGGCTGGTTATTAATATTGCATCACTGATTAATATTTCATTAAAAAAAACACATCAAATACTCTGAAATAGTGTCGATCTGAATTGAGACCAATCCTAAATCGGTCAAAAGTAACATGACAATAGGGTGGCAATTTCTTCACAAAAAAATAAGGGGGGAGAGAGTTTATGTTGAACAAACTGCCAAGCCTAGTCTGGATGTCAATTGACGGTATCCTTCGGGACATGAACAGGCCTTTTAATCAATAAGGTTCATATATCAAAACAGGCAAGATTGGCCAGAAGCCCCCTTCTTGTTAGTGAGCTCATCTGTGTTGTTTTGTCCTTAAATCTTTGTTCTCTAATGAAACGCTCTCGCCCTGTTCTTTCCCAAAAGCGAGTTCTGCTCTGTGAAAAGTGGGAGGAGGTCATTTCTGCAATTCACTTTGAAAGAAAAAACATTGATTTTTATTTTTTGCTGTGGAGAAAACGGAAGCGCGCCAGTGAAGAACAGTAGGGTATATTATTTCCAGGTAGTGAATTGCTCATGATTAGCTGGAGCTGCGCTTCCTGCCCTTAGAGAGAGGCTCAGAGAAAGAGAGACACGGCAGGGTTTCGTATAATCTCTTCCAGCTGAGGAGAAATTGGCTTCAACCATGTGATCTCACAGTGCAGCCTGGGAAATTAAAGGTCAGTGTGCTATATATTATAAGAATGACACTGTTGTTATGAAGACGGTATTCTCCCTCTTCAGAGCACGAGCTACTTGAATCGTACTCTAAAAAGGCACATCCCATACAGAACAAATATAATTTGAATATATTGTAGGTGTGGGTGATCCTTATGATTTCCATATGCCAAATCTGGCCTCTTTTGGGATATTTTAAATATATTTTGGCTTGTAATCCATATATTTAATTAACACGTTCAAAATATATGCTAAGCCTCTTAGTAGTGATAGAAAAATAAATACAAAATTGGCCAAATAGTAAAGATAATATGGTAATGCGGTTAAACTATGGTGATATTGAGTTTACATACATAAAGTGGAAATACAATCAGGTCCCAGTGCTGAGAGAGTGCTGAGTGTTTCAAAACTGCTGCAGTAAAACAACCAACAAACACTGGCTGTCAGTAATGCCACCTGTAATATCCTACACTTTTTTGTATTAATTTGACAATTATCTGATCTATCTGGCTTAAGTACTGGATATCAGGTTTAGTCCAGCATTGTAATTCAGATATTCATCATAGTGAAAAACTAATTCTTCACCACCATGTTGTCTATACAGGCTGGGCTCTTGAGTTATAAAATCTAATGCAGCATGAAGTTTTAGGTTTTATTTTCTGCATCCATCATGGCCTGTGTGAATAAACAAAAAGATGAAATGTTGAATGTTCTGTCTTGGTTGTTTGAGTATGTAGCGTAAGGTACACTTATAAATTTCAATTAAAGAAGTGAATTTATAGTATCACCTTATCACGAATCCTGGAATCTTGTAGAACTCAATTTCTGTAATAATTGGACACAGACACCAATTCCAAAGATATAAATTGTCAAATTTATTCAAAACAAAGACTAAATGTAGCACTACACTAATTATACAAAAGGGAAAAACTAGTTAAAATTCAACTCTAGATCAACAAATCAAAGACAAATCACTTCCGTGACCAAATCAAAGACCATGGGATCGCATATGATAACACAAATCGTTAAACAAAAAAAGTTATAAACACATTGACTACAATACCGGTTAGTAAGACGAAGGTGAGTCTCTCGTTAGCATTATTAGTCAGACATTAAATAACTACGCAGGTTAGTATTTATGTCAGGTAACTTCTCGTTATATATATATCAGTCTCATTTACGTTTAGGTGCAGAGAAAGATCCTATCATTACTTGTTACCACAATTTCCCTTAACTGATTATTATTCAATGATTAAGGATAGGCAGGGCCACCACTAATCTAATGTCTATTAACTTGTGTCAATTTCAGACTAAACAGTTAAACAGGAATGAGAAGATATTTCTCGGCGTTGACAGATTTTATTTCTAAAATTATCTACAAAACAGTTTAATGCAACACACATTTATATTTAAGAAAACTAAATGATATTACACATTCTAGAGTTATGAATCACAGATTAACATTTCTAATTGATTTCTCAAATGTCATGAATCATGAACTCCAAACTGTTAAACTTATCTGAACTTCGTCACAGAGAGGCCTCTCTGGCTTCGGGCTCAGATAACAGCACACGGCACGAGGTCCGTGTGGTTGGAACAAAGGCAGTCCGGTTCGGCTTTGTCCAAGAACTTCCACTCAGTCGATGCACCTGGAAGTTGGGGTTTCGTGAAAGTAGAGTCGTTTCCAAACAGATTTTCCACTGGTTTGAAGGCTCCAAGGTTGTGCACAAAATCTTCTTTGTAAGCAGGGTCTCTCACCGTACTTATTTGAAGACAAAGTCTTTGAGGAAAGCAGGGCCCTGTTTGTTCCAAGGGTCAAGTTTCTTAAGACTCAATAGCTATTTAAATGACTGACACTTTCGTATTCAGTCGACTTGTCCAGCTGTAAAACTCCACTGATCAGGTGGGCACAGGCGGGCAGCGCAGTCTGTAAAGTTCTTTATTTAATAAAGTCCTTTAAAAGAATTCTTCGTACGGCTCAATCTCCTTCTCCCAGTTTAACTCTTCTGTTGCCGGCAAAGACTTGGTTGGTTTCTGGTTCCGGTTCTGGCAACAGAGCTACAGGTTGAGCTGTGCCAGCGAGTTACTGGTTCAGGTGAGAGAGAAAGAGAGAAAGACCGTCCGCTGTTCCTTATAGTCTGTCAGATCAATAGGTGATTGGTTCCTGAGTTCTTGAGATTGGATTTCGGTTTCAGCCCCCAGTGTCCTATTGGAGGGGGGCTTGATTTATGACTGATGTCAATCCATGCCATCTTTTGGAAATAGATGGCTTTGGATTTGGATTCAATACAAATCTCATGCTATCCTCTTAAAACTCTTCCAGTTGTAATGACCGCGGGCACAGGAACAGGGGGTCCCAGTTGCGGTGCTGGTGGGATGGTCAAGACAGGCGTGGGTCGGATATCAGTAGGATAAGGCTATCAGTGGTAAGGCAAATATGTGGTTGTGGGCACAGGCAAGGGTCGAGCGATCAGGCAAACATGCAGTCAGAAGATCAAAGTCGTGGTCGGGAAGTCAAAAAAGAGGTCGAGGATCTAAGGCTATACTAAGGCACGGCGACAAAACTTTGCGAAGACTGAGTGTTAGTGAGGGGTTTATATATGGAGCAGAGAACCAGGTTTGGGAGATGCAGGGCGAATGAGAGCAGAGGCTGATCGCATGAGTGCACAGGCGTTTCAGGAATGTTGATTGAATGATCGCGCTGGGAGAAGTGACTGGTAAGGAAGGATGATGGTGATACCTAGTGGGGAAAAGTGGAAGTGCTTGGACTGGGAGAAGAGTGCTGGTCTGTGGCCATGACAAAAGTTGTGTCACTCTGTGGTTAATTATGTGTTTGCCAGCGCTGCTTTAGTCTACCCAGTTAGAAAGCCATCACCGAGTTATGGGTATGAGTAGAAATTTGTATTTGATACAGGCTTGTATTATTTTATAGTAAGTTACTAATCCTCATTTTAACTTGTTTTGTGGGAAAGCAAACACAGTCTTGTAATTCTAATCTCTAACTTTCTTCCCCTTAAGCTTGACCAAACCAGTCTTCTCTAAACTATATATTTAATTTATGTGGGCCTCCAATAACTAAAATAAAACATCCAAACCTGTCTGTCTCAAACTCACGTTTGACCCCAGAGATCTGAAAATCCCCCTAAAATGTTTCTGTACAAGTTAAATGGATAAATCCATTATGAAATCTAAGTTTTAAAATACCTATTTATATTCTCTCTCATTTTTTCCTCACCTATAATAATCGGCTTTAACAATTTGTTAAAGGTGGCCTTTTGAGACAAGGTCACTGGAAGTGAGTCTTTTTGCTAATCCTAACGATCCACTTTGATTGCAATCAAGCAAGAGGGTAGAGGCCTATTAAGGTTGCTGCATTGCCCTTAGCTAATTACATTGCTAGTGCGACACTAGACCTGTCTGACAAATCAATACGAGATTGTCAGGCAATCACAACCATTTGAGATGCTGGTCTTAGGCAACCCTGTGCTGCTTTTAAACTTTGCTTGTTGTGGAAACCTTTTGACCTCTTTAAGCTTTGAGACTTCTCAGTCTTCTCAGGCTGGTAATATCTGTGACGTATTGTGAATGGCACTCTGTGGGATATATAATATTGGGGAAAAAACACCAGCACTACACAAACTCAATACCACTTACTAATACTGCTTTTATTAGTAATACTAAAGGGTAAAAAGAGTCAAGCTTTAACAGTTTCTCTAATTATTATGAATTTCAATTGTAATGTGTGAATATCAATACATATATGAAGTATATTTATATATTCACTAAAGAGTTCTAATATTAACTGCAGTGTGTTTGAGATGCTTGGCATGGTGAATGAATTCAATACAGCTCTCCAAAGACATTCCACACAGATCTGCAGACTAGCAAACCACTCCAGGCTGGTGCTTGATCCCTGTGTAGGCTCAAGAGTTAAATTAGTGTTGATGCTGAACCTTTTTGTATATATGTATGTATATATAATATAACAGGATACATTTTAAAACATATGAATGAATATTTAAGCACGCAATATACAATATGTCAGGCACATACAATGCAAGGTCAATATTGTCTGAACTATATATATATTTATACATCTCTACTTTCTAAATATATTTTGAAAATTGCCAATTTTGCAATATACTTCTTTATTTTTATTTTCCATATGTGTACCTAAAAAAAGCAAAAAACAACAACAATGCACTCCTGAATTCAAACAGCTTTCAGAAGCAGGGACAGTAAGTGGAGTAAATAAAGGGACTGAAGGGAAATAACAATAGGAAAACAAGGATGTACGCAGAAAAAAAGAAAAAGTTGGAAAAGGCTCAAGCAAGAGAGAAACAAGCTTGCTGATGAGCACAGGTGAGCCAAAACTACTGCAAAGCAAGGAAGCAGGGATTTACGCTGGGTCGGAGTTCAGGGCTCCATTAAACAAATCCCTTGTGTCCAATGCAAACCCCCTCGCAACACCGTTAACAAACACCCTGTTCACTGTTGCGGTTTAAAACTGATTGTGGGGTGCCACTTTCAATCAAGCAATCGATGAGGAAGGGGAAAAAATAAGATGGTGGGTGTCAGCTCGGTAATTCTGTTTACCCAGGAATGTACGCGTGGCATGCTGGGATGATTACGGGGTTATGATTGTTGTTATCTACTGACTCATTGTGCTCAACCTGCTGTCAGTTTCAATTACTGCCATCAGTGCTTCCCAATCCTCACAGAAGCTGCAGAGCCTTTCTGACTGTCTAATTTCAGCCAAAAGAAAATCTATAGACATTTGTGTTTTGTTTTAGTTTTTCGTTTTTTTTTCTCAAAAGAAGAGCACAGTAGACGGATTGTCGTAATGAGTATTGGATATAAAAATAAAATAAAAAAATGTCAGTGACTATTAAGTGTGAAATTGCCTGAATCTCTACAGACGCATCATTAACAAGGTATGGTAAATTTAATTTAAAGAGTGAGTAACTGTTTCATGGCATTCAAAATCCTACTTATAAAGTGTGTATTCCAAAACATACTGTACCTCTACCCCTCAAAATATTTCAAAATCTGCATCAAAGTAAAAGCTAGTAGTGGCATTTTTTCTTTTTTTTTTCTTTTTTCGGTCAGCTGTAGTTAGAATTAGGATTTAACAGTTTAAATGTAGTAGTTGCAGTTTTGGGTTGTGCTTCCGGAAAACCCTATTTTTTCAAATTAAAAGGATGTACACTTTCTTTAAATCAGCTGTTCTAATATTGTGTCAAATCCGTTTCCAACATGAGCGGACCTGTGTAGCCAACTATTGATTCTGTATTCAGGAGTCAGAGAATGTTAAGTTAAGAGTCATGTAAATTCTCACTTGTCTGTTGAGAATTTTCTAAATTAATAAAAATCTATACCCAACTTCCCTGAGTTTTTCACAAGGCGAATTCTCCTTTCTCTTTTTATGAATACTTTATACTGTATTCTAAACGGATGTTATACTGAACATGGATAACCTCTTGACATCTTAATTGTACATATCAGGTGAATGTTGTGTGTAACTCTATATGAGCTTTTGTCTGAAGTCTGCAAGTAAGGTTTTCTAAAGAGAAACAGGAAATCATATCTCAATGGTAGCAAATCTGTGTTCAACATCTGAGATATTCAACACGACCTATGTATAAATCCAGCTCTCTGGCTGTTTTCTCTGCCCCTGACACTCACCGTCCCATTAATCTAGATAAGAGCAGACCATTATTTAAGGACTTTAGGCCTGAGGACTTGACTTATTTGTTATTATTTTTGTCATTTAGCTGATGTTCTTATCCAGGGCAACTTTCATTTGTACCCATTTCTACAGCTGGGTATTTTACTGGAGCAATCTAAGTGAAGTACCTTGCTCAAGGGTATAACAGCACTGCCCCACCCAGGATTTGAACCCACAACCTTCCAGTCATGAATCCAGAGCCCCAACCACTACTCCACAGTGCTGCCTCTATTTGTTTTTTATAAAAGTTCCAGATTTTCCTCTACCTTGTACTGATGAAACGTGAGAATTCTGGTTCTTCGATTTAAAAGTGGAGAATGAAACATGGGTCAGAAAACGTTAACTGTGGATAAAGCAATAAGAAAAAATATATAGCATTGTTTAGTTCCATTTAACAAGGAGCTCAGCCCAGATTTACTACCCACATGGTAACACTTTATTTGAACAACCCTCTATGTAGCCTACACAAAGGCTACATAGCACAGCCATACTACATTCATAACCAGCCATAACCATTTTTCCAACTGACATAACAGGTACATAATTATTCATACCACTGATGATAGCATTCACTATGAAATGTGTGACAGCAATGTTATAACTCTTTGCAGCACCTTATACCACTGTTATAATACATGTTAATATCCTGGTTTATTGAATATACATAATGTACAGTACATATTGAAATGGGTAGCTTACTTCGATGTAAGCAGCATAAGAAAAAAGCAGCAAGTAAAAGTTGGTCATTCATTTGAGCTACAAAGTTATATATGTATTATAAAATAAGAAAAGAGTGACATGATCAAAGAGTAAGATTCAGATGTACATCAGTACATCAACCATTTAGGTCCACAATGAACAGAACACAATATTAATAATGATGACAACAATATGTACCAAGCTGTGCATACATTTTCTTCAATTGAAATCCACATTTTTCTTGGTGTCCTATGGCAAGATGTCCCATGTTTCATAGCAGAGTGTTATAACATTATGTTGTATATGTATTTATACCTGCATTATGACGCTTTACCCCCAAAATCAGGAGGAATCATTCTATGACATGTGGCATGTATGGTTATGAACGTATTGTGGATGTGTTATGTAGAGTTTATGTAGGCTACATAGAGGGGTGTTCAAATAAAGCGTTACCTGCGACTTCATATTACTATTGAATTCACATGGAGGTAAAAAAAAATCAATGCATTTCCCTTTTTTTCCTTCTGCAGTAGATCATCAGTAGCAGATGCTTGTATTTAATTGTATGGGTACCTTTTACTTTATAATTAAAATGAATTCACTCACTTTTTTTTCCTCCGCTGTAAGATTTGTTGTGACCGTTTTCTCTTTTTTTCTTTTTTTCCCTTTTCTTGTTTCCTGAATAGGGACAATTAAGCTGACAGTGGTGGTAATTAGCAGTAAATGAAGTTTGCGAGGTCTGCAATGGGGAAAAAAAAAGCCATTTGGAGTTCCCGACAAGCCGCATTGGAAGAGAGAGGCTGGGTGGAGAGTGAAAGGGAAGAATGACTTTCTCTGACCTTCACATTGTGCACTCATTACAGAAATGGAGGCATTACGAGCTTTTTAATGACTTAACAATAAAAGTTGGCCATTATGGAAATTAGGGGACTTAAATAAAACTGACAAGATCCAAGCCCATTACCTGAATTACACTGAAATGTATTATGTAGTCAACCCCCTCCCTCTCCCCAGTACCCCCCCCCCCCCCATAATGTTGTTACAGAGTGTTTTGCTCTGCCTAGTGACAGCACTTTTGTTATATTCACAAGCATTTTTACAGGAAGGTGTAAAATGAACCAACTAAAGGGAGAAATACCTCCCATTAAACACACCACTAACCCCTTCTTACTTTACATCCTGGTCAAATCCATCTCAAGAACCTTGGATCACGATTCCAGGCATGCTTTAAAAACCACAAAGCTTTACACTCCCCTACAAAAGCGAATATCCAACTGAATGCTCAAGATGTATTATGCAAATTGTCCAGGCGTTTTAAAGGGAAACATGCACGCTAACCAAAAGTGATGGTTTTATGCATCTTTATGTGTTATAGTGTATAAGTAAGATACATAACACTCTTCCAGATTTAATCTATCCAGCAACATGTTTAAATAGGCGATTCCTTTGTTTTTCTGCTTTCCAGGATATTATGATATGACACATCCGGACTAACAGAGTTTACCCACTGAAATTTGACATCCGCCATTATTTGGTAAGTTTTACATTTTTAAAAGTTGCTTACATGATAGATGAGATATGGAAAAGTGGAATGTATCTTACTTATACACTATAACATAAAGATGCATAAAACCCTGATTTTAGAAATACCTTTAAGTTATACAGCGAAAAAGGTAATCATTAGTATTTTAATTTACAAAACAAGTAATTCATTAGCTTACATGTTGGAGGGAAGGATCACCCATTGAATAAAGACTTTACTTGATCCACCCATTGAATAAAGACTTTACTTGATCATAACCTCTTCTCGCACTTTGAAATAGATTACTATGCATCTATTTGCTGGGGTGAATGAAAATAAAACAAATGTGCCTTTGTTTCTTCCTTCTTCAATAATGTGAATCACGTTCTGGGTGGCTAAGGAAGAACATTCAAAGCATTTGCTCAGGTCAAATGTTGAGAATCCCCGGGATTATTCATTGGCACACTTTCCCGTTTGAAGTACTGGAATCCTGTTGTACGTTCATGCATCAGGATCATGACCGATATTCTGTTTACTGTATAGAAGACCAATACCCAGTGAGTGCAATGGCTGTTACATGTCTGCAGCAGGCAACAGCAGTGACAACAGGGCAGGAATAGCAGGCATTTGGCTAATAATCAGGCATTAGGGGAAGTCACGCTCCTGGGATACGTCCCTGACTCAGATGCGCTGCTGCACAACAGAGGAACTGGCCCAAATTATTGAAATACAAGAGGGGGAATCCCTGCTGTAGCTCATCTTGCTCAGGAGTTGTTTATTTTACACATTTTGTGATTCAGGCACTAAAGTGTGGGAAAACAGTCCAGTAAAGGGGTAAGATGAAGTGATTAAAACTTTTAAAACAATGGAACCATATGGCCTAATTTAAACGCTTGACTGGAGTGTTTTTTATGGAAATAGTGCATCAAATGGATGATACATGTGGCCAATAAGGCTCTTTGGGGTATTTCACATTCTTGACTGGATGTTTTAATGTAATTATGATTTGGAATATGATGGGTTGTTATGTCTATAGTGATTTATAGTGAATTGTTTTCAAATTAAATTGAATTGTTGAATTAATGGTTGTAAACATTACTTTAATTATGCCAGTATGCAATTGATACATACAAGTTCAGTGGCCAGAATAGCATTGTTTATGTGGCCAATACTGTTAAATGAAAACAAAACCCTCTCTTCAAATAATATCTTATTTTATTCTACGTTACAATGATTTCCATTTATAATACATAGATTTACAATTGGTTTCCACTTCCTTTGTCGGGCAACACTTTTCATACACACATATATATATATATATATATATATATATATATATATACATTTGGGTCCTTCTTAATGGCTTGAATATATCAAACCTATGGCACCATGTTAAAGAAAAAAGATAGATTCCCACTTATTCTTCATGCTATTTTCCTAGGAGGGATCTACACTGATTCATTATCTTCTCTCAGGCTATTCGTCTTGTGTAGGACTGATACAGCCTCATTGCGAAAAACAAAACAGCACAAACACAAACATTCAATCTGCCTTTGGACTTCAAGACGTCAAGGTAAAGAAAAGCAATACGGTACACATGAGCATGCAGGAGCTGCCATAATTCATAATTAGCTCAGCATTTTATTTCTTATTTTTTTGTCAGAGGAGGTAGATGTATGTGGTCAAATGCACATGGCTAATGCATTTGAAAAAACATACTTTTTCTGTAGTAAAGAGTGAACCTGAGGGAGAAACTCAGTGAGACCTGAATGCACCTTAAAATTTCGAACGGTACTTGGTAAGTGTGTGTGTGTGTGTGAATGTGTGTATGTATATATGTGTGTGGACAGATAGATATGCAGATAGACAGATAGATAGATATGGAAACTTAAGTTCTCTCCGGCAAGGTGTTGACTCCAGGTCTGAACTACGTAGTTGTAGTTAAGGTAGAAAAAATCTAATCGTCACAGGCAGTTAGAAAAATCAATTAACGAAGCAGTGATGCATTCGCAGGCACAGCAAGGTGCTCTTCAGCCTCCCTCTTTGACGCCGGCGGAGGAATAATGCTGTAACTTAACTCCAGCCGTGCGACAGAGGCAGCCGAGTGACAGTGTTAAGATGAAAAGTCCTATTTATGTCCCTATTAGGGGCCAAGTTCTAACGCTTTTTAAAAGAGAGCCATAATGCACTTAAAATTTAATTAGCTCTAACGTACCAGGAGGTAGGGTCAGCTGGGTTCCCCCTGTTCTGGTCCTGGCAGTCAAATCTGAGCTGACGTGCCTATAGCTCCCCAGAAGTGTCTGTTGTTTGTTTGCCACCATACCCCCCGCTGACAATAGCCATTATCAGTAATGTTTCATTAGATGCACTGCATTAGGCATGTGATATGATTTAGCAATGGTGTTTGTGGGGGAACCGTGAGCGACGCAAAGGAAACGGCCATTGGGGCTGTGTTTGTCACAGTGAAGCCTGAGGGCAGGGGATGACAAGATATACACGCTAAAGTGTGCTGCATTGAAACCACTCGCCACGGGACTCTTGGACTCTGATGGTATTTAAAGAGTTTCCCAGCAAAATATTTGAATGTTGTCATTACAATATCCAAGTCTATAATATTAAGTCAATAATAATAACGATGCTAATAATTTCTTGACAGATGCCCTTACCCAGCATGACTTTGTTGTCACAAAATATACACATTTCATATAAGCAGGAGAATACAATGTGCCACATCAGTTCAAATTGAAGTTAATGAACTTAGAGGAAGTGTCAAATACAGTGTGTGACACCGTGGGGGGTCATTTATATGCAGGGTATAGGAAAACAGGCGTACACAAAGGGCAGGCTATGCTGAAAAGATGTGCATTTATTATATGTAGTGCTTTGTGATGCAAATAAAACAAAAGCGAATCCCTTTTTGAGCCTACCTATACATCAGTGGTTCTCAACCCTGATCCTGGAGGACCCCATAACCTGCTGGTTTCTGTTCCAACAGAGCTCTCAATTACTTCTTTGAACCATTAATACATTCCTAAATCAGAGCCTTTTCATTATTTTAAACAGTTGGGGTCTACAACTTATCTTATTAAGGAAGCAACTTTTGATCAGTTACACAATTTAAAAAGTCAAATGTAAGCAAATTACTTCAATTAAGGGTTCAATTACGTAATTGATAGTCACGATTGGAACAACAACCAGCAGGGTAGGGGGTCCTCCAGCACCAGGGCTGAGAATCACTGCTCTACATAAATATGGGTCTCTCTCTAAACACATCCTAACAAAGTGCCCAACACAAGTCCAGTTAATGCCCAACCCTGTGCAAAGCGAGGGAGAGAGAGTGAAGTTAAAAGTGAATAGTATAGAGTGGGTGGGACTAGAAAGGTTAATGTTGAACTCCCTCAGCAGAACAACTGAAAGGAAGGGAGATGTTTGAGTTAATCATGAAAGCAAGTGAGAGGTCCATAGGGAGAATACAGTACAATTAACAGAAGTTGACAACGAGCGATTGGAGGAACCGCATAACATTCAAATGTGTTAACAGAAAGCACAAATAACAGGCTGTCCTTTTTACGAGACTCCCCTGCACTGAGAGACCACACAACCCTATAGCATTCAACAAACATAACTTCCTCCGAGCATTTTGAAACCAGGTTAAGATACAAGTAAACCTAATCAAACTGTCAGTCAGGTCTGTTTCCCTGAGCTCCCAAGTCTGTGCCGCTTTAGAAAGAGGAGTACAGCACCTGATTGAATTAAATAAATAAAAAAAGGCTAACCAGCAGGCAAATTTAATATTATGTATGGCTTTTAGAAGAGCCCTACACACGGTCTTCCTTTTTACATTGGCGTAGAAATTGATTGCAAATCAGGGTTCCGTGCAATCAGCACAGGCTTTATCAGTCTGACTGCAGGACTCCTCTATTTAAATCTGCTGTTTGTAGGTTTATGTTCCGTAGACCTATGTTGGCAATATTTAAATTATTTTTCCCGCAGGTGGCTGCTTTTCATTGAAGTTCTTCGCAACACACTTTCACAGGGTGTCTGAGGGGGTTGCTGTCTTTGACCTGTTATTTTTTTCCTTCCCTTTTCTTTTTTTCTGCTGCGAGAAAACAACTTCTTTGGAAGTGGTCTTGAAAGGGCCATCACTCTGCGTGTGAACTCGATGCGCTGACGCTCTCATCACATCAGCCCAGCAGAGCACACAGAAACAGCGCGTTTGCTCATTCGCATTCCCCATTGACAACCCGCCCCCCACCACCCCCTGTCCCATTCTGTAGCTTGGGGGGGAGATGAACCACTTTCCTATTCCAAAAGAAATCCAATAGGTACAGAATGATTTTAGTGCATAGCTTAATCTGCAATGCATATACATACATCCCTCTCTCACCACATATGTATATATTAATGTTTCAGACAGGTTTTTCCACAATATCTAACAGCTTAATGTAGTTATCAGCTGTCAGAAATTCACACTACAGTTCATGCACATCAATTCAGATATTGTTTCATGTTCAAGAATAAATCAAACTAAACCATTGAGCCACAGAGAATTGAAAAAGTTGTCTATTTGTAAAACATTCAATATTCTCTTTGGGATTAGTTTCAAAGGAAAAGATGTAGATGTTGCAAAACTTTCCTAGACTTCCTACTTAAAGACTCCCTTGCAGTCCTCTCATTGTAAATAGTTGGCACTCAGCACTTTTGCAGTTTGGGCTGTGCTGGCCATTGGAAATTACTCGGACACATACTTTTCAATTGTTGGTTTAGTGCAAGATGTGCTACACTTAGTTGTTCTTGCTTGCTATGGAAAACAATAACATTATACAAACATAAACAAGCAAATGCACATTATTACCATATATAATACTGCCTATTTTATTAAAAATCTATAAAAAGATTAATGTGCAGAATCCTACTGAAAATAACATTGTAAAACAGCAGATTGTAAATTGATAATATCTCTGTTCACCATTCAGCAGCTCTGGTTGCAATCTACAGTATCATAATTACCCAGGACACCATTGTGACTGGAGAAAAAGCCTGATTTGAGCACTGTTAGATAATGAATAAATACATGGATCCTTCAAAGGAAGTTATTACGCTTGGCAGCAGGGGGGCAAACCATAAATAACATTCACTTATAATCCCTATCGCTAAATAATACTCTATGTATTTGTATTAAATATTTAGTTTCTCTAAGTGCTGTCGTTTATCGGTTCCTTTTCTGCACAGGTTACACACATGTCTGGAACTTCTGAGTGATCCAGTCTGACAACGGGATGATTCATCTGGCGTTTAAATGAAAGCATTAAAAGGGAATCTTTTTGCAATTTACAGTCTCGGGCTTACAGTAACTTTGTGGGGTTTACGAGTCTCTCATTGCAGTGACAGCAGTACCTGACAACGGTATGGCAGCTTTACATCACATTCACTGAACTGGGAATTCAGGCTCCAATGCATTTCCTGACCTCCTGCTCAGCTATTGATTACACAAATGACAACCCTCTCATTTTGATTGCTTTTATTGTGTTCTTTTTTATTTGCTTGTAAATTGCCCAGAGATATTTGGAAAGAAAAAGACAGACAAAAGAGGAGCATAAATCCCAACAGCAGTATATTGTTATGACTTACGGTATTTCAGAAAGAACGCATGCACAATTAAGTGAATGAAACATGAATGATTTATGAGATGCCGCCAAAATATTTATAGCAGGTACATTGCCAGACTTTTTTTTTCTATCCACCAGAAGACTGTGCTGTGTCTTCTTGCAACGGAAAAGGCCAATGAGATCATTAAACGGATACATACGTACTGTCACATTTGTGGCGACCATTTTACGTAAGGATTTCTTTGTTTGAAGGATGCTCCCCTTTAAAAAGGTTAAAAGTTGTATGTTAAATAAGAGTGAGTTTCCCAGTCACACTGTACAGGGAATCATTGCTTGTTGTTTGTGAAAAATACATCTAACCAGAATATTGAGGCAATTTGGCAAAGAAAACAGGGTGGTATAACTTGTAGGAAACATGTACTTTAAAAAGTAAAACACTAGCTATGTTTCCATCCCATTTTGTGAGAAAATTCTTAAGTTCACATGAAGAAAATATATGCCAAACCAAGCCAAGGTGTGTGTCCATCCAACTGACAAAAAACTTTTTTTTTACATAATTTCCTGAAAACATACTTAGTCGCATATCACATGACTGCAAACTTATTCTTCAAGGCATTTGCAATCGGTAAAACACATTTCTACTGGCATTTGTCGCATAACAGACTATATCAATGTAAAAAACTTTTGGATGATGTTTTCCGAAATTCAATCGACATTTGTGGTTTCCATCAATCCTGTTTTTTTTATTCGACAGCACTTTTATCGCAAACAAAAGGCTTGATGGAAACCTGACTACCGCTTTAAAGCAATGTATATAATATATTCCTTAGGTACCAAGTGTCAGTTGTGCAGTCAGACTCCGGTTGGATTTGAACCCTGGTCTCAGTAATGCATCAGAGCGCCTGATCTGCCCAGTCCAAACAGAAAGAAAAACCCACTTGCCCCTAACATGGGGGTTTGAACGCTCTACCGTAGCCATCACATCTTGAGGCCTGTTATACAAGCAAGTCAAATGATTGCAGTCTAGCCGACAAAGTAGAAAAGTATTTACAGAGGAACTATAAGTAAAGTGAGGTTGTTACAGTGGCCATGGTATATGTGAGATAATAAAGAAACTAGGCATACTCAAAATGGCATAAAATAGTGAATGACCAAGGTGAATACCTGTTGATTATAGAGCAGCGGTGCTGAGCGATTTACTGTGCAGTGAATGCAAGGGTGAATGCAAAATCAGGTGTCCAGCCTGTCAAATTCACTTGCCAGATTCAGTGTGTTTTCCGCATACTGACAAAGAGAAACAAGGCCAGGGTCTGCTGTGATATTTAGATGAGTTTTCTGTAAAGAATGATTGGAACTAGCTTGGGGACCTACCGAGTACACGGCTGTATAATGTAGTTGATCAGTAAAACTGACGGGTGGTATCCAGCGAGAGCCAGGAAAGACTGCTGTAAAGGTCATGGGATAAAATGAACCCACATGTTTTATTATACCATGAATCAACTTAGTGAAGCTGCCCTTTAGAAGCTGTCATCTACACAAAATCAGGAATGTTCATATTGAGGCGTGTTTGCCTTTAATTTAGAAGATTTATAATAATAATAATAATAATAATAATAATAATAATAATAATAATAATAATAATACATTTAAATTTTTGAGTATCACTTTAATTTATCTTTATCTGGACAGAATACAATTTCTCGTGAAAATGATGACAGCTCATTTATTTTATCCCCAATTTAACGGCACCATCAAGTTTTAGGACATCATCTCGCATCATGAAAAATAAAAACGCAGCCACGTAATGTAAAGGGAGGGGTTGGACAAACACGTATACATATGTTGACAAATAACGTTTTTTTTCTGTTAAATGAGCAATTACTTTTTGTCTTTAAAGGATACAGTCTTGGATTTCCATCCTATATTCTTCAAAATATGTAAAGGAATAATCAATACAGTAATTTAAACAGATCACAAGGTTACATAAACACAGCACATTTAATTGCCGTAAAGATGCGTTTCTATTAATTAAAAAAGCAATGCATAGTATCAAAGATTCCTACAGCAGGATTTAAACCTGTGTCTCCCACACTGCAATGCAGTGACCCAGACGCATCACTAAGACCCGTTCCTTATTTAAGTGAAAACTGATTGGATCAGCGGGTGATGCGTGATTTTGTGACATAAAAACAAACAAACAAACAAAGAAACAAAAAAAACAGCAGTGAGGCGTGAGGAGGAGACATGATGCCTGATTCTTGATGCCTGATGCGTGAGGAGGAGATGTGATGATTGACTGAGGGAGGGCTGAGTAACGATCCTGATACCGGAGACTTGAGTGGGTGATGCTTGATATTTGACTTGAGGATGACTGATGTATGAGGATGTCACCGTAGATCGGTTAGGGTTTTAGTTAACCTGGGTTAGCTATGCATTGTAGAGTTTCCGTGAGATATCCCAGAGGTTGATGTTAAAAGAACAAGAGGTTGATCTTTGCCATTGTGTAATTTCTGTTGTACCCTTTTAAGATAGGAGTATATACTTATATGTAGACTAAGAAAGGTAATTTAAATGGTACCCTTGACAGCCTTGAAACCTACTCAAACCTATGCAAATATGGCAATTAAACAGTTTTGTGTCAACAATGCTAAAATAATGGGATTTTTTTTTTTTCCCAGTGGAAGATCAAGCTAAATCAGTGCCTGTTCATGATGTATGCATGTTAATTAAGATTTATATAAACACAGAGAAATTAATCAGGGCAATTTAACAGACACTTCCCTTGCAATATCAATATCTCAATAACAATCAGTCCTATATTCATCAATCAATTATGCTTTCAAGAGCAAAGACAGCTGGGATAAATTCAAGTCTTAAATGTAAGGGATACTATGGATCAAATCAGTATTAGGAAGATGAGCTCATATGGAAAGCAACACACAGGCAGAAGATTCACAAACAGAGGCTGATGCATTCAAAAAAATCTCCGGGAGGAAGGAGTGAGATAATGTACATCCAATGCGGTGTCTTTCCATGTGGCCTACTTAACAATTATTTATTCTGTTCAGATAAAATTATACAATTGAAATTGCCCTAATTTGGGGATTTAAAACCTGTAGACATCAAAGTTTTTTTTTTTTTTTCTGATGCAGTCACCTCAGTGTTATTAATCTGCCCAGGGTAACAGGAAAAAGAGAGCTGAGATATTAGCGCTAATTCGGGGGCTGCACAGGACCCATGTTGAGACGCTGTCCACAAGTTAGATCTCCAGCAGACAACTTGAGACCCTAATCCTCACTTATCTCTTCAAAATAGCTAAGCTTATCTTTGGGGAACTTCGCATACTAAATTAAAGAATTTCACTGTGCCATTTGAAATTCAGCACACTTTCCTTTTCATCCAACACTCCTACAGTATGTCATTATTACTTCACTTTGGTCATTCAGTCTGTTAATTCTCATTCTTATCTGTCCCAAAATATTTGCATTCTATACCTACAAATATGTTGGTTGTTCATGTCCTCATGTGTTGGTAGGAGTGTATAAGCAAGGCTTTTGGTTTTGGGGTTCAATTCTATCATATGAGGAACATTTATCCCTCACAGCTGTCAAGAGTATAGAAGCGTCTGTGTATTGGTCGTTTCAAAACATCCTGGATATCGAAATTAGATCGGGGGAATAGACACGCAGCCGGACCTAACTGTAAATTAACGATGACACACAAACCATAGCTTTAGAATCGATGACAGTTGTCCTTTAATGCAGTGACTAGGACAAGCTTTCTGAATCTCAGTATTTCAAGTATTCCACTGAAGTGAAGACTATCCCCAGAGGCAAGGAGTCAGTTTGCTATAAGCTACAACATGAGGGGAGGTATGCTGGTTTCATCATGGCATCGCATGCACACTAGTATGTTTAACATTAGGTAGATGGATTCATTTATAATAAGACACTCTAAATCTGAAGCTAGAAGAGAGCAGACTGCTTTTAAAGAGAATGCAATTCCAGAATATTTGAACTGGAGTGTCCATTGTAAAACCATCACATCAAATAATACACTAAAATCTGCTAGTCAGGGCCAGTACATCTGCCAACAAAAGGCACCTTGTCACAAAACATGGAATGTAACACAATATAATTAAAGGAGAACAATGCTAAAATAATGTCATGGTCTACACAGAATACAGGCCAAAGTCTCAGACAACACAGCCCTAGTGAAATAGGAGAGAGCAGCTTCAATACTTACACTAGGAAGCAAACTGTGGGAATGGCAGTCAACTCTTCCCTTTGCATTTTCCAAGGAAGCCATTGTTCATTTTATTTACCGATCACAACGGAGATTTATGTTGAAGATCAATTCATACATTTTACTTTCACAATCTAAAAATGTTCATCTTAACTAACCCCCCAAAAGTCAATTCTTCATAAGGCTCGGGGAAAGAAACATTTAGGTCCAAACAGGAAACACAACCATCACAGAAGGAGGTGTTTTAGTGTTTTAGAGGAAGGCCAAATAGCGTAAGCTTGGGTCACCAAGTCCTCCTTCAGCACATCTCAATAAGTGAGATTAGAATGGAAACACATGTAGAAAACTTGTGAAAATCCATGATGGACCAATTCTAGATGATAAGCATTTTTCTAACTTACTTGTCTGCTTAAGGTAGCAATGTTGAGTAGGAGCTAAAGTTCAATAGGAATATCCATATACTATAAAGATGTAAATCTGTTATCCGCTTGTAGCTTTGAGGATAAAGGAAAATAAGAAAGGGATTAGACAGCCCTCCTCAGATCAATGGCGAGGGTCAACCAAGAGTCTTGTTTCAATTTCATCGATAGCAGCACATCAAACAAATAGGCCAACGTGAACATTTAACGGCACTTAAGGTCAACCCCTTAAGGATAAGCACAGAAATGGGTTAGGAGTTACTTTAAAATAAGCCAAACTGCAAGATGAAAAACATTTTAAGTCTTTCCTTTCGACGGAAAAGCTCTGTGTATTGCTGAAGTATAAATAACATTGGGATTTGTTTCAATTCACGTGTAATTTACTTTGCTCTTCACCGTTGGGGAGAAATGATGCGAGGTCAGCCTACCTTGAGGTCACTTTGGGAGTGAAAGCGATTTGTTGTTCTCCTGTCTGATAATTGCAGGATAGCGAGCAGTACGCAGCCTGGGAGGAGTTCGAAATGTGAAAAGCCATCATTATGTGTCAAGAACTTGCAGTCCTCATTACCCATGCTTAATTGATCTGTGTGGAGATGGTAAGTGTTTGGACCTGCAATTTGAACAATTTAGACAAATGCCATTGTAATTTGTATATGTTTGTGTGATTATGTTTACCGCTCTGACTGCAAATTTCCTGATCGATATCCTTCATTATTACGGAGGAAGAAGGGGAAAGAGAATGAAAATATCGATCGTCCAGAAAATTGGAAGCAAAAAGAAATGTTAAAAAAGAGGTACACAGTATTCACTGTGTTTGTCAATAATTATCTGATTGGAATGGGTGAAAAGATTGCCTCAGACTGTGATAGTTACGGAGACTTTTGTTATTGAAATAGCTTGTTTCCAAACATTTCAATAAGAACTAATTACATTATCGAAGAAGTGTACTAAACTTTGTGTGTACTTAAGTTGCACTTATTAAACTATACGCAGAACTATATTAATAACATAGCGTAACAATATAGCAACCACCCTCAGCTAATGATGACATGCAATGTAATTAACACAAGGTTAATTGCTCTCATGCACAAACAAATTAACTTAATAATTCAACAGTAATAGCTCATTTTAATTATAAAGGTATATTTGTAAGCTGGAGTTTGTAGATCTGTAGATCACAGTGTGATCACATTTGATATGCCTCTCCTGACCACAGGGTGACCACAGGACTGGACACCATTCCTTGCATTGTCTTGGTTACATATTTTCTGAATTACAGTAAGAAAAAATCCTTTCAACCCCACCCATGAAGGTGATGAGTCAGAGATGTGCCACTCACAATGGTGCAACAGTGTTTCTTCATCATTCATCCCTACTGACACTTCAGCAGGGGGAGAAAATGTCGAACTTAAGGTAAATATAGACCTTTTCTTGTCTGAATATCAACAATAGACTGTAGTGCTGCCAGCTCTGTCTCCAGTTGTCCTTAATAGTGTAATTATCATTGTTAATGTTTGCCCCCTTTCTTAATTAGACCAAGGATATCTGATGATTGTAAAGCAAGCCTTGAATGAATTTACTAGTTAAACATTTCTTATGGAGACAAAAAAAGCTTTATTATACTCTCGCTGGACACCTAAGGAAGGTGTTGTCAGGGATTTATAAAATTGTAAATCCTCTGCCTGGAGGATTGTTGAGTAAATACATAAATACTAAAAACAAACAACTGAAAAACAATCGGAAGGATTACTAATTTGTTTGCATTGGAAATGTTGCCATAATAGGTTAGACAGAGCATTGTACTTGTTAAGGCAAAGTACCTAACAGTCACTATTCTGCTTCTTCCCTTTTTTCTTTCCCCCATTGAGAGTGAAAAGTTCACTGAAGTCAATCTCGCCTTTAATCGATTTTTTTTTTTTCTGCAACCATGTCATAGGTGAAAAGTGGCGGTATGAAAACACACTGAGAGCAGACCACCAATAATCTACTTATTAGTGGGATGCAATTATATACTTTTTTCACTAACAGTCAATGATTTGGGATCAAATGTAATCTAAGTGCTAATGGGAACTGGCAAAACAGAATCAATGTTTTGCATGAAAGTCAAAAAGTCAGACACTAAAAGCTATTGCATTCGATAAAGTTTTCTCCTGTTCTCAGTGCATTGTAGTCACGCATACCTTGGCTGTTTTTTTTATTTATTTTTGACATGTAATACCCCCTAAAATCACATTACTGTAAAGGTTCCCCATGCTGCAATAGCTACTGTTTTCAAAATCTAGAGCTGATAAGCAAAAGCTGAGGGTTTATTCCATGACAAGATATACTGACTAAACCTTACCCATAATCACAGCAGAGCAAGGCCAACTAACAAGGTGACAAAAATAGCACTGTATTATTTTTCATACTCATTCTTACCTTGCTATAAGGACTATACCTGCCTAAACAGGAGCAAATTCCCCCTCCAGCTTCCAACAATACACAGTAGAAAAAAATACATAAAAATCCCTCACTATAGATCTCAAATGATGTTTTTCTGCAATAAAAATACATACATATTGTACATAAAGGTATACATACATAAGAAAGGAAAAGGAACACTTTTCTCATTTCTTTAAAGTAAGAGGTAGGGGTCAATGCAACATTAATTTGTAAATGTGGTGACATTTGTCACTTGGCGGAGACTGGATGCAGTTTGTGAGGCTTGTAATTAACAAGAGACCAGGGCTCTGAGTTTGTGAATCATTCAACTAAAAGATCAATGCATGATGGTTGGCTTGCTGTAGATGTTCAGAAGATCCATTTCCTGTTACTGCAGAAGCAACTAAAATTTAATTAGTGGGTGTTATATAACCTTATCAATTTTTGGGCGAAAAGTTTTGAAATAGTGTTTATGTTTGCAATTATGACATTCATCATTGAAATCAGAATAACAAAGAATGGCAAATGTAACAAAGTGAGAGAGTGAAAAAAAATGCAGTGCAAGTATGTTCATTAGGAAAACAATCAGTTCAAAATGATTAAGATGGGAATGTAATGAATAATTTATATCATTATTACCATTATTAATAATAACAACAACCACCTGTATGACAATAATGCTCAATGTTATAATACATCTTTCATAATATTTATCTAGGCAGTTAATTGTAAGTGTGTGACCTAGAATTCATTCAGTGCACACATTTGGAAAGGTTTTTTCCATTGTTCAATTTTTAATAGTAGGATATATGTGCTGTTAAATAAGTAAAGAACTCGCATACATAACATGAGTGCTAATGACAGTGGCAGACATTTGTTATTAGTATTGAGTAAATCACACAGTCAATGGAGAGCAGTTATCAGGGCCTACAATCCAGTAGCTGAGAGGGTCAATTGAAGAGCACGGTAGGCCTAGCTTCTATTTGGAGGCTTTTTCAGAAATATCAAAAGGGTGATGTGGGTGATGTGATTTACACTCTTTCCACTCGTGAACTGAAAGGATGTGATTGCCCTTGAAAGTCAAAAGTGCCACAGTGCCATCTGTGGCTCCTGCTTTCAACGTGATACACACTCGCTGACTGGTACGCTCAGCACTGGTTCACACCGCATTGCTTTTTGATCAAAGGGACTTCCAGATCATTCCAACTAATCCCAGGACACATGCTTACTTAACCTATTAGAGGAAGTGTTTACCCTGCAGTGTCCCCGAAAACATCTGTGTCAAGAACAGTGATAACAGAGACTGTCACAAAATGTAAAAATAAGCATTCTGGTTATTTAAATAATTATATGTATAAGTCATTAAGTCTTCAATAATTGTCTTGATGTTTTCAAAATACAGTTTAATTAAACAAATTTAAAAAACAGTGGCATTGTTGGATTTATTGGTTGAAGTTCCATGCAATCTTTGTCAACCTCAAATCCTAAACCTAAACTTATTTAAGCAATCAAACAAGACCAGAGTCACAGTCTGCCATTTTTAAAAATTACAATAATAAGAATAATATTATGAAGAAACCGGATGTGGATTTGTGTATAACTAAATACACTTACCTGTCTGGGAAGATAGGATTGCTGGTTAAAAACTGCTTACAAAGTTGTAAATGATGAATGTTGTTCGTGGAGTGTATACCTGCAGGTTGGTGAGTTACAGAGCACAACGTATTCTGGGTATTTATGGGGCTGACCCTCCGATAGGCCAGAGGGCTGGGCTTATACTTTAAAGCACCCTGGCAGGGTTGCAAATAAAAACAGGAAGTTGAATTAGAGGACATGCCTACGCTATGTGCATGTATATGAATTGTTTGGCATCAAAAGAAGGGATCTTATACAGTATACACATTTCAGCCTTTGCTCAGAGACTTTTATTTCTTCAACATGGTATCAGTGCTTGTAAATGAACTGCACCTTTGCTTTGCACAACAAAAAGTTAGTCCTACTTTTTTGAAGACTAAGAATATAAAATGTTGAACCTGGCACATGGTGCTTGTGCTCATACCACTGTCTGGGAGAGGAGAGAGATTCTGTCTTTTGGTATTGGCTCTATTGGGTATGTTAAATGTGCAGGGGTCGGTTGTCAGAAATCAATTTAGTTTGGAGAGGCCTATGGCAGTGTTTGTTGGTTTGTTAGATGGTCTTGAAGGGGCTGTAAACACAACAAGTTTGTTCAAAATGTTAGCTGTTTTTGTTGACCCAGGAAAAATGTGACTACTATCCCATCAAGAAGAAAATACATTTGATTCCGTAATTAAAAGCACAGGTGGAATGAAAACCAGAAGACCCTCTGGCTTGTCCAGGGTGTGATTTGAGGTACACTGGTCTGAGTCTCACACACTATCCTCATTCATGAAATTTCATACTCTGATGTGCATACAAAATGTGTTAATATACACTCATATAGTTATATTTAGTTATGCCAGATATACGGTTCTAAGGACATATATGGAACATGAGCCTGTAATCTAGAACACAAATGACAATGCCTCACATCACTTCTTTGGTAAGTTGATTCATTGAAAGAAAGTAAATACGGATTTGGATTGGTCCAAACTAAGAAGGTTAGTACAAGGTTAGTGGTATCTCCCTGCATATTAACTGAAGTGTTATCCCTGCTTATTTACATATATAGATCTAGTCACTTGTATATAATATTATTTCAATCTAAACTTCACCAAACACTTGGGAATAAATTATGCTGTAAGCACGTAACCATGTGAAGTAGAAAAAACATCTCAGTTAACATCAAAGTTGCCTGATATCAATTTAGCAATTTCATTCAGTGATTCATGTGTAGATTAATGCACTCAGCTCAATAAATGCACTTAAGGAATTCTGCAAATTTCATTGCTAGCCAAGCAAATGGACCTATCCTGCATTTTCAATATGATTTAATGTTTTGCTGCCAAGGTCATTTTAACTTTGCCAGTGTTCCTTTTTAATCTGTTTTTTATGTATTTATTTATTTATTTGACCCGGCACAGTGCATTTTGTGATGTGTAATACAGCATGTCATATCAAACACTTAAAACTGTCTAATTATTTGGAGAGGGGTATCAGCAGTGATTCATCAAAGTGAATATCTTATTTTGGACATTTATGATGGCAGATGAAGAATGCCAACGAAACAAAAGCAGTTTGGATTTGTGATTATGCTTATCCAGAGATAATTGTTTCTACAGAGCTCAGAAATTAGAAAATGGACTGGTAAGACATGCATGTAAATAGATTCATTATTTATAATTTTTTGTACATACTTTGCAAAGGGGTTGTTGGTAGAGTCCAGTAGAAACATCAATAATAATAATAATAATAATAATAATAATAATAATAATAATAATAATACAAAGTACAAAGTGCTCTTTTGTCTGACTAGGTGGACAGTAATCAATAAGGTAAGAGTCCAAGGTAAATGCTGCTGTCTCAGCAAACTTTGTTTGAAAGAAAGATAGACCAGTAACATGAAAGCCACAAGTTTAAAGTGTATACCTACCAATTTCAAAAAACTGAGGTTGGAGTCCTTAATCTTAATTGCTTCTGTCAGGATAAAGACGTGCTTTGAGCATGTGGATGAAGACAGTTTCAGCTTCTTGGGTTCTAATTTAAACTAGAGAAGAAGGCAGGAATGCAAGATGAATTTTATTGCTTCCTTCTGATGAATGTATTACGTGTTCCCTGCTTAATTCAAATAGGATTTTCCATTCGGATTTAAACAGCGAAAGTGCAGAATCACGTTAGGAAATAGATGAACGCACGGTAAATAAAGAATGCTAACCTCCTAGAAGTACCCCCTTGGCCACCATAACAACAATTACTGTAAGCATGCTGTGCCACTTGTTGGAAAAGGTCACGGCCATCTGTGGCTTAATGTCCCTGGCAGGTGTGGCCATGGCGGGATGGAGCCTGCTCCTGGGAGGTACAGCCATGGTGGACAGGTATCTTGGGGGGGACATTTAGCGGCTTGTAGCACCTTCTGTATGTTCCCTCCTGGGTTGTCTGCTTTTCAAGGGTTGGGTACAAGGCCAGCCACCAACCCTTTCAATCACTGCGGTTACTGAAGTTCAAACCATGGCCAGCTATTCATGTTCATCATAAGTAGTACTGATGCATACTGATGCTCAAGGGGGGAATTGAGTTGAAGAACCTGTGGACCTTCAAGAATAAAAGGAAAATGTATCCTTGAAACAGCTGGAGAACAAACTCATTTAGAATTGAGAGAAGGAGGAAGGACACGGGTGCTGGGGAAGAGGGTGGCGAAGAACAGGGATTGTCGGCGGATGTTGGTCGATGCTCTTTGTTCAACACAGGGCGCAGAGGGTGAAGCAGGCACTGGAAAGAGATATCATAACTGGTTTTCATTGCGTTTGTGTCATCTTGCATAACTGATATGGCAAACTGAACATTTAATATTTTGATAAAGCATTAGGTTGGAAGAACATTGAAGTTAAGTTTAGTGTGCAACTGTTTCAGATGGTAAGTTGTCAAAATCTCTCTTTCTCAACTCAACTGTCATTAAAATGGTCATAACATCCCAAAATGTCACATATAGACCTTAAATACTCACTCATTGTTCACTAAATTGAAAATGAAAAAAAAAAATTGTACAGTAAAAAAAACTCAAAAACAATCCTTCATGTAAGATTAAGTTAAAAGTGTTATTCATGACAATTGAACACTGCCAAAAGTCAAATACCCCATCTGATGAAATCACTACTTAACAGCAGTCTAAACCTCAGACTGAAAACAAGATCATAACAGGTACATGCTGAGTAAAGAGGACATACATACACTATCTATCATAAATATATGCAAGCATAATGTCATTTACATTTAATCTACATCTATTCATTTTCTATAAGCACTGCAGCCATTACAGCATCACAGTGGGTCTCACCTGGCAGGCACAGGACACACAACAACAGGGCAATTTAGAGTAGCCAGTCAACCTCAGCAGCGTGTCTTTGGGATGCGGGAAGAAACCAGAGCATGTGGCAAAACCCCACACGGCCAAGGGGAGAACATGCAACCACCACACGGGCAGCAACGCAAGGCTGGACTTCCACCGAAATCCCAGCAGCTGTGAGGCAGCAACTCTAATCCTTGCGCCATTGTGCCAGCCTTCAATCTACTTCTTATTTTTAGATCTAATAGTTCTAGTTGTAGCTTCCAATGCTAATGTAACATGGCAAAGACACTGTCCTACTACGACACCCTGTTGATTTGTTTTAAGGGGTCAGGGTCCCCTAAATCCAATTCTGCAATACCTTCCCCAGGATCTTTTAACCAGTAAAGTGAGTGCAGAAATGTAAGATTTAAGTCTTTATTTTCACAAAACAGGCATTCAGGTAAACACAATCATACAAATACAAATCAATAAAATACAGAACAGAGCCCTACAATAAAAAGAGTCTGATACTCACAATCACACAAGTGAAGTGCAGGAGAGAGCAGGAAAATAAACTAGCACACTCTAGACTAAAATACTTTCTTTTGCATGTTTCTTTAAAATACACCCTTTCTCCATAACACCACCAGTCGAATATATTATTTTCCTATTTAAATGTCTCCTTAGTCTTAATGTCTTCATTTATACTAAGGATTAGTGTTTGTTTATTTTTGTTTGTTTGTTTCACATCCACTATTATGTTTTTTGCCTTAGTCTTGCTTAATGTTCCTACTAATTAAGTTTAAAATTGCTAACTGTTGTTCTTTCTCCCTTAAAAAAACACTAAACTACATGTACAGCAGTTTCCCATTATGCAGTATCCATCTGTCTCATCCATTTCTCTCATCTTAGCTATTGCGATGCATTTTGTGAAATGCTAATCTGATCCGGCTTTTATTTTGCCTTTGCTCTTTAGTAATGGTGTATTAAGTGAATGCATTTCCAATACAGTATCTTCAGGTTTGATCTTTCTTTCTGAGGCCTTCGTGTAAGAGGCTTTATTTTAAACAGAAGGGAAGATAAGGGTTTTTCAAAAGCATGCAACTTGTTGCTTCCTTTTTGGGGCTGCCCCCTTCAGCATTATTCCCCATTATTCTACATCAGTAGAGATCATCAGATGAAATCCTGACCTCCTTATCAGTAGCTCTCGAGCGCATCTCTCATGTGAGAGTGCCGAAACGCACTGTATGGCAGCTTCATATTTTTAAAAAAGCTTTGTTTTAAGCAGTGGATCATCCTTTTTCACAATTATGATGTGATTAGGCTGTTATCTTTCTTTCTTTTGATGCCAGGAAATAAAAGTGCATTAAAATGGTAGCTAATGTTTAAAAATCTACTGTTCAATTGTTTGCAAAATAAATTCAGGATAAAAAAGATAAGGTAAGCTTGATCATATATATTGATTAGTTGAAAGGGTAAATCCTTGTGTCGTTCAACCCCCCCCCAACCCCAGCCTAGACGATAAAGACAAGAAAATACACAGAAAAAAAAATGTTGATGGTCAAAATATTTTTTCTGTCCTGGTTTCAATGTAATATGGATCTAGTCTTTCTTTATCACTCACTGAAACAATATCTCACTTTTGAAATGGGAGCACAAACACTTTGATTTGTTCAAATAAAAGACTGACAAAGCACTCTATTTAAGGATACTGAGGAAGGATAGATCCATGGAGATATGAAATCTATACTGACTGGAATTTGAGAATCTCAGGAAAAATAAAGAAATGAAAGAACTAAGTAATTCCCTGCTCTGCAATGTGGGCAAAATTACCTTCACGGTCGCCATATATATATAAGTCAACTGTCACTTTTTTTTTTGCATGTAAGCAGTTGGAGATACACTTGGCATGCATTTAACAACAATAATGAGAAAGTATCTCAGTGATTACGGGTACCCAAGCAAACAGCTTGTGCTTCAACACATGGCTGCATCGATCAATGTACCCACGAACACTTTCTCCTGTGTGTTCTTAGAATGAGAGCGCCTGAAATAAATGACAACTGCAAAACCAAACTCTGGCCACTAGTGAGATGTGACAAATCCTGCCCACAAAAATGTGTAATGTATTGTGACAAGCAACAGATGTACTATGGTTTCCTGATTAACTGAGACACAAACTTTAAGAGGCACATGGTGCGACAGTTCTGCATATTTGTACAACAGCTCTTGCAGATTTTTAAAAAGTTAACGTTATGGTCCATTTAATTGGATTTGGCAGGGAAAGCACATTGTTTATGCTAGGCCTACACAGTTCTGGGAGACCTTAGGCGATATAAAAAGGGATATGTGCAGCACTTGGTATATGATTTGACCATATACATTTGCAAGCAGTGCCAACACATTATTTTTTAATGCCATGTTCTTTATATTCCTCCTACAATTATAATGACTTGCTTTTGCATCAAGAGACAGGAAACAAGATGTTGAATATAACTGCCAATAAAGCCTATCACTGTCACACAAATTAGTTATTCAGGACAGCAGGTCATTGATAGGCAAAGCCTACTGTGCGGCACAGACTTAACATGCAGCACCTGACGTAGAGCTAGGATGGGGAAATTATTAGATAAGAAATGGAGAAGGAAACCGGTTTAAAGAGACAGTTGATCTAGCCCAATTCCATGGTTAACATGCTGTTATCTAGCCTGAGCACTCTGAGCTAGCCGTTAAAAAAATATAATAAAAAATATAAAAAATGCAAAGCTCTATTTTTAGGAAAAGGTCACACACATGTGGGAATAGAAAAATTCTCACTTTAAATCTTATTTTAACCTGAGAAACGAGATTTTTTAAAGTCAGGCATCCCAATTTGCTTTGAGGATAATTTGGAAGGATATGATTGGGTATGCGCTCACAAAAGCAAGTCAAACAAGACCTATTTTTAAATGTATGTTCTTTCTTCTTTACTGCTTGGGTATTTGGACACTTTGGAGGCCTAAAGAAGGACACAGACAGAAATGTATTAAGGTCTTGGCGAACTGTAATGTTGAAACTAGTTGTAGAGTCATATTTAAATCCCCTCCATGGGGATTCCCACAGGAATCACAGAGTTTAACTTCCATTTTTTATTTGGAGAGAGAGGAGAGCTCTGACAATGTGAGAAGATAAAGCCGTGTTTCATTCATGGTACGGCAACTTTGAAAATGCCCCCTACTTCCTTTGGATATAATTCAATACAGCTACATTAGCTGTCCGTTTTGTGACACAATAGTTGTAAAGTAAAAACCAGGAGTCAGAAGTCCAAATGTATTGCAGGAAGAAGTCAGCTTTTGAATTGCAAAACAATGCTTTATTTATTCAGGTCCTGATACAAGTTCTCCTTCGGCACAGGACTAATATAGCTTTTTAGCAATGACAAAGGAAGAGAAAGCACTACACTTATAGTGGCACTATTCTATATCAGAGAGTAACTCTTGTAGCTCTGAGAAGACAGACACAGGTCCTACTTACTTAAATCATAGGAAACAAAAACAAGCCAAACTAAATAATTTTACACACATATGGAATTGTATTGTTTTCAGTGTATGTCAGTGAAAGTAAATCAATTTAAAATAATAACATATATTTTTGAAACATAATGTCGAAGACAACTTAGACACCATCCATTTGCAATCTATATAGGCTACAATCCAAAGCATCAAATGACACAGAATCCAATCATCCAAATACATAGGGTACATGTTTTCATCCCCTTTTTAACATATAACTGTTTTCCAGTGTTTCCAATAGATGTCTTTTCCTCCAGAGGTCACATGACATATCTCTTTCCTAGTGGCAAAGCCAAAAAGAGGGGAAACAATAACATGTCTACATTTTTGCCTCACACCATTTGTGTAATTAATATTTTCCCTTACAGACACATGTCCACAATATTGGAAAAGTGTTCCCTGCATGCACACACAACAAAGTATAATTGCACTAAACATTAATTAAATGTTAT
Organism: Amia ocellicauda; assembly: GCF_036373705.1. Classification (NCBI taxonomy): domain Eukaryota; kingdom Metazoa; phylum Chordata; class Actinopteri; order Amiiformes; family Amiidae; genus Amia; species Amia ocellicauda. The sequence goes on from NC_089860.1 coordinate 11,994,570, forward strand.
CCCAGTAAAATATATGCTTGGAGTGCTGGTAAGTTATATCTACCTTTGTTACCATGTAAGTGATGCTGTGTAATCACTGTAATTAACTATTCTAATTACAGATAGTGTAACTGTTTTCTTTGTATTGTGTCACATATTACAAGAATGCTTCAAGTATTGTCTTTCTTTCTTTCTTTTTTAAAATCATGACATAGGATCACAGTTTTTGAAGCAACACCAAAACCCCACCGATAGCAAAATATGTCATGAATGCATAACCACTTATACAACATGACCATATCACATTGAGTACACTGAATAGATTGAATTTAAAGAATGTACTTTGCTTCATACATTTTAAATAGGTTAGGTTGGACTTGACCATGACGCATCATGTAGCAGGAGAATATTATTGCAACCGTAAGTGATGACTTGAAATTGAAAGAATGTAGCTCTTTGTAATGTATATTACAGTACATGTGATGAGGATTATTGCTTATAATAATGTATTTTGAATAGCTGTGAAAGTACCTGCAGAAAGACTGAATTATTAGTATGGTGGGAAACTCCTCAAACTGAATAGCTCTAGAGGCAATGCAGATAAAAGCAGGACTGAAATACAGAAAAGCATTTCTAAGTATGGATGTATTGTAACACGGGGTAGAGTAGTGTTAAATGGAAACAAATGACAAATATGAAAGAAAAATAAATCCTAGCTCTTGGGTGGAGCGCTTAGCCAAATTAGTTTTTTTTTTTTTAACTCTAGCTAGGATGGTCAGTCAACTAGGCTGATTGTCGATGATAACAGCAGTACAGAGGGAAAGGCAATTTCATGTTCAGTAACTCGGGAGCAGGTTTCTCATACAGGCAGGGGTCGGCATCTAAGGTCCTGGTACAAAGCGGGGATCGTAAGCCAGTATTAATGTAAACAAAGGAAGCATGAAACATGTTACATCCTGTGATACATATCCGCTCTTTCTGGCATTCTCTGTTTTGTGTGTGAAAGGGTACCTCCCAGCAATTTCAATAAAAACTGGAAACACTGAGGTGTTCTAAAACCTTTGACGGTAGCGTATAAATAGCAGTAGTAGTTTGTTAAGTATTTGTAATGTGTTTAATTTCTGTATTAAGTATTTGTAATGTATTTTAACCTAGTAATCAGGTAGATTGACGCTATGTGATGGCGAGTTCAGTTAACTCCTCCCCGGCCCGGCTCAGAGTCAGTACTAGGTAAGGTTTGTCAGCTTGACACAATTTCCAGTGGGTAACGAGCCACATTGTGAGTTGGTTAACTGACATGGTGATTGTCCGTCAGGTTAATTGGCTCACAATGCAAAAGTTGCATCTCCTGAGATTAAAACCTTCAGTTAACTTCAGCCACATCAGATAAACAGTCATAAACCACATGTAATGACCTTGATTGGAGGCTTCTATGGTCAATTAAAAACACATAGTAGGTTTTAGCTATTTATCTGCTCCTCCCCATGGGTCAATTCATTCTTATTTTCACAGACCATGATCAGTTAACCTAAAGTGTTGTTGAGTTTGCTGCCCACTCTTGATGTTCAGAGCGAGCAGAGTCAATTTGTACTCCTCCACATATAGTATTAACACAAAATCTCAAAGCATTTCCCTTCGTTCTGCTACATGCTTTCTCATTCCAAATAAACGTAAGCGTTTGCTTAGTGCTTCAGAGCTACAAAACAAATATATCTTGAAATAAAAATGAGTTCATCAATATTAAACATATTGATCGTGTTTTTTAACAGCAGAGAGTTATTTTATGCTATTTTTAAAAGGAATACATTTTAGATAGCTTTCACATTTCCAACAGGGTATAGTACTAGTAGAAAACAATGGTAACACTTTACAATAAGTGTCCCTTATCTAACATTACCTAATATGTTGATTAAGATAAACAAGTCAGTAACTAATGCATCAACAAGGCATGACAAGTGTTTGCGAATGTTAACTAATGAATTAACTACTGCATGAATGAATGTATTGGTTTGTCTTTCTTCATGTCTGAATATTTGGATGCAGTAACTAATTCTAATTCATTAAATATAATTGTTTTTAAAAATATTGATAAACTTCCAGATCCCAGTCCAGTTCAGTCCACAACTGTTCAGCAGTCTTTACATGGGGGCTTTTAGTCACCATTGGCGTGTACAACTCTATTGGCCACTCTGAGGCACAGTCCATCAATGACCATTGCAAATCTGTCTCCAAAGTGTTGCTATGTAGTCACCGGCAAGTCCTCACAATTCCACAGTTGAGAATAATTTGCTCAACACAGCCATCTGCGGATGAGAGAATTAAGTGTGTATTTCTTTTTTCAATTCTTCTCTTCTTATAAGAGAAAAAAACATCAACCTACTTTCATAGTACCAACAATTATTATTTTACACTTTGGATTCCCGCTGGAAATAGGAAAATGCTGTGACTTTCTCTTTATATATATAGTTGACTACTGCACAGGTATCAATTAATGAATTACAAAATAAATATGATTGATACACTGTAAAAAGTGCAATATGTTAGGCTGCATAGAGTATCCCTCAAGATGAAATGCTATCAACTTTGATAAAATGCCCAGCTACAGTGGAAGTTTTGTTACATGTTCATTTTAATTAAATGTATTACTTTGAGGAATATCTCCTCGAAAGGTGGCTTGAATTGCCACGGATTTCTGATTTGTAGCATTATCCAATCAACATTTCTTTTCGTTTAGTCATATAATACATCTGTTTGAATCAACGTGTGGTAAATGTTCTAGCTGTAACGCTTTACTGTCTTTACCTCTAAACGCCTCTGAGAAGCCAATGATATATAATGTTCGACTCAGACTATTTATCTTTTCTGGAACAGAGCTTCAGTTGAATGTGCAAAGTATTTTCTCATTTCCATTATAAATTAATTAATGTACTTTGCTGCATAAAAGCCAGTCAATCAGTAAGTTTACAAAGATGAAATATCAACATTAAGATTAGTTTTTTCTCCCTTTTTGAGAAGAAAATGTATTTCTGTTGTGGTTAATGTTGCTAATCAAAACTAACGAGGAGAGTTCATCCAAAAAAACTGAAATCAATATCTTTACAGTTGTGAATGCATACTAAAAGCCTTGGACTATATGGAGCAAAGACAAGTGTACTGTAAATAACAGAACAAACATTCATTTTTAAATTTATAAACTGAAGTTACCAATATTCACAATGTCACTTAATAATCTAGACAGGACCTAATCAATTTAGACATCCGTGAAAGTTCTTATTTTGTCTAACTTCCTCTTACAATGTGTTAAATTACATGCACTTCAGGAAGAAGAACTGAGTCATTGTATATCTAACATAACAAATGGGCTTCCAGACTCTAAGCAGATATATTTTACAATAAATGTGCTACCAAGAATAATAAACATAATAAGTTGATAGGCATTATGTCATTTTTAAAGAAATGTAACTGAGTTACATTATGCTTAATGTGTTCTTGTTCTGGATGTGAACTTACATAGCGGTCAGAAATCTAACTGGCTACCCTAATGTGTAAATCTATTTGCATATTAATTGCAAATCCCCAAGCAAGCTATTTCAATGTTAACAATCAAATTTAAGTAATTAGAAATATGTATGGATTGTTGTGGAGATTAGAATGGACTTAAAGAGGAAAGGTAAAGGCAATTTTCAAATTAAAAGAGAATTAGCATTGTAAGTGTTTGTGCTAATTTGTGTAACGTGTATCCCCATCGGGGCGTCTGTACAACACGAAGTTTACACAGACTCAGAAATCCTTTGCTGTGAGAAAAAAAAAAAAAAAAACTGGTTGTGACGGCTACTGTCGGGTCATAGCTCCCAAGTTGGCCTGGCCTCTAAATACAGAAATATTAGCTGCGAAAAATGAAAATTCAATGATTTAAATTATTTTAATGCTGCTTTAAAAGTGAATTGTGTCTAAACACAATGCAGCATATTAATAAGTGGTTTGCATTCAAACATTTCCATGGGGATACCTCTCAGTCTGAGGGACATTAATTGTGGATAATGTCTACTGAGTCTTCTGCTCCTACCAACAATATATTCGTTATTTTTCAGGTTTCAACAAAATATCTTTCCAGCTTTTTCACTATGTGATAATTTCTGATTGTTTTCATGTCCAGAAGCAGGACATTGATGCTTGACTGGCAAGCCAAATGACTGGCAAGAGAATTCTTGAAACACAAGATTTTTCCAATCATCCAATCAAAACATGACTTGATACAAATTTATAATGGAATGCAAATTGTACATTGTCAAAGTCAATTCTCAATTCAAAGTATTTACTTCTGTCAATATCTTTCCTTGAAGATATTGTGATATACAGCAAATGGCCAGAATAAAACCTTGAAACAAGATTCAAAAATATTTACGTCTACTATTTGTACAGCGTGAAGCGTTTGATGAAAATGGATGGATGTATGTTTTATATTATCCACTGGTCAGCATTATAGCAAATTGTATATTTTTGTTAAATACAATCATCTAAAGTCAAATTAAATGTCATATTAAGACTTAAGAGATAGTGGTAATGTAAGACCCCATGCCTACTGTGATGTCCTCAAGGACCAAAGGAAAGGATCCAAGTGCAGGCTTAGAGTTGAAGCAGATAATCCGATAAGGGCAAACGAGAGAGAGTAAACAGGGAGAGTCCAAGGTCAATCAATCAAGCGAACAGGCTAGTGGGGAGATCCTAAAGGGGTAAACGAGAGAGGGAAGCAAGAGGTCAAAATACACGGTAAGGCAATCAAAAAACAAGGCTCAGAATTGATCCGGGAGAGAATGCAAGACTTTGCGATAAAGCTAGTAAACAGAGGGGTTTAAATACTGTGTAGCAGAGAGGGTTTGAACTAGGTGAATGGATGATTAGCCAATGATAGGAGAGGAGGACAGAAATGGTGCATCTGGAAGGAAAGAATGTGGAGAAACTGGTTGGACTGGACAAAGGAAAGGAGAAGCACTAGATTTAGTATTCAGGAGAGGGAGACCTCTGGTGGTGAACTAAGGTAGAAACAGGGAGACCATGACAGTACCCCCCTCCCCAGAATTGGCCTCGGCCGGACCAGAGCGGTGAAGATGGCGGCGAGGACGGCCACGAGGCCAAGGAGCAAGAGCAGTGGGATGAGCCCTGTGACGGATCCAGGATATCCGAGGCTAAAACCCAAGAGCGTTCTTTTGGACCATACCCCTCCCAGTCGACCAAGTACTGCAGGCGTCCTCTGTGGCGACGAGACCGTAACAGGGTCCTGACTGCATATGCCGGACCGTCGTCGAGATCCAAGGGAGGAGGAGGCGGAGAAGAAGAAGAAGAAGAAGAAGAAGAAGAAGAAGAAGAAGAAGAAGAAGAAGAGACCTGAGGAGAATCAGAAGGAGAGGAGGGATCGGGGCGTAGAGGTTTTAACAGAGAAACATGAAATGATGATGCTATTTTGTAGTGAGGAGGTAACTGGAGACGATAGGTGACTGGATTAATTTGTCGGTGGATAGGAAAGGGACCGATGAAGCGAGGGCTCAATTTCTTAGATGGGAGTTTAAGTTTAATATCTCAGTTGATAGCCAAACCAACTGTCCTGGATGATATTGCAGAGCAGGTTGTCGATGACGGTCTGCCAAGGTCTTTTGACGGCAGATAGCTCTGTGGAGACGGACATGTGTTGCATTCCAGACATCTGCACTGCGACGGAACCAATCATCGACTGCTGGGATATCGGTAGATTCCTCATTCCAAGGAAACATAGGCAGTTGGTATCCTAAGACACACTGGAAGGGGGTGAGGCCTGTAGAAGAACTGGTTAGGGAATTCTGGGCGTACTCTGCCCATGGCAAAAAATAACTCCATTCATCTTGGGAAGTATTGCAGTAGGATCGAAGAAAGCGTATGATCTCCTGATTTAGACATTCTGTCTGTCCATTAGATTGTGGATGATAGCCGGAGGTGAGACTGACCTTAATATTTAGAGCTTTGAAGAATGCAGACCAGACGCGGGATGTGAATTGACGACCTCGGTCAGACACAATGTCTTCAGGAATCCCATAAATGCGGAACACATGATGGAACAAGACCTCCGCAGTTTCAAGGGCAGTGGGAAGTTTCTGTAAGGGTACAAGCCGACATGATTTAGAAAAACGATCTATTGCCACTAAAATGGCAGTATAACCCTGAGAGCTGGGAAGGTCGGTATCAAAATCAATAGAAATGTGAGACCAGGGGCGCCGTGGAATTGGAAGAGGTTCCAAGAGACCAGAGAGGGGATGTCACGAAGATTTAGACTGGGCACAGATGGAGCAAGCATTGACAAACTGGGTAGCATCTTATACCAGAGTGGGCCACCAGAATTTCTGTCTTATCAAGGCAATGGTGCGATGAATCCCTGGATGTCCAGAAGCGGGGTTAGAATGAATCCATTGAAGGAGTGTGGGACGCTTGGATGAAGGTACATAGATCTTATTAGAAGGACATGTGAAAGGGGCAGGATTAGAGGAAAGTTCCCTTTGAAGTTGATCCAAGAAATTCCATTTGATAGGAACGACAATATAGGTAGATGGTAGAATTAGATCATCAGATAGGGGTTCATGAACTGATGAGAGAGAGCATCTGCTTTGATGTTCTTGGATCCTGGGCGATAAGTCAGGGTGAATTGAAAATGAGTGAAAAACAAAGCCCAGCGTGCTTGACGGGGGTTAAGGCGTTTTGCTGCTTGAATATATTCCAGGTTTCGATGATCTGTGAGTACCAGAAAAGGGTGTTTTGATCCCTCCAGCCAATGCCTCCACTCCTCAAAGGCCAACTTCACTGCCAAGAGTTCCCTGTTACCGATGTCATAATTCCTCTCCGCAGGTGATAATTTCCTTGAGAAGAACGCACAGGGATGGAGCTTTGGTGGTTGATTGTGTCTTTGAGAGAGCACTGTCCCGACGCCATTTTCAGAAGCATCTACTTCCACAAGAAAAGGGAGATTAGGGTCTGGGTGCTTGAGGACTGGAGCAGTGGTGAACAGGGACTTGAGTTTGTCGAAGGCGACTTCAGCGGAATCCGTCCATAATAAACGACGAGCAGAGCCCTTTAATAGAGAGGTTAAAGGAGATGCGACCGAACTGAAGTTATGGATGAAGTGATGGTAAAAGTTAGCAAAACCCAAGAAACGTTGCAACTCCTTAATAGTTTGAGGTTGAGGCCACTCAGTAACTGCTCTCACCTTCTCAGGATCCATGTGAACTCCACTGGCGTCGATGATGTATCCCAGAAAAGCCACACGCTGTCGGTGAAATTCACATTTGACATAGAGCCCATTTTGTAGCAGACATTGAAGCAGCAGGTGAAGTGGATGGCCGGATTATGCCTTGTGCTAAAGCCTCCTTGATGTACTCCTCCATGGCCTGGGACTCTGGAAGAGAGAGAGGAAAGATTTTGCCCCGAGGTGGAGTAGAGCCAGGGAGAAGATCAATAGCGCAATCCCAAGGCAGAGAGGAGGCTCGGGATTTGTTAAACACGGCAGCCAGATCCTTGTATTCTGATGGAAACTCGGGCGGGGTTGATAGAAACAGACTCTCGATGTGGGTGGCTCTGCAAGGTGAAGAAAGACAATTAGAAAGGCAATGTTCTCCCCAAGAAATAATAGTCCCCTTGATCCAAGAAATAACATGATAATGATGAATGAGCCAGGGATGTCCAAGTATTATGCCAGCTCCAGGAGAATCGATCACTTAAAAAGGCAGTTGTTCAGCATGCCGATTTCCGATAGACATGGTGATTGGCTTGGTCTTCTGTGAAACCGGGCCGGAACCGATGGGTTGGTTGTTGATTGCTCTAACATTAAGTGGTGGTAAGAACGGTGAGAGGGGAAGTTTCAAATGCTCCGCAGCTCTTCTGTCTATGAAGTTTCCTGCGGACCCCGAATCTATTAATGCAGACAAAAAGACGTGTTGAGTATGGAACTGGATGCGAACTGAGAACATACACTGAGCGGGTGTTATCAGAGGACAAGTACTCACTGATTTCTGTGGAGTTGCCAAAGAAGATCCAGGAAGATTGGGACAGGCATCTCGGAAGTGACCAGATTGGCCACAATAAAGGCAAAAGCGCTGTTGTATCCTCCTTGGCAGATAGTCAAGTCCTTCCTATCTGCATGGCTTCTGGTTCTGTAACAGGGCTAGGCTTGAAAGAAGATCTGGTGGATAACCAGGATGTAGCAGACAAAGACCGTTTGCCTCGGGATCTCATAAGGTTGTCGAGTCTGATGGCAAGTTGTATTAACTGTTCCAGATCGAGCGTGTCTCCCTTGCAAGCTAATTCTGCTTGTAAATCATCATGTAAGCCACGACGAAAAAGAGCGCCCTTACGAGCCCATACAGCTGATGCCCACCGAAGTGCCTTTCCGGTAAGTAGTGTAATAATAAAAGCGATCTTAGCGTCATCAGAAGGGAAGGAAGTTGGTAAATGGGCGAAATAAAGGGAGCACTGTAATATAAAACCCTCTCAGCGGTCTGGTGAGCTGTCATATTTGTCTGGGATGGCCAAATGTACAGGTCTATCTGGAACTGGAGAAGCTGATGGGCCTGGGGTTGCTTCTGGCGTTGTCCGTCTTGTGGACTCGAGAGATAAAGCAGGTAATCTCGTCATTAGCTGTTCCAGAGTGGAGTTGATCTGACGTAGCATTTCGTCGTGTTCTCCCAACAATGCCCCCTGAGCCGTCAAAGCTGCAGCAACGTCAGGTAAAGCCACTGGATCCATGTTAAAGGCGAAGTCTTCTGTGACGTCCTCAAGGACCAAAGGAAAGGATCCAAGTGCAGGCTTAGAGTTGAAGCAGATAATCCGATAAGGGCAAACGAGAGAGAGTAAACAGGGACAGTCCAAGGTCAATCGATCAAGTGAACAGGCTAGTGGGGAGATCAAAAAGGGGTAAACGAGAGAGGGAAGCAAGAGGTCAAAATACACGGTAAGGCAATCAAAAAACAAGGCTCAGAATTGATCCGGGAGAGAATGCAAGACTTTGCGATAAAGCTAGGAAACAGAGGGGTTTAAATACTGTGTAGCAGAGAGGGTTTGAACTAGGTGAATGGATGATTAGCCAATGATAGGAGAGGAGGACAGAAATGGTGCATCTGGAAGGAAAGAATGTGGAGAAATTGGTTGGACTGGACAAAGGAAAGGAGAAGCACTAGATTTAGTATTCAGGAGAGGGAGACCTCTGGTGGTGAACTAAGGTAGAAGCAGGGGAGACCGTGACACCTACAGAAAAACCTCTTATTTTGTAACGTAGCAAAAGGATGATTAAAAAAGTGGGTTTTAAATTGTTATCAAACCATGCAAATAAACTAATTTATGAAGTTACAGATAAATAATGACAGTAAATCTCTAGTTTAAACTGAAATGCTTAGAGTTTCATTCATATCAATTCATATTCATGTATTTTTTAATCTTTGTTTTTCAAATTATCCTTCAGTCACTGTGAATTTCAAATATTTCAGATGGTTCATCAACAGATGGAGGAGGCCAGATTTTGGGAAGTAAAACAGCATAGCGCGGGGGAATAAAAATAACAATTGTAAGTTCATTTACAGAAAAGTAAAGGCTATGGTAACATTATAAACTACAGATGCATAGATTATATTGTCTCTTACAACTTCATTATACAGTAGATCAATACACTAAAAACGAAACACAGGAAAACGTAACATGTCCAACGTCTTGACTCGTTACTTTCTTTTCTTCTTATTGTGATTATCTTATTATTTTCTTTTAAAGTGTGTTAAAAAAAGAACAGCTGTAATAGGTTACTATGGAATGGTGGAACTTGGGAAAACCCTGAAGATGTGGTCAGTAAGATCAAAACACTTCACACATTTGGAAGGGCCTTGCTGTCCTGCAGTTTATCACTGTCTGACATTAGCTGCAATTTTGTTTCAGAATAAAAGCCATCAGTTGTCAAGAACATATTAATTTTGCTGCTGAAATCATGGTTTCCATGGAAACATATTAGAGTCTATCACTCACAGATAGCCAAATGAGTGATTATGTCAGAAATTCAGATGGGAATATAGCAGCATGTTACAGCAATGCCTGCTATATTTCACAGTTTGTTACCTGGATGGAATACATCTGTATAAACAAAGTTATACAAAACCAAACACACCACAGAATTTGGGTCAGAGGTTTTTGCTTTATTGAAAATGTCAGACTTGCAGTTTATGAATCCAAAGTGATAAGCGAACTTCCCTAAAATGCATGTGCATGTACAATCAGCACCACACAAATGAGCCCCCACTTTAAGACACCTGACTTCATCCATTATATATTATTAATGCTTTGGCTATATCCCATGCAGGGGAATGAGAATTGATTGCAAATATGTGCTGGTGATTGTAAGTGACCGAAACATCTGCAAAAACTATGACTATTTAAAAAACATACTATTGTTAGAGTTCAACATATAGTATCTCCAGTAGAAGAACTCGAATTCAGTTTTGCATTGTGGGAAAACAGTATTGGATTATTAGAATTGTCTGTGTTTCATAAGAACACCATGCCGGATTTTCTTTCATTCTTTCTTTCTTTCATTTTCTGACTATGCATCGATTTCACGCACTACTACACTGTTATATTTCACTTGCTATGTTTGTGAGGTAAATGTAATCATGCCATGTCAATTGCTAATATTGTTCACACCGAGTTCAAATTAACTAAGCGGAATCTACATAATTTCTGTGAGCATTTCCATGTTTGTTCAAATGAATCAATCTGGTGGATTCCTCGAGGAACCGAAAGCCCCTCTTCCTGTGAAGTGTAAATGAAGCAGAAGGCAAAGAGGACCAGATCCATTTCTTCCACCCAGTGACAGACACCTTTTAGGTACATATCATTCATGTCTACTTTATCAAACTGTGTAAATTATTCATTTCATTAAATGGCAAGGCTTTGGTATCTAGCCAATATTATGTCTTGTGTGGATGATATGTGCTTGTTTTTCATAACTATTTTGCTCCAGTCTCCTATTTTAGGAGCTTGATAACCACAGCTTTATAAACATTTCGCTGACTAATAAACCCTAAGCACATCCAGATGAAGAGAATACATTTCGGCTTCATTTAGAAGTCAGTAAGAAAAACTAAAAGAAGTACAATTGGGACCAGTTGGTATGCCAGCTAATTGGAGATTTTTCTGCGTGAGAAGTACTGGATTAGAATCTGAGTCATGTCACATGGGGTTTTGCAGTCTCCATTTCTAATATTTTATAAAATAAAACAGACAGTACAACCCCCAACTCCTACTAAAGCCGGTGACTTCATTGACCTGATTGTTTTAGCACTTGATTCCTTAACTTCATTTCACACACAAACAAAAACCAATCGATAATTCATCTTCGCTGTCTTAAAGGTGGACATATTTAGAAAATATAGCTCATCATCTCTCGTCTCATAAGGTTTGATTTGTATGTGCTTTTTTATATCTGAATGTAAATCCATCTGCTGTCCATTTCAATAAATTCAAAACATCATGCTATTAGCCATTTCTTAGCTGATGCACTTAATGCACAGCAAATTACACATGCAAAGGGACATAATAGTATAAGAGCAGGGAAGTACTTAGACTGTAATTAAGGGGTTAGTAATACAATAACATGGTGAAAGTTACACCAGTACTCTATGCAGTGGGATTTTATAGTAATACTATAACATTACTAATAAATATTGAAATTGGAGTTTCAGCTGTTTTAATAATATACATTCTTACCTTAAAATGTTCATTTGTGCCTCCCTGTGACTCATGTGCCTGCCAGAGGACCAACACTTGAAATAAATGCTGTTCCATGTGAGGATTTCAGTCATACAATGGCACCCCCAGTGTTTACTCTGTGAAGACCTATCTCTGTCCCAGGTTATTTCAAATTCATGACCCACTTGCCTGTTCCAAATCACAAATCCACTGCCATGATTAGGGATGTTTCCCTTTATCGGCTTCTACTGCCTGCTTTTAAATGGAAAACGCAATAAACTCCTGCAGCTCTGGTAACTGGAAAAGGAAGAGCAACTCTTGGCATGCGTTCAGTCCTGCTAAAGGTGTGATAGTAGTTTGCCGTCACTTCAAATCACTTGTGCTTTATTGGGATCAATTGCGTTACCACTGCAATGCATCCAGGAGTGACTACATTTCCTCAGAGAGACGTTGCAATAGCTATCATTTAAAATCCCTCATGCGTCAGAAGCTTAATGGTATTTAACAGTGTCCTCTTATGAACTCCATTTGAAATGTGAAGTGCCGCAAAATGAATATATTTCATATACGCTGAAAAGAAAAGATCTTACGGTATAGCCTGCATCTCATTAATTGACATATTGCACATGCTTAAGAAATATTAAATGAATGAAAGAAAAAAGTGTCTCATGAAGATAACCAGCCCTGCCTCTAACAGCTATATTCATTCTTTCTGAACTACAGTCAGTAGATGTGCGGTTAACTCTTATAATAGGCGGTTGTTGCCAAAGACCGGAAATTGGCAGCAAGCACTTGCTATACTTGGCTTTAGCAAAATATTGCTATTACTTTTCATCTGATTGGCCAGAAAACATTTGCACCTGACATTGGGGAAAACTGTCAGAACAGTTTAGTCTTCTGTAATTCCCAGACTGAATGTTGTCTACTGCAACCATTTCTGTCTAGAACCTGTTTTGTTTTTGTTTCTGGACCCGATTTGCACAATGCTGTATTCCCATTGGAACACACTTGTGCGTTGTTATGCAAGAAATGTCATGGAGAGAAACTTGCACTTTTAATAGGTCTGGAAAGTCAGGCCTGGAGTCCGCCCCTACTGCGAACACACAAAACAAAACAAAATACGCTTTTCAAAGTAAAGGATTGTTGCCAATCAGTCAGAGGAGAATAAATCGTGGCCAATCTCCTCTGCAGGGACAAGGCAATTTACAGAGCCCATTGAGCCACCCAAACTGACAGAACAATGCACGAGAAGGCAGAAAGATGAATTCTGATGGTTTCTTAGGCTCATAAAAGACCGATTTTTTTAAATAGGCTTTGCAGGTGTTTGTGTAGCACATTTGTTCGTTTGTTAGAACCGAAGGTCTTGGGCTGGTAGACCCTTGCTCATAAATGAGAAACGCAGTGTTCAATCAGCTGTCTATGAGTCAGTCTTTGACATGCGTTTTAAATTGGGGGCAGCGTTTGAACACTCATTAAGGCACCGGAGAGCTGAAAATGCAATACCCTCAAGGTCGGGAATGATGCTGTCAGATGCAACACAAGGCTGATACAACTGCACTATTCCTATCAACAGTAAACCTCACCCTCACCTTCACAACTGACCCTCTAGGACAGTACCTCAAACTCAACAGACTGTTCTCTTCATCTCTGTACGCGGAGATTTGTGACATACAGAGGAGCACACAGAAAGATGAGGTCTGTTTTGTCACATTTTCAACACTGTTTTCAGTCGTAGGGCTTCTATTGTCTTTGATGTAATTAGTGGTAGCTCTTTAAAGCATGATCTGTGTGGAGGACTGCAGTTATGCTCAGAAGATATTTGTGTCATAAAGTAGCTCCATTCAATTTGTATTGTTGCCTTATGAAGCCAATACCATTTAACAACCATATTTCATCTAAGCATTCCCACCCCCATTTCCAGCACCCCCACTAAAATGGATTACAATGGTTGAAAAAGCTCCAAATATTTGTATGAGTGTATCAAGGGGAATTTAGCATGCATTTAGCTTGCATGCATTATGAAGTTATTACTACTTCACTAAACAGCAAAAATACTTCAACTAGTATTCTTGTCAAGAATGCACCAGAAATGACTGATGTAGTGATCTGCATTGGTCTTCTTTATTTACACATTCACCTCTAAATGTCACTAGGAGAGGTTGCAGTGTCTTATATCACATGCAGCAGAAAATTTAACACAATCAATTTTATCTCATTTTTATAATTGCTACATCAGTCATTTTTGGTGCAAACTAGAGATGAATACTAATACTGTTCAATGGGGCTGATTTGAAAAGTTGCATGTAAGTATTGGTTTAATATGTGCTGCTGATAGGGAAATGCTGCAAGTAAATGCTGGGTCTCCTTAAATAGTGGAAATGGTTAAGGAAACAATCGTGCACATTGCTCCTGTCTTAAAATTGAATGGAGAGACAGACTGGGGAGAGAGCAAAGGTAAAACTTTAATCCAAATGAATCAATACTCTCACTAATTTGCACCAACTGCAAATTACCAACACCTAAGCACCTCAAAACAAGTCTCCATTTGAAATGTCTGTAACACAAAAGTTGTCAATTATACAATGTGATTAAAAGAAAAATCAGATGGGTAAACTTTCTTTTTTTTATTGAATGTGACACGTTGGAAGCAAGTTAATGAATGGATTATGAAAATGTGTTTGAAAGCCTCTGTTCATCAAGAAAATGTATAGGAAAGTATTTATTCATTGTAACTCTACAAATGGAAGACAAAGCCAAGTCTTGCAGTAAAGGTTGATGCTTATGAGTTGCTTGTGTCAGAATTCAAATTTGCGTTGCTTTAAGTCAATCTTGTAAGTGTGCTATAGTGCTGTTTATCATTAGTTCATTTTTTCATTAGTACTGTCACAGTGTAATGTCTTAGGCCCCTCCCCCTTTGGGTAGTATAATTATTATTTGATTTCTTAGCAGACACCCTTATCCAGGGTGACTTACATTTGCTACAGTATATCACATTTGAATTATATTGTACCCATTTATACAGTTGGGCACTTACTGGAGCAATCTAGGTAAAGCACCTTGCTCAAAGGTACAACAGCAGTGCCCCCATGGCCCAGAGTCCAGAGCTCTAACCGCTACTCCACACTGCTGCCCTCTAGTATCCTCTTTTCCTCTGCATTCGCAAACCGAGCGTTTGGTGATGGTTGCACTGCTGATACATGTTGCTGCTTCTTCACATGACAACAAAACACGTTGCTCAGTCTGTAGTGAGCATATGTTTCCATTCTAACTAATCTCAATTAACGCAATAACAATAACCGTAAAAAGCACTATCACTTCTACCTTGACAACTTGTTATGCCCGCTTAAACTAGACTTATTTTTCAAGCATAACTAGGGAAAGGGGAAACAGGCAACATAGTGCTGTTGTGAACTGAAATACATAAAATAATATTTCCTGCCAAGTGCTGAACATGGACAAACCAGGTGCAATGGGGATTAAAGGAGCACACAATAATGCCATGCAGATGGTAAATCAACAGGCCACAGAAGGAAAAAGATGCCTTGGTTGAGGGTTATGCTGGATTTTGTGAAGGCGCTAAACTGTGAGCTATGCTTCTTCGTAAAGATGCTCTCTGGGAGGTTTAGAAGTGCCTGTCTTGTACTCTTTGCAGGGCAGAGTAATGGTTTTCTCGGGAGAAAGACACTGGGCAATGATGATGTAGCGTAAAACAATTTGACTGCTCCAGTGGTTGTTAAAGCAGTGAAAATCAAAGTGGAATACCCTGTGGGGAATGGGGTAAATCTAATTTCCAAGACCTCAAATTGTCCTTCTACTTTGTTTTTAATTGTAGTGGTAAGGAAACTCTCAGTGACTTAATACTTTGGCGCTGTATCTTGAACGCTGTCCCGGCAGATGTGTTATTTTCTTCTTGTTGTTATCTCTTCTTCATTCTGGCTAGTAGAGACTGAATTTAAAATCTGTTTTTGTTACCACTTTATATCCCAATGAAGACTTGAAAATCTCCCACCCGGAAATCACCTACATATATCCCATTGTATTTCGTAATTAAAAACGAGTACTGAAATTTGCAGCTGACAACACAAGTCATCACATATTAAAACACATATATTTAAAGACATAATCAGTGTATAGAACTTCTCAGTTAAGGAGCTGAGAAGAATGTTGGTGTAGAAAATTGTTTTCAGTGAATTTAAAAACAGTTATGAATACTGTTAACTCCAGAGTGATTTGCTTGCCTGCTGAATTTACCAAAACTTATATGGCTACAGTTTAACTGTAAGCTTGAACATAAGTATATAAATGTTCTGTTTGTAGTTTAAAAAATGCAATTATTTGTTTTGGCACGCCCTTTATAAATTCATCTTCAGTATTTCTGTAGTGACTGTGTGATTCTGGAAGGTTCCACAAAGCGGGTTTGTATCTTGATAATATTGACATGTAAGCACATATATCATAATATTCCTATAATTATACTTGTTGTTAGTGCAACAGACATGTCAAGTCATACCAGACTTCAAGTGTCGAATGTAATCCAGGATGCAGTGGAAACTCCTAGCTTTGAACCTAATTTATATTGCTTTAAGACTAATGCTTTTTCCGGCAAGAGCAAGACAGTGTGGGATCAATTATATTGACAGATTGTTTTTCTTCGGCTTCTAATACTAAATTGATCTACTGAGGAAAAGATGGAAGAGTCATTAAAAGTCTCAGGATCAGAGGATAATATAATAGCTGCTAATGTGGGGTTATTTGGTTTAAGTCTCTCCTAATATGTGTTTAGAAATTTGCACAGACATTTTTTTTAACAACTTATTAAAATGGTAATTACATTTCAGTAAATTCAAACATTACATATATTTTAGAAGAAAAAATATAAAATACATATTGTGTTTCCTCTGATAATGTGCTTTTATATATACTATGCCAGATAAACTGTGTTTTATGTTTACTTAATTCTGCTACTAGAAATTACTAATTAGTCCTTAAGTATTTTTATTATTATTATTTTATTTAATAACCGTATTGTTATATTTACTTTCTATATCTTAAAGAGATTATCTGCTTACAAAAAACAGTTAATAATAGTTATCACATCCCTATATTTGAATTTTGCTGGACAGCAAAGTGAACAATTTGTTTATAGCTCTACAGTCCAGCTAAATGTTAAAAACATTAATCTTCTGAGTGCTACTATAATGTTGTGCTTAAAATAGAATGATGAATAATAAGCACAAATAGACTGTATTAAGAAAACAATTATGTATCTCTATATTTATTAGAATGTAACAAAGATGATACAAACTATAATACGGTTGGATTTAATCTTAAATACACTAAGGATTGAATAATGCCACATTCACCACAAAAAGTGCAAGATATGAGTTTTTGACATATCTTACACACACACACATAGACACACATACTTGTATATATTAAAGACAAAAAAAAAGAGTTTTAAGCAAAAGTTGACAAAGACAATCATCAGGTAAGACCTCCACTATGCTCTTACTTCACTCATGTTCTGACCAGGCTTTCCAGTACAGACTATTTAACTGGTATGTCCACATTAGGCAACGTAAAAATGCAACACAGTAGTCACCACCACTGGACAGGTCCATGGGTTGCTGAAGATTCAAAAGTTCTCTGAAACAGCCTAATATATAGTAGCTCTCAAAAGTATTCACCCCATTGGACTTTTCCACATGTCATTGTGTTACATGAAATCAGAATGGATTTAATCAGAAGTTGTTGCCACTGATCAACACAGAAAATGTCCATAATGTCAAAATGAAAAATATAATCAGCAAATTGTTCTAAAATAATTACAAATACATAACAGAAAATAATTGAATGCATAAGTAATCACCCCCTCTGCTATGACACAACTGATTGAGCTGTGGTGAAACCAATTAGTTGAGTCCACCTCTATGTTACATGATTTCAGGTTAATTACACCTGTCTCTGGGAGGTCCCACAGCTTCTCTGCATCAGGGATGTTTTGGATTTGCAATTTATTTAGAACAATCTGATCAGTGTCAAAAACTCCTGATTAAATCCATTCTGATTTCATGTTGTAACAATGACATGTGGAAAAGTACAAGGAGGGTGAATACTTTTGAGAGTCACTGTGTGCCTTAGAACAATGGTTCTCAATCCCAGTCCTGGGGACCCCACTGTGTCTGATGTAACTAGTATTAAATAGTGTAGGATTGCATACTGCACAGCTTCCCTACAATTCACTGTGTGTGATCACTCTTCGTCTCGGCTCATTCATAACAAGCGGCAAGGCCAATGTTCTAATCCATAAGTCATGAAAAAACGAACCACGCATGACCAAAGAAAAGTACAAATTACTCCGTAACTACTTGATCGATTTTATTAGTTTCACAAAAGGCATTCCTTGTTAATGAGTTCTACCAGCAAACCAAATTTGGGGTTTGAACTCACAGACATTTTTATTTTGTTATTTGAGCACAAAAAAACTCTTAACAATTGGTAAAAACAACACATCTCTGTGCAAAGGACACCAAACGTGTCAAATGCCATCCTGGCCAAGAAAACATAACACTCAAAATCTAGTTTAAACATGAACCTGTCTTCTGTTTATATATATAAATAATAAATAATACATAATAATATAAATATATGTATATAAATAATGTACTTATGTATGTATGTGTGTGTGTGTGTGCATGTGTGTGTGTGTTTGAGAACATCGACCCCCAGTAGAGTGGATTGTATCCTAACAATTCTGGAAGGCATGACCTCAATTCCTGAACCTGACGCAAGTTTGAATAGACAAACCCATGCTGTCTTCACACATACATTTTATGACTCTTTTGGTCCTATTAAATCTAATAATGCCACCACACTGTGTCAAAAGAGAATGCTCCAGACCTTTGCTTTTTTAGATACATATCACAGGCTATCCCTGAACTTCAATCA
This sequence comes from Amia ocellicauda, assembly GCF_036373705.1. Classification (NCBI taxonomy): domain Eukaryota; kingdom Metazoa; phylum Chordata; class Actinopteri; order Amiiformes; family Amiidae; genus Amia; species Amia ocellicauda. Next base: position 12,013,242 of record NC_089860.1, read on the forward strand.
GTCTCCAAATACCTGATAAAGAAAAGCGGATTCCATGCTGGCAGATTACAAATTGTTTGATGAAAAGCCATAAGGGCATCCAGATTCCTCTGAGGAATGACGGAGTGGACGGAACCATGTTTCAATTCAGATTAAGGGCAAAAGAGGTGGAAAGAAAAGAAGTGGGATTTGGAGTCGATGAGAATAATCAGCCATCATTCACTGACCTAGCTGTGAGCTCTGGGAAGATAATGGAGGTTTTTTAATCATAGCTAAAACACACAATAATCTTTCATCTCAAAGGCCACGTTTTGTCAAATAGATTGTGTGCAACTTTCAGTAACATTGAAAAATGAAACATAGCTTAAAGCTATAGAGTACATATTTGCACAACACAAAGCCATTCTAATCAGAGAACCATTTGAGGCATAAAATAAAGATTTTGTCTGCCAGTATGCATAAAGTATATCTCTGGGCCATTCAACACCCCAAGTTCTTCTGCTTTTTTATTTTTTTAGTCAGAAAAATGAAAGGAATAGAAATGACAGTTAAAGGAACGCATTAAAGTGAAACAATATCTTTATTCCCATTTGTGTTTTATGTCTAGAAGAAGATATCACATGAATTATTGTCAGACTTGGTCAATGTTGTACAATAATGGATGCTGAATACATTAGTCTCTGGTTAAGATTATACTTTCCATTAAAAAGACTACATTCAGCTTTAATGGGGTGGGACAAAAAGATACTCCTTGGGACCAGTTTCTGTTAAAAACATAATGCTGAGAACGCACACAAAAATCCATTACAACTAATTATTAAATGTGTCCATCTACACAATATCAAGTCTTCAATTGCAGACCTGATACTTTTCTAAGAGTACAAACGTGAACACTACAGAAAGGTGTAAAATCGAGTGACAAGTTTGAATTAGCAGTTGCCAGATGGATTAAAGTTTTTATATCATCCAGACCTAAGACTGTGCTTCCATTCAAATACTCAGCAAAATATTTTGAAACAATGGATTCAAGGAATATGCTGATTTTGCTAGAAAAACAGTTTTTTGTGGATGAACTTATGAGTTTTTTTTTTTTTTTTTCTGTAAAAAAGTATAAAACAGAAACTAAGAAAATGTGCCTCAGGCTTTGATTATCATATGCAATTAAGAGTTACATTTATTAAACATTATTTTCATGGAGAAGGTGAGGGGCCTACATTTTTTAAATACGATTTAGGTTTAGTTTTAGTTTTTTTTCTGCAAAACCTAAAGTGTTAATGCTAATGTTCCTCATCTGTTCTAATCAGGTGAAAATTTCTAATTGTCCCCGGTACTAAAGCAATCTTGCCCGGAAAAGTCATTTTCATCTTCCTCTGTTTCACGAAAATAAAGAATCCTAAATCCACATGTAAATTCGTATTCACAAGATTAAAAAAAAATCTTCATTAAAATGATGTGCAAGGAAATTATGTGCCTCCTTATGAATACATGCAATCAATGTTGATAAGTAGGGCTTGTTCTGAAGGGCATAGGCCATGATAACAAAATTCCTTTCTTATGCTGCTATAATTTTATCACCTGCTGTGAAAGAAATGTTACAATAGATATATATTAAAGATGGATGGCAACAGCATTTTAAATAATCAGTCTTGGAGAACATTAAGCATGAAAAAATGTTATAGAGAAAGAAGATTGTTATATATATATATATATATATATATATATATATATATATATATATATATATTGGCACAGTGAGGGTGGGGTACTCTGCCAAGACATGTAGATTAATTATACATTAGACAAAGCAAAGAGATATCCACAAATCAAAACAAACCCCTCACCCCTCTGAGTCTTATCTAAAACACACAACTGGGTCTCTCTCTACACAAATACTAATAAGGACAAGACAAACACTTCGTCAGTCCATTCAAGTCTGTAATCCAAACGCAATCCATATTCATACTCGTGCGCTCTAACCAACACTGGCATCGCTGCTTGTTTTAACGTGGGAGGGAGCCAGTCGTATACATATGGATGCAGCGGGTCAGATGCTTCACCTGTTAATTCCCACTTCCCCCGTGGTCTGGGGAAGAGCAGCAAAGGGCACCCCCCTGCACGGCATCATATATATATATATATATATATATATATATATATATATATATATATATATATATATGTGTGTGTGTGTGTGTGTGTGTGTACATGCAGTGGGTCATGTTTATTCTTTTGATAAAACATTTCCCAAAAACATCTTTCACAACAAGTATTATGCTTATGTTTTCTGTAAACAGTACATGACACACATGCACTCCTCTCTGTACATTTCAGGATACAGTACTTGTTGGTGCAAATGTTGGCCTTAAAGAACGTTTCAATTCAATCAAATGATTCCAGATAAAATAGTGAGAGTTACATCTCAGGTCTCAGATGCTTAATTTTATGCATATTAGGCCTATATGTGACATAAACTGTAACTTGTGCATATAGCCCTGCATAATCAGTCTGAGTAGAAAGCAATTTGCAATCTATGCTTAATTCTCTTACCTGAATTTATGTGATTGCTGGCAGTGAGAGCGCTGAAGAGGCTCAAACAAGGAATAATAAGATAACATGTTTTTATGTTTTTCTTCTGCATATTTGTTTTTTCGATACTACATTAATGTAAATTCACACATAGCGTACCAAAATATAAAGGACTGTCAGTGTTAACATGTTAACGCATGCAATATGTAATCTCTGTGGAGGTAAATTTCAATATCTTAGAAGCACATCCAGTTTGATCACCTAAAAGTGCTAGTCAAGGTGCTGTATGGCATCAATAATAATATTAATATACAAGAGAGCACCCCTTCTTCTGAAAATGTTAACAGACTAGTTTTTATGAGCAACTGGTTCAGTGAGAAGAAATATGTGACCTGCAGTACTATGGGTTTAGTTCCTATATTGAACCCATGCCTTTAAAATTATATTTTATTTTGACTGTAATCAATTTGTCAGTGTAGTTACATTAATCAGATTATCTACTGCATATACAGGGGACCTTTCTCAGTACAGCAGAAAACTCTTGAGACTATGGCAACCACTTGTGAAAGTTTTTTGTTTTGTTTTTTGATTTTATTTGTACTGGATTGCAGGAATTGTTATTAAAACAATATTTGATTGAACAATTTCCTTGAGATTAGTTTCCATCCATTCTGCTAGAATTACACTCATATATAATGTAAATGTTTTGTGTCAATTTAACGTGACTAATTGTCATTCATTTGTGGAAATTGAAGATTAATCACAATTAAAAAATATATTGTTTAACAGTCCTAATATATATATATATATATATATATATATATATATATATATATATATACATTTCGGCAAATGAGAACAAAAGTAGATATGCTAAACTGCAATATAGTCACTATACAAAAAATGCATATACCTTCTACTGTTTAACCTGATACAATTTCAACTTTCACTTTGGAGGTGTTGACACTAATTACAAACAGTTTATGTGTCTTTCTTGTAGGAATTTGAAATCTTTGTGCTGTGAATCCAGTGTCGCACCAGAGTGTAAGGTATGATGAATCTGTCATAGGTGGGAATTAAACTTGCATCCCTATGGAAATGAGGAGATGCTGTCTTTATACCCTTAGAGCTTCAATCAGGTAGTTATGTAAAGACATGCATTCTGAATCCTTTATTCAATATGAATCGTCACTTGTCAAGACACATTTTGAAAAAATAAGTGTCTTGGATTATTTTGTGTTGATGCCTACAGGAAAAAACTTTTTTTCCCCCACTGTTTAAAACCAAAGAAACAGGTTCGTTAACATCTTATAGAAGTTATGTTAGATTTAAGAGCGATGGGTATTTGCAACTGTCAAATATCAATTGGCACATGGAAAATATCTAATCCAGGCAATATAATTGGTGAAGTAGTGAAGGGACACATGAACCCGGGGACACAAATGGAAATTGGGCTTCAACACATTCACAACACATAAAGTGGTACAATATGACAAGCCAAATTATCATTTAGAGATATCTCTAAATCGTTTGCAGATATCTCTAAATCATTTATAGATATCTTTAAATGATTTAGAGATATCTTTACATATTTGAAGATATCTTTAAATGCATTTAGAGATATCTCTAAATGATAATTTGGCTTGCCATAGTCCAACACATTCAAGACAGGAGACACTTCTTCACACAGGGAGTCGTCACAATCTGGAACAAACTCCCCAGCGATGTGGCTGAAGCAACAATTTGGGAACATTCAAAAATATGCTGGATAGGATCCTTGAATCACTCAGTTACTAATGGACACCAAACCTCTCCTTACAGTAAGATTACAGTAAGTGCCTCTGCTGAACAGTGGAAAACTAAGTTTGAAGTCAAATGTAGTATCACAGTAAAAATGTAACATCTGTAAACTCACATACAAATAATTACAAACATTATCCACCAATGGTAAAGTTCACACCTACACAAAACCAGTTAATTACCACACTAGCATAAATGTAAAGCATTCAGAAATGAACTCTTGCATCCCTCAAGGGAGAGAGATACCATGGAATACTAGATTAACAATTACTTTTTCAAAATAGCTACAAATTGTAAAAGATTAGTACTGTACTAATCAGGTGCCCTGGCTCTTTGCTTATGTTTGTTTGTTATTTATTATGCACATAGTTTTTTTTCTCTTGTGAATTACTTGAATTTAATTCTCATGCATTCGCCGCAGCCCCTTCCAGCTGCTCCTTGGCAACAAACGGTTAAAAACCTCATCTCTCATGTAGGTGGTATTTTCCCTCCTTGCTGCTGCAATCCATTTTGTGCTCTTTCTCTTTGTCCTCCCTGCTTACAGAGAACACCAAACAAGGTGTCTCTGATGACTGATAAGCCGTTGGAGGTGGGCTTTGGGATGAATACCAGCCTCTATAATGGGGAAAAAAAGAGAAAAAACTCCAAGAGCCGAAGAGATAACTCACATTTTAATTTGAAAACATGAGAGAACGGGAAAAAAATGTCACAGGCCATTAGAAAATCATATTTTCATACAAACAAAACGCCACCTCTGACCGTGTTCGAGTAAGACCCGAGTAACACAAGACTGGAATAGAAATCATAGGATTCTGGGAGAGGGAGGGCTGCTGAGTACCTTTTTTTTATTTAGATGTGCAGAAGAATAGTCTAGGAGATCAAATCCAGGAAGTGGTTGAATGCTTGTATTAATCTCAGAGAGCTATATGAAGAATTGCAGTGTTTCGTCTTTTATTTTTCCTACCAAAAAAACTAAAGTGACGTGCTTTAACCTGGAGTTAACTGTGGCAAGGAAACACTTATAAATCTGCAATTGAAAAAGCTACTAGCCTGCAGAGGTTAACTTTTAGTTTATATGGCATGAATGACATGTTTAAGAGGGCCCCACTGTCTTCATATGTAGTGAATAGACATTGGGAAAATCTCACCATACAAACCTCGTGTCTCATCTCTTCAAAGGAGACACAAGTGCCTCAGTTACTGTTTTTTGTTTGTTTGTTTTTCAAGGGCCACAATAAGAAAAGCTGTTTCTTCATACATTTGCAAAAGGAATATGGCAGACGGGAGTAGACAACTCACACTGTTAACCTGTGTAGATTAGTATTATTACCTGGTTTCTGTCATTTTGCAGTGATTTAAGGAAACGTTGTTTCTCCGAAGAGGCAATGATTGCCAAGCCATGGCCCCTTTCTGACAACCTAATCTTCATTTGCAGATTCCTCTTTGGCTGCACATACATAATGCTAACACGAGTGAAATACAACGGTTCTGCATGACTGAAGGCGCGATTCGAGATTTCAGTGAAAGCTACCGATGTTTCAAAGACAGACAATAATTATTTGTTGCCTTCTCTTTTTATCAGCGGCTTTAGCATTTGTTATGATTGTGGGGGCAACGCTGAATTATTACACTTTCCAAGAATTTATTTTTCGGAATGACTCAAGCAGAACCCTGTGCTGTCAAATAAACAGTAGCAGACTTATCATCAAAGCTTCTTGGTCAGGGAGCTCTGTGGTTACAAAACAGTTTAGATCCTGAGGAAGGAAAAGCATGCTGAATGCAAAATAATCCCCCCTTTTTTCTCCATATTCTATTATTATTATTAATAAGTGATTTAAGCATTGGTATCTTGCATAATCTTATCTAAATAATAATACAAATAATCATAATTTGTATCATTATAAAGGCAGGAAACCAATTGTAGAAAGATATATGATCAGACTTGAGTCTATTTGCCATACTTCCTCTCTGATTTTCTCAGGTTGAGACAAGTCACACAATAGAAAAGTTGTATTTGATGTCAGAGACTGGGTTCTTTGTCCTCCAAGGCAGTTGGAGGCTACCAAGTGACACAGGGAGACAACAGTGGAGAGATGATTAATACAAATGTGGTTTAGATACCCTGAAGGATGACATCATAGACTGAATGCAGCCCCTCAGATAACTATTCATTCAAACCTGGCACATCTCTGCTGACATATTCTTGTCTGTGGGGGAAATTGCATCCAATTCATCAAAGAAATTAAGCGAAGCAATGACACAAATATCACATCGGAGGAAAGCAGAAAAGGTGCTCCTGTACACTCAATCAGCCATCTGTTTTGGGTAAAATATAAACAAACAAACAAAGAAAGAAGCTCAGCCATGGCAGGTAGGTAATTTACCAGCTTTGGCATTTTTTCAATATCAAATCAAATCCCCCCTTATCTGTGCTGGCTCCTCCCAAACTGCCCTGATGCTCGCATTTCATACACCGTCCTTGTGTATTTGTTAGCTTATCTTATCTAACACATATTTGGTCAAAGGTATTTTCACTCTTTCACAAACATGCGTCCAATACACTCCCGAAGAGTGTCATAAATCACACACATAGACACACATAAACACACAAAACAAATGTCTGCACCAACCACAATCGTTGATTGATAAGTAAGTCCAACAACAGAAGGTGCTTTCAGGGACATTGGAAATTGAAGCCAGCTAGGTTTGTTTGTCTGAGTTTTGCAGATATTTCCAAAATACAGGTAAAGGGCTCTTGGTAAGAAGTACTGTCACGCACTGCGTGGTACAGAGGCAGGCAAAGGTCAAAAGGTACCAGTAACTACACAGTAACTGGAAAAGGCTCCAAGATGCTAAGAAATATAGACAAAACTTCACAAAGAGCAAGTGAACACAAGGGGTATATATGTACTGTACTGGGCAGAGGGGCGCTGGAAGCAGTGGATGGGAGTGAAGAGCGAATGAGGGATGAGGCTGTTAAACTATGGCACTCGGTGAAGAGGAATGTTAATTGAATAATTGGCACATGGTGCTCAGGAATGCTGGTGAACAGGTTAATACTCTGGAGAGACAGACCTCTGGAGGTGAGCAGGGGAACTGTGCATTGCGGATCTCAAGTAATCTAGTTAAACTACTCTTAAACTACTCTATAGCAAAGCAGGTCTATCACCTCTAAATTGTTCCTGCACTAGAAAGTCCTGATATAACCAAGGTGGATTAAAACTGGGAAATATTACTGATCCTACACATATTTCTAGCTGAAAATGTAATCTAGGTCCTCTCCCTCTACTGACCAGTATGGCCTCAACAACAGCTACCATTTTAAAGCCCAAACTGTTCCTTATAATCTCAGCCACACTCTATATACTCTCTGAAAAAACAAAAACAAGAACGCGTGGTTATTGTCATCTTTACTGACAGCTGCAGCACAAACCATTAAAAATAACTAGCATTACCAAGAGATTTCCCTCTCCGTCTTCAGAGTCAAATGGTTTGATCCCAGGTATTAATGGTTCTTGGGTGACGTCTCCAATGGCTAAAAAATAGCTCCCTAGTCATCTCTGGGAGTAAGTGAAGCAAGGCCGGGACTCATTGCTTCGTGTGCTACTGAGAAAGATGAGGTTTCTGCCTCGGGTCTACTGATGGGCTGCTTTAAGGCAGGAAAATCTGTCTCCGATACAGCTGTAAGAGCAGACTACTGTCTGCCATTATAGCATCCCAATGCTGCCTGCTGTTTATATTTTATTTCTTTGTCATGTATTAATTTGCCTGATGCCCAAGTCTAAAGGCACATACCAAATATAATAAGCAATGTTTATTCTAGGAAAACGTTGTCAGTAATAAGTTACGGTGCGTCATAAAAAAGTGCAGGAGTTTACATAGTCCAGGAAACAAATAATGCTGAAACATTAAGTGTGGGTTCATGTGCTCAACATCAGAACTCAGATGATGTTGATGTTTAAATCCTATGGTATTCATATAGTCATTAATGAGGAAGGTGTAAAGTGTAACCAATTTTGTTTTAATTAAATAAGGATTATTATTATTATTATTATTATTATTATTATTATTATTATTATTATTAGTAGTAGTAGTAGTAGTAGTATTATTATTATTAATGATGATGTAATACAAATAAAGGAGCAATACATGCTAAAATGACTCCTTCAGTAAAGTGTTTGATGAGTAATAGGCAGCACCTCACCTGTTGGGAATGAGTTAAACAGTCGTGGTACTTTGTGAGGCTCATATACAGCTCTGAGTGTCACATCAAACTCGGATGCAATTTCTAGGAATCAGCCAACGGAATGTATTCCAGCATCTTCTAAACATTACAATCTACAGACGTGCTGCTATTTCTTTATCATCACATTCTCAGTGACTTGGAGGCTGGGGAAAATAAAGTGATACACTTCAGCTGGCAGTTCACCACGGCGGCTGTCTGTATTTTCTTTCTACAAAATGGGTGCTTTGAAGACTAGTTGCCTCTTTCAAGTGATCAGACCTCATCGTGTCTGACTTCCTTTTTGTACATTAAGGTCAGCTCGTAATCATCTGGTCCACATTGTCAATATTAGGCTCCAGGAGAAAACTGAAAGCAACACAGCATATTTTAAATCCAACTGGTGGTAATCAGTATAATGTCCTTTTTATATTCATGAACAGAAATGGCATGGGTCACATAATAAATAAAACGCCAAACAAAGACTATAATTTACTGTGTTTTCAATTTTAAACAAGCCCATGCACGCACACACAGACACACACACTGAGTTACATGAATGGCAGCACTGTTGAAATAAAAGTAAATGTAGGAAAGCATGAGTCAGTGGGGTATCCAGCAGAGAGGTTTATTTTGGTTGATAAAATTGATAAAAAGTAGTGGCTTCACAATTATCTGAGCTATGTGTGTCAGTGTTTTGCGCGGCACTGTATGTATTCCAGAGTGAGCTAAGATTGCTGCTCATAAACCATAATCAGCACATTTAATTAGTTACTTTATTTCTGACCAGGGGAAACACAAGGACATTTTTTTACAAAGCTGCAAGTCTTTGTTATTTAATGAATCTACTGCGCCCCACGGATAGTTATCTGTACAATTTCATGACATCTTTGTAACATCTTTTAAGATTTTTTTTTATTTTTTTTTTAATTTAACAACCCAGCTGTGGTCAAAACCTTGGGGAATTTAATTCACAACATTGGTGTGAGATAGGAATAGAAATGTCTCACCACTAGAGGGGGGGTTACCAATTACTGTAGAAACATCTCACTGTAATACCTTTTAAATATATATATATATGTATATATATATATATATATATATATATGTATATGTATATATATGTATATATATATAGTAATGGTTTAAAAAGATACAATCTTTAAATCTTTAAAACATGAAAACATCAGTAGCTAGTAAGTCAGTAAGTAAGTAAAGAACAACGCAATTATTTGGACACGGTTTAGTGGTGATGTTGTGATCCGTGAAACATGAAACCTCAAAGCTGGACACAGTAAATTATTTCTATCCTCATTACTTATTGAGATGTGTATACAGGATCATGTTTTATTTCTTTCTGTCATTGTTTTATAATCATCTTCAAATTAAAAATGTGTTTAACCGATTAAATACACAGTTATTGCTCTCATTTTGGTCTGTATGTAACATTTTCAATTCTGTTCTCTACCGTTTCCACCATACCCAGGAAATAACAATGACTTGGCCTAGCACTACAATATTCACCGTATTACCAACCCTATGAATGGTAAAATAAAATCAATATGACAGGATTCCCCCTGCTACAATTAACTTGCATAATCAATGCTGAAGGCCATAGCCAACCTCTGTCCCACAGATCAGTGTTTGTATTCATATAACCCACTATCAGTCAGTGATTTACAGACTTACTGTAGTACTGTATTGCCGTGTTCCTTCGATTTCACAAAAGGGGATTTTGTTTAACGACACTGTTGTAACCTGAACCTAAAACAAAAAGGTTGTCTCTTGATGCGAATGGTGGGGGGAGGGAAGTCTTGCTTATATGAAAGGGGAAATTGAATTAACTAATCTGTAATTAAACAAACAAACAAACAAACAAAAAATGCAAAAATCATGGAAACCCCCGCCCACAGACAGTATAGCATAGGGATATTGATTTACTCCTACTAGAGAAAAGAAGACAGGAACAGATGCCATTCTGCCAGCAATGTATAATTCTTCTGTTGGCAGTTAAAGGTACTGCCAATTGGAAAGCATCCTAGCCAAATAACCCAGGGGGAATGGCTTGAAGAGAACAACAGGAATTGTACACACATTTTCATTTCCCCCAGTCTATACACCTTCAAGTGTGTGTGTGTGTGTGTCTGGGGGGGTAATATTCTATTACATTCCTACATATCTATTGTCAGGATAGAACAGGGCAGTAATAACCTGGAGAAAGACATAATTGCATGGTTTCATATGAAATCAGGCCAAGCAGCCAATCAGTTAGGGAACAAAAACCTAACAAACCACTTTTCAAGACATATTGTGAGTCCAGCTCAATAAAGACGTCACGAAAAACCAGCAGTAGTAGAGATTAGTCAGCCAGTGGGTAAAGAACAACAGCATCCAATGGAAAGCAAGAGAAAGAAGATCTTGTTAGTGGTATTTTGAAGCATTAGGTTTTTTTTGTGTGTGTTTGGAAATGCCCCATGAAGAGGCTTTGTAAGAGCAAAGAATCACTTGTACTTCTGCAATATGCTAGTTATGCTGCTCTGATTGAAAGTGAGTCACATGCATTCTTCCAACTTCCCTGAAAAGAGCTACTCAGCTATTTCTCCAAATGCCAAAAAAGAGTTTTCAGAGAAGAGACATCGAGCATGTTTTAAACTTTCACAAACCTGACACTTCTGTGCAGGGATTCATTCTGCTATTTCTACCGCTAACACTGTGCAAATAAACAAATACATAAATAAATCCAACAATAATACACAAATAAAAAAAAAAGTTTCAGAATGCAACCTTTAGATTAATTCTGACCTTTCTGCCACCTGAAGTGAGAAGCAAAAAGGCGATGATTAAATGTATACAGTTCTACTTGGATCCTCTCCCCAATCAATACTGGTCATTAATATTCAGCCTCCTGCATTCATCACCAGCCGCCAAATACAGTATTCAAGGTGGTACAATGATTCAGAAACAGGTGCGTTTGGAAATGAGACAAAGATGTAGTAGAAAATGAAGGTAGTGAATCCACTTATTTGTATGCTCAGAGTAGTAAACTTTCCTTCCCCAATGCCCACAATATTTCCACAACCATGAAAAACATATTAGCATCAGCCTCTGCATTATCAACAAGGTTAGGCCTAAACTAACACGTCAGAGTTTCTATTCTCTGCGTTCTGCACTTGCGGCTTTGTCTCAGGTGTATTTTCTCTGTGTGAACGAGGGTTATTAGACTGGGAAAGACGGACTATGTCGCAAAGAAAATAAATCCACACACATTTCTAAAAATAATGATTACAGACCTTTTATCTCCCTCGTGCTTCTACTTGGTTGTTGTGTTTGATGATGTTATTCTTGTTTTTCTTTCCTTGGCTTCTTTTCCTATTAAATATTTTGTTTCTCCTGCATCCATACATCACCTTTTAACATTTGACAGTTGCATATTTATTCACGTTTATTTCTTAGCTGACCCTCTTATCCAGAACAACTTGCTGTTTTGACAAAACAATCAAAGAGTGCTATAATATTCCCCTGGCTAAAATAACTTCGGTATTTTGTCATTTTAGCAGAGTCGTATGAATTAGTGGAAAACTTTTTAAATGATTTTTAATTGAGTATTTAAAACGTCTATCAGCCACTTTTGAGAGGCAGCATTTTTCGACCATTGACTTATAGCAATCGTGCTAAGCTAACGAAAGAACAATTCAAATTTCTTCAAACTGCACGAACAGAATTAAAAAAGGTTTCCACGGATTCGTATGACTCTGGGCGAGTAGGACATCAGGCTAAAATTACACAATACAGAAGTATCCCTTAAGCAAAAGCATGGAACAAAATGCAGTACAGGCTCTGATACTTAGGTTGTTCAAAAGTAGGGTTTAGTAGCAATGTGAGAGTTACATTAGTGGGACAAGTGGGACAAAGCCACAGCAGAGTATAAATCATGGGGACACCATTATGGGAAATTGCGAAAAATACATGCATGTTAAAACCATGGGATGCTGTCAAATTATTGTCCAGATGTACTGTGGTAAACTTCCATAAGGGTCTTCCCATCTTAATTCATATCCCTGACCACAATCTGTGGGTGGCAGGCGATAGTCAGCCGAAACATTGAGCCCTTTCTGTTTCTTGACAGGTATTGTTGCTGTCAACTGCAGGGCTCAGGAGTCCATCTTGGAGCAGTGCTAATAAATTTCTGTCACCACCACTATCTGTCATGACTTGTTGTTGGTCGCGACGACGCAGCGGCGCTTTCTTAAAAAAGCAGGCTGTTCCACTGCAGTTGTGCTTAAAACACACTTCAAATTGTTTCCAATTACTTCGTGTAGTACTGTGAATATTATTAAAAAAGTGCTTTAGACGAAAGAGTGCATAAGAAAGAGGCGTGAAACTGAAGCCGAACAGAAATGCCTATATTAAGACATTCACATGAGGGTACTTAACATACCAGCAGGTAACATGCAACACGAATCAATTAATAAACTCACTTGCTCACTCCAGGTTCTATCACAAAGTTGTTATAACCTAATTTGCCTCCCTTTTTGGTTTTGTCAAGGAGCTGAACATGCGGAAAGTTAATCAGAGCTTAGATTAATTAGCTAGGCACAGTGTTAGTTTACTTAACACTTCATTATTTAGACTGAGTGCACTTCAGCTCGATGCTCAGTGAAAGCTTTTGAAAAGTTTGCGGCACTGTTTTCAGCACACAGAGTTCAGGCCGGGTAAAAGTAAATAGCTTGGTTATTGTTTTAGTAGCAGGAATTCTCCGATTTCCAGATCTGCACTTTTAAAATGCTACCTAATAAAATATTAAGGCATTCTGCAGAAGCCATACAGTCTGAACTATATAAATAGTGATTTTAGAATGGAAGTTTACATTTTACACTGCTGCAGAAAATTACCTTTGTGTATTTAAGTTGCCTATTTCCCTAGCTGATTGATTTAAGTGAGAAGGTTGGCAGACATATAGACAGAAAGACAGAATCGGATTAAGTCTCGAGTCCTGGTAAACTCATTCAATCAGAACAGAGATAAACCAAAACATATATTTATAGATTAACAGAGATGTGAATACATAAATATTTCACATTCAACAAATCCATTAAAAACAAATAAATACACAACACATTCTATTTGTGTGTGTGTGTGTGTGTGTGTGTGTGTGTGTGTGTGTGTGTGTATATATACACAACATACACATACATATATGCACATGGTGCCTCAGAGGTTAAATGTGGTAAAATCAGTGCGGAAAATTAAGAAAACAAAGAAAACAAACATTCAGCGTCTCCCACTTCACCCTTCAGTGCTTGTATATTTGTGCTCAGCAATATAGGCAGTACATGAAACATTACCTGTGTGAGTTTATTACACTTCAAATGTTCGCAAACGTTCCAGTCACGTCTCCCAGGCGCTGCAAGCTTTCTCATTGAGAGGCCAGTGCTGCCCTTCATGAGTGATCTATATCTAAAACTGCCTGGCTTCTTCCATCAAATGTGAAGAGCAGATATAATAAATGATTGTGGAGGACAATGCCCCATTTTCGCTGCAGAGCCATCCATCTTGCCACGTAAACGGTGACAGAGCCCCAGAGCTGGTTATTAAAGCACCCTGACACTGTTCGTTAATTTAACCTGCTACTATTTTCATCTATCTTTAAAAAGAGAGAAGAAAGAAAGGGAGAGGGGAGAAAAGAAACATTTAAAGAGACCATTTGACTTTTAAAGATTCGGGTTGCTAGAGGCAACCCCTCATTAAGTAGTCGGACCTCTCACTGGCACTAATTTTGGACAAAAAAAATTAACTACTTCTCACTGTGTTTCTTCTTTTTAACAGCAAAACTGCAATTTCCAGATGGACACACACACACACTGTAAGGGGCTGACACAGCATCTGGGCTCTTCATATAGGAGTGGTCACAGGGAAATAAACACACAAAAAGGCTATTTTGTATGAGGTTTTTGAATATTCACAGTGCATAGCTGCTGACAATACAAACATGAAGCTAAATCTGCTTTTGAGCCCCAGCTAATCTCTCTTCAGGGCCTTCTCTAACACCCCAGGGCAGATAAGCTGCTTCTTGGCACAAACAATCACAAAGCAAACAAGAGCCACATCCTGACCCCGGTCCAAGTTCTAGTCCATATGCAAAACTGTTGATTATCGTGATCAATCTGCTTCCTCCCTGGCTCTGTTTCACTCAGGTCTGGTTCTTGATCCCTCCCACTTATCTTCTCACTCCTGCACCCCTAGACCAGGAAGATTGCGGTCAGCTGACCAATCCTGAGAGCTCTCCTGGTCAGATGACTCTTCTCACAGGGCTTCTGGGAAATTTAGTGTGGTCCAGGTCAGGTACTTTGCCTCAAATCTACCGTTATTGTCATGAATATTTAAAACAATCAAAAACAAACACCAGTTGTTGCCCACAAATTAAAGGAGGAACATTGCTTGAACATCGAAAGCAACTTCACAGATGAGTCAGGATTTTCAGGATAGTAATTAACAATTAATCACTAATCACCCTATTGCTTTGTTTTCATAATTTACTTAATTGACTAACTCATTACTAGAAACTACCTTTAAGCAGGTCCATCTTAATATTCTTTTAATCCTGGGCAATTACCATTTCTATAGCCCTTTTTTTAGACAAATAAGTACAACATTTTATAGTTACTAACACACACAAATTAAATAAAAACATGTCAAAAGCATGTTATATTATCGGTATGTTATTTCTTGGATCCATGAACCAATATTTAATTTAACTCACTAGGGGGGAAAGATCCCTTAATTTTTCATTTAAATTTAACAAATATATATTTTATCATCTAGAAACCTATGTGTCTTTAAGCTACATAAGATCAATTAGTAAAACTGAGCATTTACACTTTATCAGATGGTTTCACATACCTTCATTAGCATTAGTCTTAAATTACTCTAGCTAAAATAGCATTGGGTAGCCCAAGATTCAGCAGCATTACTCCAACTACACAATACAACAATTTCATATGGTTCAAATGACAACTCTATATTATTATATTATTCAGAACAACTTTAATACCTATCTTGCAATACAATCCAATTTTGGATCTCAGAGAATCACATTGCCAGATGACATTGCCAGGTGTCATTATTAAAATCCATCCCAAATGGTAACACTTTACAATAGGTCTCCCTAAATACAAATGTTAGTTACTCACAAGAACGGTGTAATAATACATTTGTTAACATGTACTTAATGGGTGTTAACTTAGTGTGTAAAAAGTGGGCCAGGGGCTTAGGTTTTGTTTCAGAAGGGGGGGACACTATCAATATTAAGGAATTTTAAGTTTGTAAAAAATACTCAGGAGATTCTTTTGATATTTGGAAAAATGTTTTTTATGATGACAAAACAAAAACTTCTTTCCTTCTCCTTTCTTTCAAAGAACTTCTTTCCTAAATGCAAAGCGTTATGTTTGGTGCAAACCCAACATAGCCCATCACCAAAAAAACCCCATCCCTACTGTGAAGCATGGTGGTGCAGCATCATATCATGGGGATGTTTCTCAATGGCAGGGACTGGGGCAATTGTAAGAATAGAAGGGGAAAGGCAATTCAAAGTAAAGTGTAGAAAACTCCTTGAGGAAAACCTGCTGTCCTCTGCAAGAAAGCTGCCACTGGGACAGATGTTCACCTCAGCATGACAACAACCTGAAGCGCACAGGTAAAACTATACTGGAGTGATTAAGAACAACAAGGTTAATGTCCATGAGTAGCCCAGTCAGAGCCCCAAATTAAACGGAAATCAGAAATTTGTGGCATGACTTGAAGATTGCTGTCCATCAACACTCCCCAAGAACAGAGCTTGAACAGTTTTGTAAAGAAGAATGGTCAAATATTGACAAACCTAGATCCCAACAGACTCACAGGTGTTTCCACCAAGTATAAGTACCAGTGGAGTAGAGACTCATGCAATTATGATATTTCTGTCCAGTAGAAAAGCTCTAGTTATCCTTCGGGCCACTAAATAATTTACCAAGATGAAACAGAGATGCACCATCCACAGGGTAAGGTTGTAAACAGGTCTCGTAGTCAAACACCAGGCAGGTTGAGGTCGTGTTTCAAGGTCGTAATCCTAATCTCGACCTCAAAATGGGGTCAAAAAGTCAAATGTCACAAAGACAAACCTGTCAGTTGCCAATAGCTTGCCAACAAAGACCCTCCTACACTTCCCCTCAGGTTCAGTGCAGTGAGGGAGTGTCTGCGCTGGGATTTTATCCACTCCTGTGATCCCTTGATAATAGACAGGTGTACTTTTCCACAGTCAGTTTTCAGTTCTTGTTGTTTATTTACAGCTGCACACAAGATTCAAATAAAACAAATGTGTTAATAGTCCATTGTGAGTCTACGAATCATCACAGTTGCTAAGTAACGTAAGTGCATCTAAGTAATTAATCAGGTGTTTTTTTGTATTTGCTTTGCAAATTGGTAGAGCACATACTTTTGTGAGAAAAGGAAATTATTTTTTACACATTTCACAGGTACATTCGTTTGCCCAGGGTCCATTCAGCAAAACCTTTGAAAGTATTTGGATTGTTCTGGTTCACTTGTTGCTTTTTCATTATAATGCAACTCTTAGGTGTTTTAACTATGTGTCTTTATCTACCTATTGGCTGTTCCGTGCTCACCGATCCTTGTACATTCATCGATGCGCCCAGTAGAAGAAAATTGTATGCAATCGAAGCGAATGGGGGCCGCCCCTGTAGCTCCCGGAAACAAAGGCATATGCATAGAGTCTTCACAATATAGCCCCCCATTGTAGTCTATGGAACAACTACCGCAAATCCCTGCTAGAGGCATACAAATGTGGCGCTTCCATACAGAGTGCAATACAGGCTACATGAACCTGTCTATTACGTTGTCTTAAATACACTACATATGCATACAGAATAAATACACAAATGTATAAATAAAGGCTCCTTTAAGACATGTTTAAAATGTAGCCTATCAATTTGCCTCTCCATGGGATCAAATGAAAGGCGTCAAATGCAGCGCTGTTACACACTGAACTGAGAGAATAAGGCTAAAGCAAGTAAATAGCGGCTTCTGGAGGCGCGGAGCAGGTTGGCTAAAGCATGCCGTGTGCAGCACCTGGAAGCTGCGAGATGTAAGGTTGAAGCAAGTGAATGCAAGCTTCTGGGGGGCTGGGAAAGCATAGGATAAAGCAGTGGTTTTATGCCTCTAGTGGGGATTTGTGGTAGTTTTTCCATTGACTACAATGGGGGGCTATATCGTGAAGGCTAAATGCATATGTCTTTGTTTCCGGGAGCGGCCCCCACTCGCCCCCACAGTAGAATAAAATTGTCTTCTACTGGGCACTTTGATGCGTGTAGAATCGCAAGGATCGGGTGCCGTGCTTACTGTAATAACACAGTATTTAAGAAAATAAATTCCCACCAAGTTCAGTGCTTTGCAAATTTAAAAATAGCAGCTTGCCAGGGATATTTCCCCCATTCGCGATCTCTCTCTCCCGCTCTCTTTATCTACCTGTTCTCTCCATGATAAATGTTATTTACAGGGCGGAGGAAACGTTGAGAATGCTGAAAGTGAAGCACCTGGTCGGTCCCAGGCAGAGACAGAGTGTTTGGAGATAGAAATCTAGCAGGACCATCTATCTGGGTTATTAGTGTTGCCTCTCAGGGTACTGCTAGAGAGAACACTCTTGCTATTATATAGGCCAACATGAAACACCAAAGAGGGAACAAGGTAGCATTTTCATTTATTTATTTGTTTAATTCTAATTTTGTAAAATAAAAGAAAATTACCACTGAAGCAAAAAGTTAATTTAATGATTAAAAAGGGCTGCAGGGAAAAATAATACCCACAACGCTGGAGCAAATGTTATTTTAGCAACATCAAATAATTAGTAGGCTACATAACATCTATCTCTGCAAGCTCTTCTGATTCAAGGTAAATATTTAAATTGTGAACCAGGAGCGATTTAGGAAGAGTTGAATGCAAACACTGGTTCAAGAATATATTGTATTTGGTTATGCTGCCGTAAACCAGTGAGAAAGATTCCGTCTTTGGAAACCCTGATGTTTAAAGCTTAGACACATCTTTAGCATCAGACTTCAGACTTCCCCGCAGGCATCTGCTCTCAGTCTCTGAAAGTATGATAGTTTCAAGAGATAGGTAAATACAAGTTGTCGTATATAGTATATTATTATAAAATTACAAAAGACAGCTGTTCACAATATATACAATAGGGTGCACATCCACCTTATCCACCTGCACTGCAATCCTTTTGATATATAAGAGTTTATAGATCAGCCAGAAGAAGTTGGACTTTTTGTGGTCTCTATCATTTCACATTTTCACATCAGTTATATATTATATATATATTATGAGAATTTATTTGGAAAAAAACAGTACGGTGTTGAAATGAAACTTAGCCATTTGCCTGATGAGAAAGGTATTTGATCAATGCCTACTACCAGTGCTCACTTAACGCAAAAATGATAGAGGAACTTAAAGAAGCATGGAAAGGTATATGCTTGGAATAGCAAGAAGAGACAGAAAAATATGCATCTGAGAACATACAAAAATATGTGACATCATTAAAAGAGCGATTGGGCCAGACACATTACAAGAAGAACAGATGAAAGATGCACAAAGTAAGCTATTGAATGGATACCAAGAGATGACCACATAAAAGATGTGCA